>NC_059160.1:16253626-16567549 GCF_019923935.1 Bubalus bubalis
TTTTATGGCCAGGGCATGTGGCATCTTAGTTCCCTGATGAGGGATCAAACCTACACCCCCTTGCTTTGAAATCGCAGAGTCTTAACCACTGGACCACTAGGGAAGTCCCACAGTCTTCTCTTTAGAATTGAGCCACCTGAGGCGGAGGAGGGTGACAGGAATACAGGAATCCTGAGGCTAGTTTGAC
Source organism: Bubalus bubalis (assembly GCF_019923935.1). NCBI lineage: Eukaryota > Metazoa > Chordata > Mammalia > Artiodactyla > Bovidae > Bubalus > Bubalus bubalis. Next base: position 16,253,814 of record NC_059160.1, read on the forward strand.
TATCAGATATGAGATGTTGGATCACCTTGGGTAGATATGCTAATATTAATGGTTGGCATGAGCACTGGAGTTTTAAGTCTTAACAACTTCCTGTTGTCCCTTGATCATTTCAAGGAGCCATCCCTAAGGAGGCCATGTATCTCATGATTAACATGGGCTTTAAGGATTGAAGTTTGTGCTACCTGTGTGGTGAAAACTGAAAGTGAAAGTCACTCAGTTGTGTCCAACTCTTTTCGACCCAATGGATAGTCCATGGGATTCTCCAGGCCAGAATACTGGAGTTGGTAGCCTTTCCCTTCTCCAGGGGATCTTCCCTACCCACGGATCAAAACCCAGGGTCTCCCACATTGCAGGCAGATTCTTTACCGGCTGAGCCACACGGGAAGCCTGAGTGGTAGTTCCTGTCAATAAACATTTATGGAGCTCCTACTATGTGCCAAGCACAGTGCAAGGTGCTGGGGATGAAAGACAAATAAGACATGGTCTCTGCTCAGCAGGGTTCACAGCCCCAGTGAGGTGGCCAACATGGAGTCAATGATAATCCAGGGATGAAAGCCACCATAGAAAGATAAAGATGTACATTCAAAGGGGAAAGGTGGTTCAGAAAAGGGAGAGGGTGGCTTGGGAACTGTGGCAGGGCAGCCAGGAGAGTATTCTAATTTTTTGGGGGGAGCCACCCCATGTTCATGTGGGACCTTAGTTCCAAGACTACGGATCAAAACCACACCCACTGCATTGGAAGCATGGGGCCTTAACCACTGGTCTGCCAGGAAGTCCCCAGGAGACCATTTTAGGTTGAAGATAAGATCAAAGCAAAGGCATTGGGACTCCTCTGGCCGTCCAGTGGTTAAGACTTCAAGGTTCAATGCAGGGGGCATGGGTTCCACCTCTGGTTGGGGAACTAAGACCCCACATGCTGTGCAGAGTGGCCAAAAAATAAAATAAATTTTAAAAAGAAAAAAGCAAAGGCACAGAGGTAGGCTCCAAGCAAAACTTTTGAGGGAAACTTGGTGAGAACCAAGGCTACAGAGGTTAAAAGGGACCAGATCTTGAAGAGCCATATTTACTTCTGGACTTTATCATTGGCCTGGGGAAGCTATCAGGAGGTTTTATGGAGGGAGATGACAACAGTCTATTTGTATTTTGGGTAGAAGGCAGTTTATACATTTCAGCAAACATTTCTGAGCTACAATACACCATATACCAAGGTAGGTATGAAGATCCAAAAATTCTTAAATCATGACTGAAAACCCAAATGAATTAAGCTTAAAGTCAAGTGAGTGATGTTGACCTCTGGAGCAGGGGCAAGACTGGGCTTGGAGAGAAGAAAAGAAGCTCAAGGAATCTTTAGAAAGTGAAATGTGAGGGATCTAGGGAGGGAAAGAAGAAGCCATGTCTCAGATGACCATTTGACATGAATGAATGGGTGGAGAACAGGACCTTTAACTGAAATAGAAAAACGAAGGAACTGCAGTTGGAAGGTGTGGGGTTGAGGCACTGTGGAGGATCCAGGGAGAGAAGACAGAAGAGAATTGGAGTCATGATTGTGCTCAGGAGTGAAGCAGGCACTGGAGGTGTGAATTTGAGAGTCATCAGGGTTTTTGTTGTTGTTGTTTTCAATGGTTTTTTAATTTATTCATTTTAATTTTTGGCTGTACCCTTCGGTATGTGGGATCTTGGTTCCCCGAACAGGAATGACCAGGGATCAAACCTGCACCCTCTAGATTGGAAGGGGGAGTCTTAACCACTGGACTGCCAGAGAAGTCCTTGAGAGTCATCAGGGTTGGAGGTCTGTGTTGGCAGTGGGACTTAAGCCACTGGAGATGCATGATGGAGTCACTTAGGGAGACTGAAGACAGGACCCCCGAGACCCAAGCTCTGGGGTTTCCCAGGTGCACACTAATGGTAAAGAACCTGCCTGCCAATGCAGAGACCTGAAACATGGTTTCAGTACCAGGGTTGGGAAGATCCCCTGGAAGAGGGCATGGCAGCCTCCTCCAGTGTTCTTGCCTGAAGAATCCCATAGACAGAGGAGCCTGGTGGGCTAAAGTCCATAGCGTCGCACAGAGTCGTACACAAATGAAGAGACTCAGCATGTGTGCATGACCAGATCATCTCCTAATTTCTCAGTTACTTAGGCTCTTTGAGGAAAAGTATGTTCATTCCCCTGAGACCTGAGCCACCTGGAAGGGATCAGTTGACCCGGCAATCGCTTCCTCCCGGTTGTGAAGTCCTCTCTCGGCCTTTTACCTGCTGGGCAAAATAAACCTCTAGCTGTCACTCCTGGTCTGTGTCCCCTAGCCTTTTCTATTTTTTTCATGATAATTTAGTTTACTTCTGAATATTTTAAATATAATGGAAACAAATATAACAGTTTTGTTTCAAAACTCGAGGTATCAACCATTAAAAGATGGAGATTTGGTAAAAAAAAAAAAAGTGGTTTATTGAATACTTACAATGTTTACACCTTTAATATTAATTCCACTTAGTTTTAGAGGATGGAAGTGCACAAAACAAGGAGCTGTTGGAAACATCTTCAAAGTGGGAACCACAGCAGATGGAACCGTGGTGCCAGACATCCACCCCCAGTGGTGGTGGTGGCTGTCGTGTCTGACCCCTGCGACCCCATGGACTGTAGCCCTCCAGGCTCCTCTGTCCGTGGCATTTCCCAGGCAAGAATATTGAAGTGGGTTGTCATTTCCTTCTCCATCCCCTAGCCTTTTCAATTTCACTTTCCTCTCTGGGTCAGCCACATAGTCTATTTCGTCTGTGAAAATGTGGAAATTCTGAGCAAACATGCATCTGTGGTAAAGTACATGACAAGAGTGGCCCACGTGACCCTCCAACACGGCAGCCAGAGTTGCTCTTGACTTTTCTACCTACCAAACACTGGGATGGAGATGGAAAAAGAGGCAGAAAAAGAAAAGGAGGTTTAAGACCAAGGTCTGAAGTGGTGCTGCACCATGTGGTAGCCACTAGGCACAGGTAGTATTTAAATTTAATTAAAATTGGGAATTCCCTGGCAGTCCAGTGGTTAAAACTCAGCAATGTCACTGCTGTGGCCTGGGTTCAACCCCTAGTCAAGGAACTAAAATCCCACAAGTCAATTAGCACAGCTGGAAAAAGAAAAAAAAAAAAAAGAGTCAGACTTATTTTAAATACATAGTACATTTAATTAAAATTAAAGTAAAAAAAAATGCAGTTCTTCAGTTGCACTAGCCACATTTCAAGTCTTCAGTAACCACACATGGCTCGTGGCCACTGTATTGGAAGCTATAGATATAGAACAGTCCCATCACCATAGAAAATTTTACTGGACAGAGTCAGAAAGCATTTATAAACACTACCTTCTTCTGGACTTTTTTGAAGGCCTGTGAAGGCTTTTGGAAAAGAAGAAGGGAAAATTGGATGAAGGCAGTCAAAAGGTATAAGCTTCCAGTTATAAGGTAAATATGAGGATGTAACATACAACGTGATAAATATAATTAGCAGTGTTGTATGTTATACATGTAAGAGTTCTTATCACAATGAAAAAAAACTTTTCTAATTCGTTAATTTTGTATCTGGATTTGATGATGGATATTCACTATTCACTAAACTTGGCCCTTCCCAGGTGGTAAAGAACCTGCTTGCCAAAGCAGGAGACATATGAGACACGAGTTCAATCCCTGGGTCGGGAAGATCCTCTGGAGGAAGGCATGGCAACCACTCTAGTATTCCTGCCTGCAGAATCCCATGGACAGAGGAATCTGGCGGGCCACAGTCCATAGGGTTGCAAAAGAATCGGACACAACTGAATCAACTTAGCACACATGTACGCATGTTCACTAAAATTATTGTGGGTATCATTTCACGATATATGTAAAGTCAAATCATTATGCTGTACACTGTAAACAAACAGTGCCAGATGTCAATTATATCTCAGTAAAACTGAAAGAAAAAAAAGAAAGAAAAGCACACATAAAGGGGAGAAACTGAAAGGAGGGGAGCGAGGAATTGGGCAACAGTGAACTCTAAGTGTAAAAGTGAAGGAGGTCATAAAGGATGCACAGAGAATAAGAAAAGCCAATCGAAGACTCTAGAGGAGAGCTATGATGATAAAACCCATGATTTTTTAAAAGTTTTTTTAAAACTTTATTCAGTTTTGGCTGTGCTGGGTCTCTGTTGCTGCACAAGGGCTTTCTCCAGTTGCAGTGAGCAGGGGCTACTCTCTAGTTGCAGTGCTCAGGCTTCTCTTGTTGCAGAGCATGGGCTCTTTAGGTGCATGGGCTCAGTATTTGTGGCACATGGGCTTAGCGGCCCCGAGGCACGTGGAATCTTCCCGACCAGGGATGGAACCCGTACTCTGCATTGGCAGGCAGATTCTCAACCACTGGACCACCAGGGAAGTCCAAAACCAATGATTTTTGCTAGAAAGAAAGCTCATGAGGAAGTAGGAAAGCCATAGAAATTTTTATTGTGATGCCGATATCGTAAAAGACAGACTGACCACCAGGACACCAGTAGTTGCTGAGAAGACCCCAAGTCAGAGAGAGGCCAGCCCATACCCTGATGCATGCCCTATGCTTCCACAGCTGCTCAAGGAAGGAAAGCTGAGAGCGCTCTGAGGCAGAATCGAAGATGTGGTGTCAGGGTTGTACAACTCAAGGATGTACTGAACTTTTGCTCCTTGGTGCCTAGCCTTGTGCCAGACACCTTTCTCAGGAGAAGGAGACATCAGTAAGGGTTGGGGAGTGAGGAAGGCAGTTTGGAGTTGGGAACAAGAGGTCTAGAATCCAGAGAGATCAGGGAGGTACCCCAGAAAAGGAGCACCCCTGGACATGGGACTGGGTGCTGTCCACTGCAAGACAGTGCTGGACACCTGTCCTTTTTCAGGTTTGTACTTTGAATGACCTCTCCCATCTCTTCCTGGAGGGCACCGAGGGACCAGATCTTTTCCATTCAGCTTTGTGTCTCCACCACATAACACAGGGGCTCATCACAAAGAGGAAGCAAGCAAGAGCAAAAGTGAAAGTCACTCAGTCGTGTCTGACTCTTTGCGACCCCATGGACTATACAGTCCAAGGAATTCTCCAGACCAGAATACTGGAGTGGGTAGCCATTTCCTTCGCCAGGGGATCTTCCCAACCCAGGGATTGAACCCAGGTCTCCCACATTGACAACTTGAGGGGGCATGTTCCTGACAAACGTGGCTTCATGTTGTCATGAAGATGATTTCTTGGGACTTCCCTAGCGGTCCAGCAGTTAAGAATCTGCCTTCCAATGCAGATTCGATCCCTAGTAGGGGAACTAAGATCTGACAGGCTACAACTACTGAGCCCGGAGAACCTCAACAGGAAGAATAAAGAAAGATGATTTCTTTAGGAACACTCCTGTGGGTAACATCATCAAAGCAAACTTGACCGAAGTTAGGCTGGTTGAAATCTCTTTAGCAGTCTGTCTCCTCTTGACTCTGACTCCCCACTGTCTTGAGTTTTGAAATAAAAAAGTTTTTGTTTTTTTTTTTTAGCAAAGGAAAAATGAGGACTAGCAACTGAGGTCATTGGGAGTGGAGTGAGATGAAGAGCATAGTGAGGAGTGGAGGGGTCCAGCTTTCAGGTTTCTGTACTCCCACCCTTGAATAATAGCTAACTAGGCCTTCCTTAGCACTTTAACTAACAAATAGGCAAGCTAGAAAAAAAACAAAACACCAGGAAGCTAGAGAGGGAGAAGAATTAACTTAAGAATGAGATGGAAATAGTTGGAGTTGAACATCTTCCACAGTGGTGAGGGAACTGCTAGGATGTCGGAAGGCAGAGTTTCCAGGGGGCTCAGGCCTCCCCCTTTCTCACCTGGCTTCCCTTTTCCCACCTCCAGAAAATGTGTAAGAAGCAGAATTTCCCCCCATTCAACTAGTGGAAAATTCTCTGTTGAGCTGTGGAGTAAAAACTCTAGAACAGGCAAGGCCTCAGAGATGGTGCTCTCGAAAGGCGCAAACAGACAGGGTGGCATCACTTAACTCTCGTGGCCCCAGAGGCCCAGCGACCAACCCCATGGAATAGGAGGTGCGTTTTCAGCACCCCACTCATTCCAAATTCATCCTAAGTGTCCTGTCTAGCTTTTCTTTCGTGAAGCCAAGCCTTCGGGAGACTGATCTGCTGTCCAACCAGGCAGCGAGGGCTAAGGGGTGCTTCTCTCAAGCAAGAAAGGACTTAGATCCAGGCCTTCTGCTTTCTAGATCTTTTTCCTTTGGTCCCTGCGGACCCTAGTGTCCAAACTCTTAAATTCTCAAGGCTCTCCCTTGGGCCTTGGGGCAGGATTCCCATTCTCTGTCTCTCCATCTCCCTGGAATTTTCCACTGCAGCTGCCTCCGCTCCCAGACACCCCTCCCTGGGCAAAATTCCCGGCTCCCTCCGCCTCCCCTTCCCTAATCACACCTCGATCCCACCCCCCGGCCCTTAGGCCCAGCCCACAGTCCAACCCACAGCCCACACTAACCCCGGTGGTCCCAGTTAGAGAAATGGGAGGCCAGACCCTTATAGAAGGGTGAGAGGGAGGGACCCAGGCTCACTGCGGGACAGGGAGAAAGGGCAGTGGAGGGGCTGGCCCCCTGTGGGGCTAGAGTGGGGGGAGTGGCCCTCCTCAAATCCCCATATAAGGCAGGGCAAGCAGTGAGGCTCCTGGATTGGCTGATTCAAATGAGCATTCCACCTGGCAACAGGGTTTCTATTGGCTCTCAGGAAAAATAGGAGGAAGGTGGACGGAGGTTGTTGGTGGCGGTGATTGGAGGGGGGGAGGGGAGTGGAGGTGACCGGAGTGGGGGGCGGTTACCAGGGCAACAGGGTAAGAGCCCAGCAGGGTGTCCGAGACAGCAGGCGGGGCTGCAAGGTGGAGAAGAGGGGAAGAGGAAAGGAGGGTGGGAGGGAGAGGAAAGAGACTGACGGGGAGGGAGCCAGACAGGGAGACTGGGGCGGGGCGGGGGGGGGGGGGTGTTGGAAAGGAGGGGGAAGAGGGAGGTAAATGAAGCCAGAGAGAACAGAGATGGAGAGGGTCAGAGATCGCTAAAGACATCAGCGAGTGTGTCAGAGAAACAGACAGCGAGAGATGGAAAGATCTGAGCAAGATGGACAGAGTTCGGCAAGGAAAAACCTGGGTGGGGCTCCAAGATTTTTGAGGAGTCAGAGACTGAGAAACTGATAGAAGAGTCAGAAAGAGAAATTGGGAGGTGTGGACACCAAAGGACCAAAAGAGGGAGTATTAATGGACTCAAAGACTAAAAGGTACCGATGAGTCGGTCATGTCTTTTTTTTATTAAGAAAATGAAAATGATGACTGAGGGACAAATACAGGAGTGCACATACACCAAAGATATATTGGTTCAAACCCTAGCCTTCCATTCCATCCATCTTCCCCACACCTTTGCTACACATCCCAGCTGCTGTCCCCTCCTGAAACTCCAAGCTTCTCAAAATGACCCAAGGAGACTGAGACTGAGGGCAAGGAGCTGAGGGTGCATGGAACAGTTGTGGGCTGGAAACCCCTGTAGAGGAGGCAGTTATTAATATAATCCAGAAAGGCTGGGGAAGATGGCAGCAGAAGGAGACACCAAGAGAGGGAAAATGTGGGAAATAAGGACGTGAAGAGGAGTTGAGGAAGATGAGCTAAAGATGCAAGGCCGGTGACAGACTCAGATAAGACAAGAACAGTGTTGTCTGGAGAGAGAGGGAAGGCAAACAGAGATGGGAGGTAGAAGAGGGCAACTGAGGAGTGGAGAAGAGGCGACAGAAGATGAGAGATGTGAGACAAATGGATGAGAAGGGATGAGGAGAGATGGAAGGACCAGGCAGAGAAAAGTGAGGTGGGATGGGCAAATAAGAAAGGTCGAAGATGAAAAAAGGGAGAGGAGATTGGAAGGCCTCTGACTTCCCTCAGATCCTAGACAAGAGCAGGAATGGAGGAACCCAGCCGGGGTCACAAATGTCACCCTCGGGCAGGACGGAGGGTGGGCTGCCTTTTCTGCTCTTCCACTCCCTCTCAAGGCCACCCAGAGAACGAAGATGCCGGAGGAGAGGGGAAATCCAGCGAGAAGTGGAAGTAGCTCCCGCCCTCTTCCTCCTCTTTCAGCTTTTGGTTTCTCAAATACCTGCCCGGCCTTTCCATCTGCTTCCCCACCACCCCACCCCATCCCTTAGCAAAATCTCAGGGGCTTTTTTTGGAGGGGGGTGGGGTCGGCAGGATCCAGGCCATCCCTCCAGTCCGCCCCCAAAAGCCAGACTCGACGTTCGCAAGCAGTGGGTAGGGATTCGGGGAGGTCCCTCCCCGCAGGAACCCCACCCCTTCCCACCTCCGCGCCCCACTCCATTCTCCGCGACCAGTCTCTCTCCATTTCCCCCTCCTAGTCTAGTGCTCCCTCCCGCCTCGCGCGCGCTCCCTCCCCTCGCTTTCATCCTCCTATCCCCACCTCTCCAACCTCCGCTTTCATCCCCCTCCCCTCTCCTCTCCTCCCAGCTCCCGCCTGCCCCACCCCTGGGAAGCCCCTCCCGTCGGGCAGCGCCGCTTTATAAGCGGGTTCTCTGCCCGGGGGCGGCCGCGGCTGGTCGGCGGCAGCTCTGCGGGTGCGGGGGCGGCGAGCCGAGGACCGAGCGACCGCGGCCTGAGTGCGCCGGCCACCGCCCGCACCGCCCTTCTGCCCGCCCTCCGGTCGGCCGCAGCCCTGCGGGTCTCCGCTCCAGACCCACCCCCGCCCCACCCCGCGCGCCTCTGCCGCCTCTTCCTGAGCCCCAGCTTGCCGAGCGGCCGCCGCTGCCGCTGTCGCCGCCGCCGCCGCCACCGCGCCAGGTTCCGGCCGCGGCCAGCCTCTGCCGTCCAGGGCCCTTCCGTCCAGGCCCCGGGACCCCGACTCCCCGCCAGCCCCGGCCCCGGCCCCGGCACCATGTCGGAGAAGAGCGTGGAGGCAGCGGCCGAGTTAAGCGCCAAGGTACGGGCGGGGTCGGCTGCGGCCCGGCACCCGCGCGCCCCCGGGCTCCGCGCAGTCGTGCGCCCCTGGCCACCCCCGACGGCCTCACTGCTGCCCGGACGCGGGGTCCTCGTGGACCCCACTCCGCCCTCCCCCCGTGCCCCAGCCTGGCGCTGCCTGCCCCGCTCCGCGCGGCTCGCGCCAGCGCCCTCTAGCTTCCCGATCGCCGCGCGCCCGGCTCCCGGCCCGGCCGCTCCGGCCCCGCGCGGTCCCCACCCCTCTCCGGCCCCGGCTCGCGCGCTTCCACTCCGGCCCGTGCCCGTCGGAGCTCTGCGCGTCTCTTCTACCCTGTCCCCTCCCCCCGCCCCTCTCCGGTTCCCCGTCCCCCGTCACCCCTTCCAGTCTGACCTCACCTTCCTCTACTAAGCGGTTTGAGAGCCTCTGGTGTAAACAGGGTTCTCCCGGGAGGCTGCTCCTCGAGGCCCCTCCCCTCGAGGCCCGACAGTCTCTCGATCCTCTGCTCAGACAGCTACTGCCTCTATTTTCTCTTTTCATCTGTATCCATTCCTTCCTCCACTGGCCTTCAGGTTTCCTAGTCCCCATAACCGTCCTCCAGCATCTCCCCCAACACTTAAAGAATCTTGAATTCCTAAATATCAGAAGAGGGCCGGCACTAGCCTTCGAAAAAGCTGGGGCTGCTTAGCACTGCATGGCATGGCATCGCGCCGCCCCTGCTCTCATCAGCTCCCTTCCCCGGCCCCATCCCTTCGCCCTTGCCTCTCTTCCAGCTTTCCTCTAATTTCCCTAGGGAACCCGCCGAGTGTCGCTTGGGGAAATTAATTCGGCCAGGGTTTGGGGGCTGGGAGCCCGACCTTGGGCGGGGGTGGCTGCTGAGGAGGTCACAGAGGTCTCCCGGAGGCCGGGGAAGTGAAAGGGGGAACCAATGGGATTGGAGGCAGTGGGAGAGAGGGGCTCCGTGTGCGAGCTGACAAGGTGTGCCAAGCGGCCCTCCGGTGGCATGTGACTTCACTGAGTAGGTGTCTTTGTGTGTCTGAAATCCAGCGAGTGTGTGGGACTGCCCGTGTCAGTTACATGTGTGCATGCAGAGACGTAGCTGTTCCGGGGCCCTGTTGCCGCTTTGTGAGTGCCGAGTAGCTCCACTGTGCCCTTGTGCTGCCTCGAGAGTGTGTGCCAGAATGCCCAAACACCAGGCCATGTGTCTCCGGATCGCGTGGGCACCCCTCTGTGCCGTGAGTGTGAATCAGTGTCAGCCTGTGTCAGTGTGTGTGCCTGTGCTGAGTAAATGAGGCCAGAGAGTTGCTTAGCACAAGACCTAGGTCACATACCCCCCTGGAAAAGGATCATAAAAGGACAGTGACCAGAAGGACTGGACGGGACCAGACAGGTTAGGAGAGGGCCCGGCCCCTTGGACTTTGGCCTCTGGTAGACTCCCTCCCTCCCTGGCACTCACTCACTCTCCCCCACTGCATCAGCCCCATGAGAAACTTGGGCCAGGGCCATGCAGATCTGGTGCTGGGACCCCCAGAGAGGAGCCAAGACTCCCCAGGCCAAGGCTGTAGGGGGAAGCCCACCAGGTAGGAGAAATGCCATAGTGACCATCTGGCAGAGAAATGAGGACAGCAAAGTGGCATGGAGAAACGCAGTTGGAGTGAGAGGAGCTAGTGTTTTGCGTGCCCCATAAAGGGAGAAGGGAATTGAGCGTCCCGCCTGGCCAACCACCCCCACACCAAACCTCTGTCCTACCCCCAACCCTGCTCCAGAAAGGACACACCCTCCCAGGGTGATCCACTCACCCAGAAAACTTCCATCCCCATGGAATCGGATATAGAGTTGCACACCAATACCAGATCCCATCTGATCATCCAGAGCACCACAGTGCCTGCCAAGGGGTGGGGTGGAGAGAGGACTGGAATGTCAATGGGAAGAACCACTGTGGTGTCCCCTGAGAGTGGGGACTCTTGTGAGCACCTCTCTCAGCCACATCACATCAAGACAAGACATCAAAGGTGTGCCTGCTGGGGTCTTGAGGAGGAGCGAGGGACCAGTGTGTGGAGGGAGGGGACTCCAGGCAGGTACCTTATTCTCACCCGCTTTCCCATCCCACCCACACAGACCTTATGTCTCTTCCTGTACCATGTCCTGTCCCATAGACTTCCCCTTCCACGTTTCCCTTACTCTACTCACCCTACATCCCCCAGAAATGGTCACTCCTGCCCTTCTACACACCAGCGCACACACCACACCAGGGTACACACTGCCCATGAGCACACTCCAGGTGGTCGGGAGGAGGAAGCCCCCTTGGCCAGGAGTGGGCAGAGGTGAGAGGGGGACACTGGGAGTTATCCCCCAGGGGCTCTCCCTATTCCTGTAGTGTTGGGCCAGGTAGGAGCCTGAAGACGAGGGGGCACGCAGACGGAGAGAAACGAAGGCTTTCGAAGCTGAGGGGGAAGCAGGAAGGGATGCCCAGGAGAGAGTCCTCAGGAAAAGGCCCCAGAGGTAGACAAAAGGCAGAGCTGGGCCTGCAGTGGGAGGGGGCAGGCGAAGGAGGGACCTCAAGAGGGGGTGGGGCGTCAGGGCTGCGAGCAGATGGAGGGAGATTTGCTTTGCTGAGCTGAACTCTTCAGCCGGTGAGGCTGGGCAGAGCTTGGTGGGGGTGGAAGGCGATTACCTTGACTGCCTTTCCCCTGGCTTCATCACTCTTCCTCCTCCCTTGGGGAAGCAGTCTGGTCTTAGCCCCTTTGCGGCAGCAGCGACCCTGGGGCCTCTGCTGTGTCTTCTGAGCCGCCCTGGCCACCTTTTCCATTTTCCACCCCTCTAAGCTTACTGGGGCTTCCCTGGTGGTGGCTCGACAGTAAATAATCTTCAATGTGGGAGACCTGGGTTCAATTCCTGGGAGAAGGGAATGGCAACCCAACTCCAGTATTCTTGCCTGGAGAATCCCATGGACAGAGGAGCCTGGCGGGCAACAGTCCATGGGGTCGCAAAGAGTCTGAGCAACTTGACACACAAGCTCACTGCAGAGGGAGAAGTGCAGCTGGAGGGAATTAAGGGCAGCAGATCCTGTGTGGTCAGAGGAAGGTGACCTCTTTCTCTCTCTTGTAGGACCTGAAGGAGAAGAAAGAGAAGGTAGAGGAGAAGGCAGGCCGGAAAGAGCGAAAGAAAGAAGTGGTGGAGGTGCGCAGGGGTCACCTGCCCACTGGGCCCCCAGCCACGTTCCCCCGGGGCCAGCCTTTCCGTGACCCCGCCCACCAAGTCGCCCTGCCCCGGGCCCCGCCCAGGCCCCTTGCCATTGGCGGGGACGATGGGTGGAGGCACTGGGCTAGCCTGACGCCTCCCTCTCCCGGTCCCCGCAGGAGGAGGAGAACGGCGCCGAGGAGGAGGAAGAAGAAGAAACTGCCGAAGACGGCGAGGAGGAGGATGAAGGGGACGAGGAAGGTGGGGAGGGGCGGGGAACCGTCAGGGTGGGTTTGAAGAACTAAAAGCAGGGCTGAGGGCCGCCACAGGGGGTCTCTGCTGGAGCTTCCAGCCCTTCCCCCAATGACCCATTTCTGGCTCCTCAGATGAGGAAGAAGAAGAAGATGAGGACGAAGGGCCCGCGCTGAAGAGAGCTGCTGAAGAGGAGGTTTGGGCTGGATTGCGGGCTTGAGGGGCTGTCAGGGATGCAGCAGGGCCGGGAGCCCTTGGATTTGGACCGAGATGCTGGTGGTGCAGGGGTGCAGGGCGGGGTGGGCTGGAGCAGGACAGGGGCGGTCCCTCTCCTGGTTGACAGCTACCCTAGCTCTTTCCCTCTCCACAGGATGAAGCGGATCCCAAGCGGCAGAAGACAGAAAATGGGGCGTCGGCATGAACCCCCTGCCAGTGGGCTGGGGGTGGTGGGAGGCCCCTCGGGGCCCGGAGGTGGGGGTAGGGAGCGCCGCGTGCAACCACTCTTCACCTGGCTCCCTGCTCTGGGCCCCGCGCCAGAGTTTCTGCCCTCTCTCCCCCCAGCCTTCTCATGCCGCACCTACATCCTCACTGCCATCTTCCACCTCCTTACCTGCTCCATCTGAGCTCCCCAGCTGGTCCCCAGTCACCCCCCTCCCTCTCCTTCCTCTCTCCCCGCCCTTCCCACAGCCAGCCCCTCCCTCCTTCAATAGCCTCTCCTTCCTAACCTCTGCATCCCAGCCTCATGCCATCCTGCCCTGCCCGTCCCTACCCTGCCTGATCCCTGGGTCTCCTCCCTCAGATCCCTTTCTCTCAGACAGCGCCAGGACGGGGTGGGGCCAGGGTTGGGGCCGAGCCCCACAGCTGCCCCCCCTCCCCTCCCCTCCCCTTTTTTTGTATAATTTAATAAAGAAACGGTCGCGCTTCTGTTTTTAACCTGTCTCCTGCTTTCCCGGGACAGAGCGAGGAGGGTGGCCCAGGGCACATTCTGTCTGGACCCTTCCCCTCTGAAAAAGCAGCAGTACCTTCCTACCACCCCACCCTCCACCGCCTTGAGAAGATAACTGCTGCACTCCGGGGTGGACAGGGGGCGCTGTGGCTCTGAGAGCCGACTGGCGTCCTGGTTTTGAGTTCCTGGTGATGCTCCTCCCAGCCATACACACCCCCTGTGCTGCGAGCCCACACCAGGCTAGACACTGCTGAGCCCAGTGGAAAGCTACCAAGCCCTACCGTGCTGAGCCAGGCACAGAAGTAGCCTCAGAAACAGGAAGTCCTGCCCCTGAAGTGGGAGAGGGCAGGCGGCCTAAATCTTGGCCTCCAGTGAGAGTTGGCTGGCACCGAGGAAGTCAGCTACCTCCTGGTCAAGCTGGGAGAACTCCAGGGCGTCTTGTGGTCCCAGGCCTGCTTGAGTTTTGGCTCCTTTGCCTGGGCGGGGTAGGAAGCATGAGTTCCCCTCTGGCCTTCTCAGGCTTCCTTTCCTAGTTCTGCCTCAGTTTTTCCTGAGTTTGAGCTGCAGGATTTCTGCATTTTTTCCATATCACCCTCTTAGTTCAGAAGCTCTGGATTGGGAGAGCCTGCGGATTACACAGAGGTCTAATCACAGGAGTGTGTGATTCATTGATGCCATTCACCCCAAAAGATGAGAAGACTGGGAACTTCATTGGCAGTCCAGTGGTTAAAACTACAGGCTTCCACTGCTGGGGGTGAGGGTTTGATCCCTAGTCAGGGAACTAAGATCCCGCATGCTGCATGGCCAAAAAATAATAACAAAAAAATAAAGATGAGAAGACACGTATAAGTCACCTGGCATCAGTACTACACACACACAACTTTTGTCTTCAGACTCCCTGACCTTGGCAAACTGTTTAATCTCTGATCCTGCCTCAGTTTACGCATATGTACATTGGGGGATAAGATTAGATTTCATGAGTTAATGCCCTGCATTGCAATGCCCAGCACATAATGAAAACATAATACAGTATAGCTATTCTATCCCCTGTGCTTAGGGTGCCCTTCAGACCTAACATCTTTTAGAGTTCAATAAAGCTTCTAGGGGTCATTTGATGGGTAGGGAGGCAGGTGGACAGGGTAATAAAGTTCTGGGACATTAAGGGATGAGCACCAAGGGAAGGGCTTGCCAAGAAAGTATGAACCTGGGGCCTGGGGAGGCAATTCAGAAATGAGCAAGTGGGTACTTCGAGGCAGAAGTTCCCCCGGGGAAAGAGAAGTCAAGGGTGGGGGAGGGGGAGGGGGCGGTGGGGACACCCAGGACTGAGGAAATAAACAAGGGGAGCGCCACCACAAGGGTGGAGGGTAACGCTGCTGGGAATCAGCCCCCTCAGACTTTCCACTGCGAAGCGAAACCGTGAGCCCTGGGGTGTTGGGGGGGGGCAATGGGGAGGGGAAGTGGGGAAGGTGGAGGGAAGGCAGAAGGGACAGGGGCCAGGGCCCTGGGAGCAGAAGAACAGCCTCCAGCTCAAGACAGCCACTGTGCCTCCACTCTGCCCGCACCCTGCCCTTTCCTGGGGACCCACACCCCTCCCCTGACCCCCGCCTCAGGCTACCTGATCTGTCTGGCTTTCCTCTAGACTCCAGCTTCTGGTCACTGGTTCCTCCCTCTCTCTCCAAGCCTCCATCCCTCTTTTTTCTAGATTCTCTTCCTCTGACTCCCTCATTGCAGAACCTCTCTTTCAAACTTTAGTCCTTCCCCACTTTCCGAACTCTTCCCTTTGGAGTGTTGTGTGGTCCAGGCCTCGGGGGAGATGCTGTGGGAGGCTTGGTTCCAGGTCTGGCTGTTTCTGCAACTCCTATGCGCGGCTGCAGGTAAGATGGGGACGACTCTCTGGGAGGGTTGACCTCCAGACCCATAGCAGAAGTTCAGCAGGGAGCTCTCGGTGACCACACAGATGCCAAGGTCCTTAGATTGGGTGGATTCTCCTATGCCTTCCTCGGGGCCATTTTCAGCCCCCCAAATCTCTCTTCATCTCTCCCTTGGCAGGGAAGGGGCAGAAACCCAAGGTCTCCCTTCTGCCCAGTTTCTCCCTCGGAAAACACTGAGGCTCCTTTTCTGCTTTGAAGTCTCTCAGCTCATGGCCCCTCCCCTTGGCCTCTCTTTTCCTCCCCAGTGGAGGCTCCAGAGCCCGGGGCAGAGGTCCCAGTGGTGTGGGCCCAGGAGGGGGCTCCTGCCCAGCTCCCCTGCAGCCCCACAATCCCCCTCCAGGATCTCAGCCTTCCACGGACAAGACAAGTCACTTGGCAGCATGTACCAGAGAGGTATGCACCCCAAACTGCGATGACAGGGACCCCCAGATTCAGCGGTAATGGCATCTAGATTTAGGCTCTAAAGCCCAACCCAGCCCTCTGTAAATACAGAGGCGCCCCCCTATTCCTGCCCCTCCCCCCATCCTCTGCAGACTGCTACCCTCACACCTGCATCCCCAGGCACGGCTGCCTCTCCGGTAGTGGATGGTGCTGGCCCAATCGGAACGAGGGGACAGGACGGTTAGCAGTTCAGAAATCTTCCCTGTGGGTGGGCTCCCTCATCCTCAAGGTGTGGTTGGACTGCCTCTTCCCCGGGGCTTCTTCCCCTCGGATTTCTCAGTCCCATCTTTCTCTCCCGTCCAGTGGCTCCGCGGCGCCCACCCCCCGGGGTCCCGGGCCCCGCCGCTACACAGTGCTGAGGCTGGCCCCCGGAGGCCTGCGCATTGGCAAGCTGCCCCTGCAGCCCCGCGTGCAGCTGGAAGAAATGGGCCTCCAGCGCGGGGACTTCTCGCTGTGGCTGCGCCCGGCCCGACGCGCCGACGCCGGCGAGTACCACGCCGCCGTGCGCTTCGGGAACCGCGCCCTTGCCTGCCGCCTCCGTCTGCGCGTGGGCCAGGCGGCGGGTAGGTGGGGGCGGGACGCAGGGAGCGAGGCTGGGAGGAGGGCTCTCGGTATCCCGCAGCCCAGGAGGCAGGAAGGGCAGGGCAGAGGCTGCTTGTGCTTCTAAGGATGCGCCCCTGGCCCTGCCGGAGAGCTTCCAGCCCAGGGGCGGAAGGGGGTGGTGAGCCTGTCTGCAGGATGGGAGGTGCCCCCAGAGAAGCACGTTGGGGGGTGGGGAGGGCACGGTGGAGAGATCGTATCACCCCTTGAGCTCTCCTTCCCCCAACCCACAGCTGGAGTGCCAGGGTGGAGGAGGGGAGGCACCCCTTGGAGGGGAGACTGAGGGGCTGGAGTGACTCAATTTAGATACCTGTAACTCAGAGAGTGGGCTTAAAGAGATCCTCAAGGAAGATCTGGAGAAAGGGAGGGTAGGCCAAGCCAAGTGAACTGGAGGCAGGGGGTGGGGGAAGTAGGCACCTGACTCTTGGGCTTGTATTTGAAGCACCTCCAGGGGCCAGGCTCTGGGCTGAGTAGGTGGTCTGGAGGAGGGTTGGGAGGGAGAAGACAAGGTCTACAACCAGGTGCCTGTTTCCAGGAGCTTCCAGCTTAGCTGACCTGATGTGTTGGGCAAGCAGGCTGATCAACCTTCTCTGTCTGTCCAGTGACCGCCAGCCCCCCAGGGCCTCTGTGGACCTCCAGTTGGGTCGTCTTGAACTGCTCCTTCAGCCGCCCTGACCTCCCAGCCTCCGTGCACTGGTTCCGAGGCCCAGGCAGAGTCCCTGTTCAGGAGTCCCCACATCACCACTTAGTTGGAAACTTCCTCTTTCTGCCCCAAGTCAGCTCCTTGGACTCTGGGACCTGGGGCTGCAGTCTCACCTACAGAGATGGCTTCAATGTCTCCATCACGTACAACCTGGCTGTTCTGGGTAACTCCTCCAGTCTGCCTTCACACTTGACCACAACCCCTTCCTGCCCCCCCCCCCCCGACACCTTCTGCTGACTTCTGAGCCCCCAGATCAAGTCTCCGGCAGTGGATGAAACCTGTGATTACTCTGGGCCTCGCTGTCCCACCCCTTTCTTTTTCCCTTTATGGCCTTTCCTTAGCTTTTCCCCTTCGAGCTTTTCTCTGGGCCATCCAGCCTCCCTTGCCAGCCTTTGGTCTTCCGCTTGCCAGCCCGCCTTGGGCATTCTTGGCATCCTTTGTTCATCCACCTTGTTCTGCTCCTTAGCACCCTTTAAACCGGACCACTTCCTTCATGTTTCTGCCCGCCTCCCCCGCAGACCTAGTGCTCCAGCCCCTCTGTACTCCTCAGCTTTAACTCGGGGTTCCCTTTTCTCCGCAGGCCTGGAGCCCCGAGCCCCTCTGACAGTGTACGCTGGAGCCGGTTCCAAGGTGGAGCTGCCCTGCCGCCTGCCTCCCGGTGTGGGGATCCAGTCTTCTCTCACTGCCCTGTGGACCCCGCCCGGGGGAGGCCCTGATCTCCTGGTGGCTGGAGACCGGGACAACTTTACCCTTCGACTGGAGGCTGTGGGTCAGGCTCAGGCCGGGACCTACACCTGCCGCATCCACTTGCAAGGGCGGCAGCTCAGTGCCACTGTCACTTTGGCAGTCATCACAGGTTAGCAGGTGGGACAAGACAGGAAGAGCAGGTTGGTTGGGCAAAGACTGGGCAAGTCCACCTCATGATGCCAGCCCCCTGGGCACACTTGTGCGGGCTGCCCCCTTGGCCTCTTCTTTTCTCGCCCCCATATAATGAACAGAAACTGAAAATCTCCCCTGAGTCACTGGATGAATGTTCCACTCTTCTGTAAGGGACTCCCCGGCTCTGAATTGGGGGGAGGGTCAGAGAAGTTAGAAGGAGAGGTCACAGAAGTTTGAATGGTTCCAAAGAGGTGGAATATTTATTTTCAGAATCCTTGCCCACTTTGGAGCCAGGGATTGAGTTAAAGTTGCAGGAGGCAGTCTGGACTGGGGGGGAGTTGATAAATCAGTCCCATAGTCAGTAAATAGGGCTTCCCTGATAGCTCAGTTGATAAAGAATCCACCTGCAATGCAGGAGACCCAGTTCGATTCCTGGGTCTGGAAGATCCGCTGGAGAAGGAATAGGCTACCAATTCCAGTATTCTTGGGCTTCCCTGTGGCTCAGCTGGTAAAGAATCTGCCTGTAAGGCAAGAGACGTGGGTTTGATCCCTGGGTTGGAAAGATCCCCTGGAGAAGGGAAAAGCTACCCACTTCAGTATTCTGGCCTGGAGAATTTTCCATGGACTGTATGGTCCATGGGTTTGCAAAGAGTCAGACACGGCTAAACGACTTTCACAGTCAGCAAAGATTTACTGAATGAGGGCTTTTCAAGACAGTGTAAAAGAAACATAGGAGAAAACACCAGACTCAGAAAGTATGTGTTGATTGATCGGTAACTATCACAGCTTGTCTGTGTCTGCAGTGCTCATCTGTGGCCACTAAATAGTAGTGCCACATAGGTGGTGCTAGTAGTAAAGAAGCCACCTGCCACCGCAGGAGACATAAGAGATGCTGGTTCGATCCCTGGATCAGGAAGATCCCTTGGAGGAGGACATAGAAACCCAGTATTCTTGCCTGGAGAATCCCATGGACAAAGGAGCCTGGCAGACTATCATCCGTAGGGTTGCAAAGAGTCAGACATGACTGAAGCAACTTAGCATGTATGTGTGCACATAGTAGGTGCTTAATAATGTATATTGGTTGAATGAATAAATGAATCTACTAGTAAATAACCCATATCTCAAAGACCAGGGCTGAATTTCCACTTGTTTCCCACGTATCTCTACCTAGATATGGTACCCACACTCAGCCTCACTCTGAACCCCATCTTTTTCTCATATCCAGTCCTCTTGCTAAGTCACTTCTGCATCAGTAACTCCAATCATGTTCTACTCATCCTGAAACCTGGCCTCCTTCCTCCTAATCAGTTGCCACAGTCTACCAGTTCTTTCTGTCCAAGGTCATCTTCTTTTTTATTATCATGAATTTTAAAAATATCTACTCACGTCATTGTGGGTTGTGGGGTCTTCATTGTGGCATGCCAGCTTCTCTCTAGTTGTAGCATCAGAGCTCAGTAGTTGTGGTGCAAAGGCTTAGTTGCCATGTGGGATCTTAGTTCCCTGACCAGGGATCGAAACTGTGTCCCCTGCATTAGAAGGATGATTCTTAACCACCGGACCACCAGGGAGAAATACTGTTGTCTGTGTTTTACAGAGAAGGAACTTTCTCAAAGTCACATAGCTGGAAAGAGCCAGGTTGGGGCTAAACTCGGGTATCTATGCCATCAAGTCTTCAGGGGCCTGTACACCACGGTCAGCTCAAGGTCCTTCATCGGTTGTCTCCTCCTACCCCCATCCCTCACCACATGGCTTCCAGTGCTCTGTCTCTAGACCTAGGGATCGAACCCAGGTCTCCTGCATTGCAGGTGGATTCTTTCCCATCTGAGCCACCAGGGAAGTCCCATCTCTAGATCAGTTGGTCTGCTTTCTAGACATTCAGAAATGGGAACAGGGTTCATTTAGGGGACACAGATGTAAGCCATAGCATGGAGGCAGAAAAAGTGCAAAGTCTTCTGGGGACCAACTCACGTGACTGATATTGGGGGTGCTGAGTCTTTGAATAAAAGTCACAAAAAAGAATCTGAAAAGATACCTGTTTATGTGATCCCTCCGGGCCAGTTTGAGTTTGAACATTCCCCCCAAGGCAGTAGGGAGCCTGGAAAGTTTGGGGGTAGCAGAGTGACCTGATCAGAACTTTGTCTTGAGATTAATTTGGCCTTGACCCTGATCTCCTCTCCTCAAGTTCACCCAGTCAGAGCCCAGGTGAATAAAGACTTGGGCAGAACCTATGCTTTCAAGGAAGGGGATCAGGTCCCCCAAAGATCTCTTCCCTCTATTTTTTCAGTCACTCCCAAGCCCTATGGATCATCTGGCAGCCTGAGAAAACCCTTCTGTGCGGTGACTCCAGCATCTGGACAAGAGCGCTTTGTGTGGAGCCCCCTGGACAAGCAGTCTCAGAGGAGTTCCCCAGGCCCCTGGCTGCTGACACCGGACGCCAGACCCCTCTCTCAGCCCTGGCAGTGCCGTCTGTACCAGGGGCAGAGGCTTCTCGGGACCGCGGTATATCTCACCGAGCTGTCTCATCCAGGTCCGAGACCCACAGCGCCACAACCCCAGCTCCAGACCAGCCCCCTCCATCCCACTTCCAGACCGAATCCCACCCCCACTCTTCCCTTCCCAACCAGGGAGCTGACTATGAGCTCTTGTCAAGGCCCGACCCACTTCCACCACGAATTAGCTGAGTGACCCTGGACAAGTCCCTTAAACTCTCCGGGTTTCATTGTCTGTAAAATATGGGAGTGTGGCTAGATGTCCTTCCAGCCGAGACCCTGTGTGTGGTGTGTGTGTGTGTGTGTCTCTGTTCCAATCCTGTCCTCTCTCAGTAGGTGCCCAGCGCTCTGGGAGAGCCCTGGGGGCGGGGAGAACAGCTCACCTCCCTCTCCTCATCCTTGGTCTCCTGTTCCTGCTTCTGTTGGTGACTGGAGCCTTTAGCTTTCACCTTTGGAGAAGACAGGTAAGCCGGGAACCTCCCTCCCCAGTCCTCAGCATGCTGTCTGGCACCCCTTTCTGAGGAAGATGAGCAAAGTGGACCCTGAACTTGCTTCAGAGTCCCTCTTCATGAGCCTCTGCACTCCAGGGATGCCTTGTGTCCAAAGGACCCAGGGAAGGCTCACAGGGTGGGGTGGGGTAGGGGTGCTGAATGGCCTGGGATCAGATAGGCAGGGAGGGAGCTGGGAAGAATAGCTTCTTCCCTTTCCCCTCTTCCTCCTCCTACCCTCCATGTCTTCTTCCCGCAGTGGCGACCCAGAAGATTCTCTGCCTTAGAGCATGGGACTCACCCCTCTCAGGCTTCGAGCAAGACAGGGGAGCTGGAGCCAGAGCTGGAGCCAGAACCAGATCCGGAGGTAGAACCGGAACCGGAACCTGAGCTGGAGTCTCAGCCACAGCTGCAGCCAGAGCATCCCTGACCTGCAGCAGGAAGCCACCCTCATCTCCGCAGCTCAATCCAAATAAACTCCCCGTCAGCAGCAAGCCTGAGTCTGGCCCCTTCTTGCATAGGGGATGTTCTGTCTCTGCCCAACCTCTGGGGCTCCCTTCTCACACTGGCCTTCTGACCTACTTTCCCCAGCCAGGCTCACCTCTTCCCCTTTTCTGTTCCTGGTTTCTTGGAAAGTGTGTCATCCTGGTCTCTCTCTCTCTGTCTTGCTCTTTCTCTCTCCTGGGTAGTCCTTTTCCTGAACGTCTGAGAAGCCCTCACTCCTCTAGCCCGTTCCTCCATCCTTCAGCTCACATTGTGCTGGCTGCCCTGGTCCCCTTTATTTTTGCTGTTTTGGCCCCCCTATGCACGCCTGACCCTCAGCACTGTCCTTGGCCCTTTGGCTGCAACACACACACACACACACACACACACACACACTCTTGGAGCAGCCCTGCCTGTCGAGTCCTCTCCGAGAGGGGGGCGTCGCTTAACCTTTCTGAGTGGCAGCCTCCACCCCACCCCCATGTTCCGCAGCCATGGGTGACCTGTCTGTTCCCAGGCACGAGAACACACTGCCACCCAGCGGTCACTGTGTGTCACACACCACCGGAGGTCACAGAGCTGGGGCAGATTGGCAGTGCAGGGACCTGGGACCAGGGGGCTCAGCAGCTGGTGGGCTGGCTCTGTCTCTGTGGCTGCACTGTCCACGGTCTGCACATGAGCGTGACCCGGCAGCGGTCTCCTGCCTTGTGCACCCTCAGGACACGTCACCGGGTCCCCAGGGGAGTCCTGGGAACAAGTCCCCAAGTGGGGAACAAAAGCAGACACTGGCTGCCGCTAAAGCTTCAGAGGTCAGGAGACCTGGCTTCTGATCCTGGATGAGCTGATGTGACCAGAGCTAGTCTCTGAGTCTCAGTTTCTTCACCTGTTAAATGGGATGATGATGCACCCAAAGGGGTTGTTGCAAACATCAGATGATAAAAGGGCCAAGCATCCATTTGTGAAGGAGGAAAGCAGCAAGCCCACCTGTCCCCCTCCCTCTGTCTGTGTTTGTCTGTCTAAGAGGGGAATGTTCCTCTGGGGCTTGAGAGACAGTGCTTTAGCAGAGCACACGCGCGCACACACACACACACACACACACACACACACACACACACACAGCGGGACTCAGCCCAACCGCACCCAGAGGGACCCAACCCTCTGCCTACAGTGTGTGGGCACCCAGCCTGGACTCAGGCTGAAGGGTCTGTCACCCTGGCTGAAGGAGAAACACAGGGCAAGTGGGCAGGAGTGGTTGTGCACCGGTGCACAGATGTGGGTTGTTGCAAAGGGACAGCCTGCTGCTGTCCCCTGCCCCCACCCCCTGCCACTTCCCGACCTGGTGTGCCCTGCTCAGCAACACAGACACAAACCACGCAGCTGAAGACCTGCCCTGTGGAGGCACAATGGTCAGAGACTTGGGGACAGAACCGGGAGAGGGGCCTCTTCATGGCTGCAGAGCCCTGGTGGGGAGGGGCATCGGTTTGAGGGCACCTGAGGTCCCCAACCTTAGGATGGTGGTGACCCTTGTCTTGTCACAGGCAGAAGTGCACAAAAGAGGCTCTGGGCTGGCCAGGGATGGTGGCACTGTAAGGAGAGGCCCAAGGACTCTTTGAGCATCCTGTTAAACACCATCCCCACCCCTTGCTGGGGGGCTGCCAGAAGACCCAATACCCGCTCTTTGGGCAGGTTTTAAAGGGGCAGGGGTTTCCTGGAAAGTTCTGTGGGTGGCATTTTCCTCTCTACGGGGTGACACCCTCTTGCCCTTTGGGCTTCTGAGAGGAGTCACTGAGGATTCATGGGCTTCGTGCAGGGACTTCCCCGAGTTCCTGCACAAAGGGGACAGGGAGGGGACAAGAGGCCACCTGCTCCTCCACCCACTGAGGAAGAGAAGAGCAGAGGGAGGGAGGAAGAGCAGGCAGGGGGTGGGGGCAGGGAACAGCAGCTCTCCTTTGATTAATTCTCCCCTCCCACTGTCTCTGTGGGGTCTCTCCTAGGGGGGGTCTCACATTCCTCCTCCTGCCCCTCTGGCCCCCAGCCCCACTCCCCATCCAGCAAGATAAGCTTGGACCCTTTTTGTGTCCTCTTGGGGCCTTCCAGGGAGCCAGGCAAATCCACCCTGTATTAGCAAGTTTATCTCCAAACCGATGTTCCAGGCTGGAGGGAGGGGAAGGGGCGACCAGGAGGCAGGGAGCCCATGGGGGCTGTGAGAGGAATCAGCTTCAGTTCAGTTCAGTTTAGTCGCTCAGTCGTGTCGGACTCTTTGCAACCCCATGAATCGCAGCACGCCAGGCCTCCCTGTCCATCACCAACTCCCGGAGTTCACTCAGACTCACGTCCATCAAGTCAGTGATGCCATCCAGCCATCTCATCCTCTGTCGTCCCCTTCTCCTCCTGCCCCTAATCCCTCCCAGCATCAGAGTCTTTTCCGTTGAGTCAACTCTTCGCGTGAGGTGGCCAAAGTATTGGAGTTTCAGCTTTAGAATCATTCCCTCCAAAGAAATCCCAGGGCTGATCTCCTTCAGAATGGACTGTTTGGATCTCCTTGCAGTCCAAGGGACTCTCAGCTTAGGTTCTTGTTAAAAAGGAAGGGAGAGGAATTCCCTGGTGACCTAGTGGTTAGGATTCCAGGGTTTCACTGCTGGGGCCGGGGTTCAAGCCCTGGTCTGGGAACTGAGATCCCACAAGCTGCGTGACACAGCCAAAAAACAGAAGGAAGGGAGTGTATTAGTTGTCTACTGCCGTGTCACAGGGGTTTCAGAGGTAAAGAATCCACCTGCAATGCAGGAGTCGCAGGAGATGCCGTTTCCATTCCTCAGTCGGGAAGATTCCCTGGAGGAGGGCATGGCAACCCATTCCAGTATTCTTGCCTGGAGACTCCCATGGACAGAGGAGCCCGGTGGGATACAGTCCATAGCATTGCAACAAAGAGTCGGACACAACTGAAGCAACTTAGCACGCGCACCCTAGAGTCCGTGCTCTGCAATAAGAGAAGCTATTGCCGTGAGAAGCCTGTGCTCTGTGACTAGAGAGTAGCCCTGGCTCTCCGAAACTAGAGAAAAGCCATGCAGCAATGAAGACCCAGCACAGCCATAAATAAATAAAAAAAAAAAATGTTTTTTTAATGGTCCACATAAAAAAAAATCTTAAAAACAAAAAGGAGGCAGGAATTGTAGGGGCTTTCTTGCACCCTGCCATCCTGGTGGGGAACAGTGCCTGAAGGAGAAATAGGCCAAGACGGGGAAGAGGCCTCTCTGAGTTCCCCATCCCCAGTGCTGCAGGGACCTGTCGGCCCCCACCAGGTTTGCCATCCAGAGTTCTGCCAAACAAGGTCCAGGGCTTGGCCGAGTGAAGTGTGTCAGCCGAGAGGCCACCCGGTGCTCCTTCGGGTCTGCCAGAGTGTCCCCCACCCTGACCTGGTCTTCTTATCTCCTCCGGACAGGACAGTTCCAGAAAGTTCTCTGCCCCATCTATCTCACCCGCCAGAGGTATTGGGGTTCAGGCGCACACAAAGGAGGTGACTTAGGTTTCCCTGGGAGGCCCCACCCCATGACAGGGCTCGGCCTTTGAAGGGAGGGAGGTTGGGGTGGGGGCTGGGCTCTGCCTGCTCCACTCTGCGACTGACAGTTTCTTCAGGGCCTGCAGCTGCCAGCTGGCTGGGCCCAGGCTGGGCTCAGAAATGTGCCTGTTCACACTGCCTGTGGGGCGGGAGGCCTGGGAGCCACCCTCCCAGAGTTGCATAAAGTCGGGAGGAATGTGGCCTGGGCGGAGGAGGCTCAGCCTTGCCAGACTCTGCCTCCCTAGGAACAGCTTCGGTGGTGACCCCTCCCCATCTCCCCCCAGCCCCCAGCCCCCAGCCCTGCCCCACCGCCTTGCAGATGTTGTGAGTGCAGCTGCAGAGTAACTGGTGAGGAGGTCACCGCAGGGCCCCACCTGGGACTTCCGACCTCTGGGCTCTGAGAGCAGCCCAGCACTCTGTCAGCGGCTTGGCCTCCATGTCTTGTTCCCCCACCCCGACTTGGCCTTCCCTACCACCTGGAGGGACACAAAACACACGCAGTAAAAATAGCTTCGTATCAAGAACTGTATCAGGAGATTTCTGGAAATCCCCATGCTCCATTCCTACAGTTATGTGAGGGGGCAGAGAGCTTAACTGTGGCTTCTTCTTCTGTAGAGTGAGGATAGTCGCATTTGCTAACAAATGTGAAAGAGCTGTGAAAACGGAAAATCTCTCTCTAGGTGTGAGGGATCCTGGTGAGGCTGCCTCAGAAGCCCCACATGACCTGGTGGCCTCACACCCCCTCCACTCCCCTGGCCTCGTCCTGGCCTTTTTTCTTTCTTTCTTTTTAAATATTTATTTGTTTATTTATTTGGCTGCACTGGGTCTTTAGTTGTGCACTTGGGATCTTCAATCATCATTGTGGCAACCAGAATCTTAAGTTTAGCATAGGGGGTCTAGTTCCCTGACCAGGGATCAAACCTGGGCGCCCTGCACTGGGAGCAAGGAGTCTTAGCTACTGGACCACCTTTCTTTTTTCATTTGAAGTACTGTTGATTTACAATATTATATTCATCTCAACAACATTGTGATGCAATATTTTTATAGATTATACTTCATTTAAAGTTATTACAACCTACTGTATAGCTCAGGGGAGAAGGCACTGGCACCCCACTCCAGTACTGTTGCCTGGAAAATCCCATGGATGGAGGAGCCTGGTAGGCTGCAGTCCATGGGGTCGCTAAGAGTTGGACACAACCGAGCGACTTCACTTTCACTTTCCACTTTCATGCATTGGAGAAGGAAATGGCAACCCACTCCAGTGTTCTTGCCTGGAGAATCCCTTGGACGGAGAAGCCTGGTAGGCTGCAGTCCACTGAAGCGACTTAGCAGTATAGCTCAGGGCACCCCACTCAGTACCCTGTGATGACCTAAATAGGAAGGAAATTCAAAAAAGAGGGAATACATGTATATGTATGGGTTCGATCCCTAATCAGGAAGATCCTCTGGAGGAGAGCATGGCAATCCACTCCAGCATTCTTTCCTGGAGAATCCCATGGCCAGAGGTGCCTGGTGGGCTACAATCCATGGGGTCGCATAGAGTCACACAGAGTCGGACACAACTAAAGTGACTTAGCATGCGTGCACGCATGTATAGGTACAGCTGATGCACTTTGCTGTGCAGTAGAAACTAACAACATTGTAAAGCAACCATATTCCAATAAAAAATAATTTAAAAAATAGTTATTACAAAATGTTGGCTATATTCCCTGTGCGGTATGATATGTTCTTGCTCCTTATTTATTTTATACATAGTAGTTTGTGTCTTTTAACCCCACATCCGTATCTTGGAGGCCTCCCCAACTCTGCACTTTCTTACTGCAGAGGAGAGCCAGTAGGGTGAGGGGGGACCATCCAGGGAGGTAAGTTCAAATCCATCAGCTGTGATTATTAGCTTTGTGACTGCTAGTTCCCTGGTGGCTCAGCAGTAAAGAATCTACCTGCAATGCAGGAGACACTGGAGATCTGGGTTTGATACTTGAGTCAGGAAGATCCTTTGGAGGAGGAAGTGGCAACCCATTCCAGTATTCTTGCCAGGAAAATCCCAAGGACAGAGGAGCCTGGCAGGCTACAGTCCATGGGGTCGCAAAGAATCAAACATGACTGAGCAACTGGGTATGAGCAAGTCTCTTAAAATTTTCAAGCCTCAGTTTCCTTATCTGTATGGTCTGGAAAATAATACTTATGCCCGACCACTGATATAACAGTTAAATAAAATACACAACTATGGAAATGTTCTAAATGTTCAATACATTTAGAAAAAACTTGCTGTCTCTTCCCCTTTTCTTTTCCCGTTTGAAAACCCCAAGGACCAATGCCTCAAGAGCCAGGTTCTTTGGGCATCGCTTCCTGGGAATGCATCTTCACAGGCAGTCACGGGCCACAGACCAAGAGCTGGGTGGCATCACACAATCTGTCTGGTCCGTCAGTTGCAAACTGGTGGGCCTTGAGCTCCATCCAGCCCTTAGAAGGCTTTGGGTGATTTATTCAGTGTTAGAACAAAACATAAAATTAGTTGCCAACATCAAAATGAGGAGATATTACATAAATGTCTGGTTTTCCACCTTCTCTTGAAATTTTGGCAGAGGCTGGAGACTCTGGGATCACATTCCGGCACAACCTCCACTGTCAGCTCAGCTGGAGCTGTGCGGTTGGTGGCTGCCCTCCTTAGCTGAGGCAGGGCCTCTGTTTACCTCGGTCCTCACCCCTCTCTGCTGTTACTACCAGCCTGTTTTTCTCAGCTATAATACCAGTAGGCTCCTACAGACCTTTAAGTCTGTGACCCTTATTTCAGCCCCTCCACATTCATTCAGAAAGTATTTAACAGCCCAGGGCTGGGGGAGGGGGAAGCAGAGAGTTAGGTTTAAGGGAGACAGAGTTTCAGTAGGGGGAGATAAAAAAGTTTTGGAGATGGATGCCAGTGATGGTTGTATAACAGCATGAAGGTACTTAATGTCCACAGAAGTTAACATGTAAAAATGGTAAATTTAATGGGATGTGTATTTACCCTCATAAATTTAATATTGATCAATATCAATAAAATTTAATATCTAAGAAAGTATTCAAATGGTGGTCCAGTGGTTAGGACTCCGTGCAGGGGATATGGGTTTGATTCCTGGTCAGGGAACTAAGACTCTACATGATGTGTGGAGTGGCAAATATATATATATATTCGACAAGAATTAACAGTCTACCAGGCCCAAGACACTCTACTGGGTGCTAAGACAGACAAGGTCCTCCTGCAGCCCCTGAAGTGAACTGAAATGAAGTGAAGTGAGTCGCTCAGTCGTGTGTCTGACTCTTTGCAACCCAATGGGCTGTAGCCCTCCAGGCTCCTCTGTCCATAGAATTCTACAGGCAAGAATACTGGAGTGGGTCGCCATGTCCTTCTCCAGGGGATCTTCCCCACCCAGGGATCGAAGCTGGGTCTCCTGCATTGCAGGCGTCTTTACCGTCTGAGCCACCAGGGAGGAAGCCGGTGCAACAGATACTAAACAAGAATTTCATAATTATTTCACTTGGACAATTGCTTTCATGGGAGTAGCTACACAGTGTTCTGGGAGATCTTACCATAAAGGGACCTTCATTCAACTGGGGCACCTTGGCATCCTTCTCAGACTATGAGGAGGGGTCATGTGGAGGATGAGGGTGTGAAGCAAGATACAAACAGCTGATCCTGCTGCTGGGGTCGGTTTGCTGCTCCCCACCCTTACCCTTCACCTGTGGATCACCCACCTCCAGGCTTCTTTCAGAGGAGAAATTAATTTCAGTCTCATTTCGGCCTCTGTCGTATTGAATTTTCTTTCACTTTTCAGTTCAGTTCAGTTCAGTCACTCAGTCGTGTCCGACTCTTTGCAACCCAGGCCTCCCTGTCCATCACCAACTCCCGGAGTTCACTCAAACTCATGTCCATCGAGTCGGTGATGCCATCCAGCCATCTCATCCTCTGTCGTCCCCTTCTCCTCCTGCCCCCAATCCCTCTCAGTATCAGAGTCTTTTCCAATGAGTCAACTCTTCGCATGAGGTGGCCAAAGTATTGGAGTTTCAGCTTTAGCATCAGTCTTTCTAAAGTACACCCAGTACTGATCTCCTTTAGAATGATTACAAGGATATGCCTTCTGGAAGCTTTTCTCAACGCCCCGGTTGAAATAAAGCTCCCTGGGACTTCTCTGGTGGTCCAGTGGTTAAGAATCTGCCTTCCAATGCAGGAGTTCTGGGGAACTAGGACCCCGCATACGTACGGCAACTCCTGAGCCTGTGGACTCTGGAGCCCCCGTGCAGAAAGAGCCCACACACTGCATCTAAGACCCAACACAGTCGAATAAAGATTTTTTTAAAAAAGAAAGCAAGGTTCCCTATGATAAGCTGCCCTAGCACCCTGTGTGTCTCCCTTTGTAGCCCTTCTCCAGTTGTGATGGAATTATTAAATACGTAGGGTCCATGCCACAGGCTTGAGAGTAATCATGTTTGGTTTATTTAGCATAACATCCCGGGGTTCCTTGGACTTCCCTGTGGCTCAGTGGTAAAGAATCTGCCTGCAATGCAGGAGAGGGAGGAGACGTAGAAGACACGAGTTTGATCCCTGGGTGGAGAAGATCCCCTGGAGGAGGGCGTGGCAACTCACTCCAGTATTCTTGCCTGGAGAATTCCATGGACAGAGGACCTGGTGAGCTGCAGTACAAGGGGTCACAAAGAGTCTGATAGGACTGAAGTGACTAAGCACAAAAGCATACCCTGGGTTCCAGCAGATGCCTTGGGCTGGTAAACATGGCATGCTTATTGAATACACAAATGAATGGAGAGAATTGGGCCGGGTCAGGGGTCACAATCTTGAATGCTTACTGGAGCCTGCGAGGCCACATAAATGAGAAAAGCAGACAGGTGGTGTGTAAGATGGATGTTTACATTCTTGCCCAAAGGAGGACACCCACACTCCCTTGAGGGACACGCCCTAGAGCTTGCACCTAACACCTGCACTTACAAACTTATATCCATTAACCAAAACGGAGTCATCCAGGGACTTCCCTGGTGGTCCAGTGGCTAAGACTCCTCGCTCTCAATGTAGCGGACCCAGATTCCACCCCTGGTCAGGGAACTAGATCCCACGTGAAGCAACTAAGAGTTCGCACGCCTCAACTGAAGACCCTGAGTATTGCAACAAAGACTGGCCCAGGCAAATAAAAAAATATTAAAAAAAAAAAAAAGCCCTGAGTCATTTAGCCATACCTAGCTGCAAAGGAGGTTGGGAAATATAACTTAAATATTACGTAAATCTAGGCAACCATGAGCTCAGCTAAAAATTGAGGCTTCTATTATCAGGAAGAAGGACAAAATAGGTTTGGGGGATAACTAAAGGTCTGTGCAGAGAGATAACTAAGACCTGAAGAGTGGATACAAAATTTCCAGATTAGTGGGGTTCTCACTGTATGATCCATGGGGACCCTGAGACCCTTTCAGGGAGTCTGCCAGATCAAGCCATTTTCATAAAAATAATAGGACATTATTTGTCCTTGTCACTACGTTGACATTGCAGAGATGTTGCAAAAACAATCTAGGTTAGACTGCTGCCTTAGCACAAACCAAGGCGGTGGTGCCAAACCGTGCTAAGGTCATTGTACTTTCCACTGTCAGGCACTTGTAGCAAAAAAAAAAAAAAAGAAAAAAAAAGTTAATGCCAGTTTCGATTTAGAATGCTGGTGATGAAGCAGTATATATACTAATGTTATTAACGCTCAACCTTTGGGTGTACTGTGTTATGAAAGGAGAAGTAGCAGAAAGCGCTTCAGCTGCAACAAAGCACAATGGTTGTCTCAACAGAAACACTTGTATTAGTTGTTGGAGTTGAAAACTAAACTAGCCACTTTTGTTGTCAGTAGGGGAATGCCATGATGACAGGTGCGTACTGGGATG
Source organism: Bubalus bubalis (assembly GCF_019923935.1). Taxonomy (NCBI): domain Eukaryota; kingdom Metazoa; phylum Chordata; class Mammalia; order Artiodactyla; family Bovidae; genus Bubalus; species Bubalus bubalis. Next base: position 16,284,622 of record NC_059160.1, read on the forward strand.
ATCACTCAGGCTGTTGAGCAGATGATGGTCTGCAGGAAGGCAGGAGGGAGACACCAGGAGACCAGGGGAAGGCAGGAGCTGTTGACCAAGTGAAGGGTGAAGAGGGCACCTTGGACTCGAACGGTGGCGGTGGGACAGAGTGACTCCGACAGACTTCAGAGCTACTTAGAAGGTGATGTCCCAGGGAACTGGGAAGCAAATACTCGGGAGGTGCTGGCTGAGGAACGAGTCAGAGATTACACACAGGGACTTCCCTAGGGGTCTAGGGGTGAAGAATCTGCCTTGCAATGCAGGGGACATGGGTTCAATCCCTAGTTGGGGAATTTAGATTCCACATGTTGCCTGGAGAAGACCCTTGAGAGTCCCTTGGATAGCAAGGAGATCAAACCAGTCAATCTAAAGGAAATCCACCCTGAACAGTCATTGGAAGGACTGATGTTGAAGCTAAAGATCCAATCCTCTGGCCACCTGATGCAAAGAACTGACTCACTGAAAGAGACCCTGATGCTGGGAAAGATCGAACACAAAAGAAGAAGAGGGCAGCAGAGGATGAGATGGTTGGATGGATCACTAACTCAATGGACACGAGTCTGAGCAAACTCCGGAGATAGTTAAGGACCAGGAAGCCTAGCGTACTTAATCCATGGGGTCGCAGAGTTGGACATGACTTAGCGACTGAACACCAATGTCATGTGGTATGGTAAAAAAAACAACAAGAACAACAACACAAAAACTCAACCAAACAAACAAAAAAAATCAAATTAAAAAAAGAGAGAGGGGGCGGGGCTTTCCTGGTGGTCCTGTGGTTAAGAATCTGCCTTGCCATGCAGGGGCAGCGGGTTTGATCCCTGGTTGGGGAACTAGGATCCCACAGGCCATGAGGAAACTAGGCCCTCAGGCTACAACTACTGAGCCCGAGGACCATATGAAAGATCCTGCATACCCCAACTAAGACCTGATGCAGCCAAATAAATAAATATTTAAAAAGAGATTCCACCCAATTCCTTGGGTTTGAGCAGCTGAGTGGATGGTGGGTCCCTCACTGAGTGGGGAAGTTGAACAAGGAGTAGGTTTGGAGGGTAGTAGCGTGGAGGTGATGGGTTTGGTTTGGGAAGCTATTTGTTGGGTTTGAGTTTGCTATGTCTGCTGAACATCCAAACGGAGAGACCCCCATCTGGTGCTCTTGAGAGATCTGAACCAGAGAGAAACATTTGCGGACTGGCCAGAAATGAAGGCTCACAGGAAAGAAGCCCGGTCCATGGTCACTCTGATTGTCTCAGGTGCCCCTTCTTAGCCCCGGCCCTTTCTGCCACGCAGGCCCAACTATGATGCCTTTGGTGAGGGAGCCCTGGAAGCACTTGCTGAACAGATATCCTCTGGCCCTGGAGTTCGATGCTGCGTGCGGCTGACCACAGCAGTTATTGTGGTTCCTCCATCTGCCTCCCACTTCTTGTTTCCCTGAAGCCCTGGCCAGACTGTAGTATCACTGGTCCATCAATGTTTTTCTTGCTAGCCACCAAAAGCACATTGACGCTTTTTCTTGCCATCCACCGAGAAGTGGGACCACATTCTGGGCTCTGGCCGGGTTCTGTGGAATTTTTTCCCTTGACTTTGCCATTTTCATTCTGACATCTTCCCCAAAAGGCAGGGGGTGGGGACCCCAGTCCTAGGTGGTGACGTTGGGGGCTGGCCCAGGCCTGGGGAGTGGAGGAGACTCGCTACCAGGCTTCCTGTCTCTCCGTCTAAGCGTATCTCTGTCTGCAGAAGTAACAGGCGCCCTCCCCAGTGGGCTTCTGCTCCCAACCCTCACAGAGACACACCTGCGCTAGAAGCAGAAGGGAAGAGGGACCCAGGCTGGGAGGTAAGAGGCACAGACCAGGCTTCGTTCCTTTCTGAGGGTTGGGGACGGGAGGGGAGCAAGGCAAGAGATGTGTTGGAGTCACAGGTCTTGCCCAGAGCTCCGTCCACCTACTCTGGCATTTCCCGAGCCACACTCTCCCCCTGGAAATGTGAGCTTGCAGAAGCCAAGGGACTCTGCCATGCTTCTCTTCACAGCCCCACTGCACACAGCTCAGCTCCCGGGGCGGAAGGGTGTTGACTCGGACTTGGAGATCAGAGAAGAAATGGGCGTTTGAGGGCCCCGGGCTGAAAAAGGCCACTGGTCATGGGGAGTAGAGGAGATAAAGACAGGGAGAGGGGAAAAGAGGGGGAAAAAAGAGGAAAGAAGAAATGGGAGAGACATAGAAAGAACCCACAAATATTAAAGAGGGAGGAGGTCTAGGAAAAAGAAAGGAAAAGAGAAAACAATATAAAAGCAAGAGAAAGAGAAGTAGAACCTGGTCTAGAGACATTTCTCCCATCAAATTAATTTTCCCAATGACTTACTCACCAAAATTCACACCAGAAATCATATTTGCCGCATTTCATAGGCCATATGACTGATGTAGCCTCCTTCTACTCAGTTTATGTTCCTACACTTTTGTTTGCTTTTCGTGCCTTTTTAGTATTTTTGAACAGTATTATCTAAAGACACTTCCACTTTAGCTTAAAAATGATTAATGAGATGATTGAAAGCTAAAATTCTGAGAAAGGGGTGAAGCCGAGCTCCTGGGTATGACATGTGGTAAAAGGGAGAGATACGTATTTTTAGGCCACTACATCATTAGAAAAATTGGTTCTAAGAAATCAGTGTTAGGGTCTCAGCTGCTCTAGAAAAGGAGGCTGGTGGGGGGGGAGGTGGTTAGAGAAGGACTTGCAGACCCTCCCTGGGCTTGGTGGGGGGTGTGTGGGGGACACAGAGGAGGTGACGCCTCTCAAGCAGAACGCTTGGAAGGACCCCAGCCTCCCACCTCCACGTCCTCAGTCCTCCCCTCTCTCCTGAGGCCTCCTTGGCCTCCAGCCCTGTTCCCCAGGGTGTCCACTGTCCTCCCATCCTGGCCGGATTCTGTGTATGTGCGGATGGGGGCCTCCTCCCTACAGTCAGATCCCTCAGAATAGAAAGGCCCCATTGTCACTCACTCAAAGACACTGCGCTCTGGGTGGGACAGCTCTTCCTGAATGTCCTGCCCTTTCGGGGTGGGCTTTTCGGGGTGCAGGGCTGAGGGTAGAGCCTGATGCCGGGGAGGTCCGCGCACTGCATGTTTGACAGTTTCTTGCGCTGTGTAGAGTCTGGGCTGGAACAAAATGGCCGCCCTCCTCACCTCAGAAGAAGGGGTTCCCAGAGGACCGTGGGATGTCTCCCTCCTTCAGTGTGGGGTCCCTCAGGCAGAAGAGGTCCACCTCAGATAAGACTCCCTCCCATCAGCCGGTTCTGGGCAGAAGCCCCATCGCCCTTGGACCCTGATCCTGGCCCTGGCATGGCATCAAGGAGTTGGGTAAACAAGGGCCTGGCCGCTTTAGAGCTTCAGTGAGTCTTGGTTGAGTGAAATGCCTTTGATGAGGGTGGGTGTGCGGAGGGGCCAGGCAAGGGGCTGGGGTTTGTGGGCTCCTTGGCTGAGGTCGGCTCTGCACCTCTCTGGGGATCGTGGAAGGAGAGGGGGCGCTCCGTTCCCCTCCATGTGGGCGGCGGAGGCAAAGGAGAGGATGGTGGAGGTTTGCAGCCACCGAACCACAAGGGTCCCTTCGAGGGACCATGTCTCTAGGAAGTTACATTCGCACAAAGCTGGAGCGCAGCAGAGGGGGCGCGTGCAGTAGGGGGCACATCCGCGGCGGGCTGATGGGGGCCATGCGGAGGAGATAAAAGTGCCTGCGGGACCACAGACTGTTATTGCGGTGGGGCTGTGCCCTCTTCCCCCCAGCCTCGAGCCTCGCTTCTCAGCCCTGCCCGGGGTAGGGGGCGCTGGGGCCCCGAGGGCGAGCAGTGCGTTGCCTTCTTGGCTTCTCCTTGCCTCTCAGTGTCCTGCTCCAGGCCTGTGTCTTGTGTCTCAGAATCTCCTTCTTTCCCTCTGCCCTACCTCGTTTGTGCTACCCCGGGCCTTGTGTGTGAGGATTGTGTAAATGTAGCTGCTGCTTTAATGAGTTAATCTGGGTCCCTCCCCGCCTTTCTCTTTCCCTCCCATCCTCCCGTCATCCTCCCTTGGGACTTCTGTGTGTTCCTCCGAGGAATCTGTCCTTTTTCCTTTGTCCACCCCACAGCCATCCCCCCGGGCATCTATCCTGGGTCCCAGGCTGTAGTCTGCAGGCTCCCTTCACACAGAAGCTTGTGGAGACTGCAACCCTCCACCCAGAGGCCAGGATGCTGGTTTCCAGGCCAGAAGGGACTTGGGCTTAGTGGCTGCTGGAGAGAGAAGGGATTCTGAGGGAGAAGAAGCAAGGGGCCCCGCAGGCAAGCCAGGAGAGCTAGAACTGCCTCCTAGCAGAGGAGGAGAGACAGACACAGGGAGCTGAAGGTAGAGGTGAGGGGAAGCACAGATGCGAGCAGAGAAACAGGGAGAGAGAGAGGAGTCAAGGCCCGGGGAACAGTGGGCCCTCCCGACAGCCTCAGGAGCCTGCGGTGTACACTGTACAGGATGCTACTGTACCGGGGCAGAGCGCTTCTGGGGAGGCTGAGGATGTGGGGATCAAAGGCCAGCTCTCTGGGGCGGCAGCGGAAGCCCCAGGCATCAAAGCAAACAGCAGCTGGAAACCCAGAACCTCCTCCACCGACAAAGTTGAGCCCTGGGGTGGTGGGTTGGGGCAACACAGGGAACTTGGGGGTGGGAAGTGGGCCTTGCACTGAGGCCAGGATCACGGAGTGGGGAGGAAAAATTGACCACACCTGGGAAAGAACAAGAACGTCCCTAGTCTTGCTCAGGCGTCAAAGCTGACTCTGAACCTCAGGGAAGGGCATCTCACATGGACACTCCCTCACTCTCTGCTCACCCAGGACACGGTGAGTCTAGGATGGGCGGACAGTGGGACCTACTTTCAGATGTAAGAGTGCTCCGCCCTACTCTCTCACCCCAGCCTCCTCCTGTGTGCCTTGTGGTCCCAGGCCAACTAGTAAACAACTTCACCCGTGACCTAGCCTCCCTCTTCCTTTCCTGGAAACCTCCTCCTCCTCCTTCTTTTTTTTTTTTTTTAGATTTATTTATTTATTTTTTGGCTGTGGTGGGTCTTTGTTGCCACATGCAGGCTTTCTCTAGCTGGGATGAGCGGGGACTACTCTCGAGTTGCTTGCGGTGCGTGGGTTTCTTACTGCGGAGGCTTCTCTTGTTGCAGAGCTTGGGCTCTAGACGTAGGCTCAGAAGTTGTTGCGCACAGGCTTAGTTGCTCCGCGGCACGTGCAATCTTTCCGCACCAGGGACCAAACTGTGTCCTTTGCATTGCAAGGCAGATTTTTAACCACTGGACCACCAGGGAAACCCCCCAAACCTCCTTCTTGACCACTTATCTTCCTAGTTATCTTGTTTAAAAAAAAAATTCGAGCAAGTTCCTACCAGGCGTTAGGCCCTGAGTAGTTCCTCTTTCAGGCAGATGAAGCAACATCAAGTTGGCCCTTTCCCCTTCAGGAGTCTGCCTGCTGCTTTGCCGTCTGGTGCCTCAACACCTCTTGAAGAGAAGGCTTCCCCTGCTCAAACCTCACTAGGAGGGTCAAGCCCTTAGCACGCATTCAAGTGCTGCCTCCTTATCATGGATCAGTGGACAACAGAAAACAGAATCCATCTCAGACGGTTCAAGACCACTCCAGAAAGAGCGGTTCCTAACTGAAACCCAGTTAGGGCTTGAGTTGCTATTAGGGGGCCACCTGGCAGGAGCTGTTGTCACCATGGGAAGGAAAGGGCAAGGGAGGGAATACAGCTGATGCCGGAAAATATGCCCTGAGCCAGGAGAGAACAAGGATAGAACACCCTAACCTCTCTTCTCTCCCCGGCCTGCTCATCTCTTGTGGGTGCTTCTCATTGGCCAACCCCAACCAGGAGCTGAAGGGCGAAGGAGCCTGGGTGACACAGCATATAAGGTGTGCAGTGGTCAGCCTCCATGTGGAGAGCAGGGCAGAGAGCATGGAGAATGCCTGGGAGTCGGGGGTGTGGGCTTCCCTTGCTGGTCAAGTGATTAAGACTCTGTGCTTCCAATGCAGGGGGCGCAGGTTTGATCCTTGACGGGAACTAAGGTCCTACATGCTTTGTGATGTGGTCAAAAAATTAAAAAAATGAAAGAAGGTGGAGGAAGTGGGTGGGAGGTTCAAGAGGGAGGGGACATATGTATACCTATGGCTGATTCATGTTGATGTATGGTAGAAACCAACACAACATTGTAAAGCTATATCCTCCAATTAAAAATAATTTTAAAAGAAAAGAGAATACTTTAGAGGACCGGCACAAGAGTAGGCTGTATGGATGGGGATGACTTGGCTTCATCCAGGCCAGGTTTGGGTGTGTACAGACACTTTTTAGTAACAGAATTACCATGTTGAGTCCAGAAAAAAGTAATCAGTAATTTCCCCTCTCTGTTCAATTCAATTTGGTTTAAGTTAACCAAATACATCCCAAGACCCTTCTCTGTGCTCCAGATGGGGCCAGCGGTGGCCTTGCTGGCTGGACCATCATTTCCAGCCTAGAGATCAAGTTGGTGGGGGAGAGTTGTTATTGTTCAGTTGCCCAGTTGTGTCTAACTCTTTGCAACCCCTTGGACTGCAGCACGCCAGGTTTCCCTGTCTCTCACCATCTCCTGGAGTTTGCCCAAGTTCATGTCCATTGGATCAGTGATGCCATCCAGCCATCTCATCCTCTGACACCCTCTTCTCCTCCTGCCCTCAATCTTTCCCAGCATCAGGGTCTTTTCCAATGCGTTGGCTGCTCGCATCAGGTGGCCAAAGTATTGGAGCTTCAGCTTCAACATCAGTCCTTCCAATGAATATTCAGGGTTGATTTCCCTTAAGATTGACTGTTGGTGGAGGAAGGGCAGGAACTGAAACTATGGTAGAAGGTGGGATGTGCCCATAAAGGGATCAGAGTTGGAGACTCTGGGAGTTCAGAACAAACAGCTCACTGAAAGGTGGGCCCCAGCAGAAAGACCAGGCTGGGGGTGGAGCTGAGGGGAGAAAAGTAGGTCTGGATACACAAGCTGCGTGCCAGGTGTGTGCTGACAGCCCCCAAGGCTGTCACTGCTCTGAGGCCCGCCCTCAATCTGGGGCCAAATTCAGACACTTAAAAAAAAAAGTTGAAGTACAGTTGATTTACAATGTTGTGTTAGTTCCTGGTGTATAGCAAAGTGATTCAGTTATATATACTATACTCTTTTTCATATTCTTTTCCATTACGATTTATTGCAGGATATTGAATATAGTTCCCTGTGCTATACAGTGGGACCTTGTTGTTTATCCAGCCTCTATGTAATAGTTTGCCTCTGCTAGTCTCCCAGACTTCTAGTCCAACCCTCCACCACCACCTCAAAGACACTTGAGCCTGGTCCCGCCTGCCTGCGAGGCACTGTCTGGTGGCCTTCCTTTTGGCTCTACTTCCTCCGTGTCATCTGGTCCCCTTACCATCTGATTGAGCTTCCTAAAGCTCTCAAAGACCTTGTCACATCTCTGCTCCAAAACGAGCAGCGGCTCCCAGCGGCCTGCAGAGCCCAGCCTTAACTCTCTGGCCTGCCCAGCAAGATGCGAGATCAGGCTCCACTCCCCAAGACTTCACTCCACAGCCACATGCCCCGCCCCATCGCCCCTGATTCCGCAGACTGTGGTGGGGTGCCCTCCCCTTTCTTTTCCACCTGACTCAGGGTTGTCAGACTTGAGCGTGCACCAGTCCCCCAGAGGGCTGTGAACACAGACAGCCGCACCCAACCCCAGCTCCTGATCCCGGAGGTCTAGGGTGGGCCCCAGAGGTTGCCTGTCTCACAAGTTCTCGGGTGATCACACATGGGGAGTCACTGCTCCAACCCAGTGCTGCCCATTCCTCCAGGTCCATGAAGAGCCCTTCTGCGACCCCTTCTCCCACGGCCCTGTCTGTCTTCCAAGCCCACAGAAACTCTGGAGTATCACCTTTTTGCTTGTCCCACTCAGAGGCCTTCTAGGGAATCACCCTCTGCCCTTTCCCTGACCGCATCCCTCATGCTGAATCAGACCGCAGGTCCTGGGGGTTTTCTTTCAGAACTCCTCCCTTAAGTCTGTCTCTCTGAGTTCAGGCCTCATCTTTTCCCACCAGGATTCTTACAATCCTGCCTCCCGTGCTTGACCTCCTCCAGGTCCTCTTCTGCTCAGCAGCTGGAGGGAGCCATCCTGTAAGTCTACTCCTGTCCTTCTCTAAGTAAAGCTCCCTCGAGCGCCCAGGGTCACGGCGTTCCGGGACCTTCATGACCTGGCCTGACTCCCTAGTCCCAGTTCCTACCAATTTGCTACCTTCTCTGAGAATTCTTTTCTTATTTTTTAAAAACTTTAGTTCACACCAAAGTCCATTCACTCATTTTATTTTGTAATTCATTGATTGAGTAATTAATTTTTGGCTGTGCTGGGTCTTTGTTGTTGGGCACAGACTTTCTCTAGTTGCACCGAGTGGGGGCTACTCTCTAGCTGCGTTGTGAGGGCTTCTCATTCTGGTGGCTTCTCTTGTTGTGGGGCACAGGCTGTAGGACACGTGGGCTTCAGTTGCTGTAGCATGGGGGCTCAGTGGTTGCAGCTCCCAGGCTCAATAATTGTGGCGCAAGGGCTTAGCTGCTCCATGGCATGTGTAATCTTCCTGGACCAGGGATTGAAACCATGTCTCTTGCCTTGGCAGGTGGATTTTTAACCATTGGACCATGAGGGAAGTCTTTTGAGAATCCTTTTCTGATTCCCCCTGGCAAAGAACCCATCCCTGGCCCAGGCATAGCATGCGTGGCATGTAACCCATGGGTATCTTGTTCAGGGGCCTGCACGTCTAGGTTCCCACCTGGCTGTCTGGGTCATGAAGGGGACCCAGCCAGATGAACGCCTGCTAACTGCTGACTGGTGTCTCCCCCAGGCTCTGCCCTTTCTTCGGGGGAAGGCTCAGGTCCTTGTCTGCCTCAGCAAAGCCACAATGGGGCTGGGGACCTCTCTTAGGCACCTGTTCTTGGTGCTGCAACTGGGTGAGTGCTCAGACTTGGGGTCCGGGTGCAGGTGGCTTGGGAGGAGGGGCTGGTTGGGGAATGCCAGGTGGGGGATGGGGCAACCACAGCCTCAAGGCCTGACCCCCCTGTTTTTCCACCTAGCGATGCTCCCGGCTGGCACTCAGGGAAAAACAGTGGTGCTGGGTGAGGCAGGAGACCAGGCAGAGCTACCCTGCCAGGCTTCCCAGAAGAGGAGCATGGTCTTCAGCTGGAAAGATTTTTCCCAGTCCAATATTCTGGGGAGTCATGGCTTCTTCTTGCACAAAGGTAGGTGGGTCCTGCTCCCTGTTTACAGAAGAGAGCCCTGGGGAATGAACACCCCCGTGGCAGGGCCTAGCTCCTAGTAAACTCTGGGGTTCTGGAGGGTTCTGCCATCAGCCAGAGTCTCAGGGACTCCCCAAGTCCGGAACCGCCCTCTGCCAGCTATTGGTGGGCTGGGGAATGGCTTCTGGTGGTCTATTATAATTTCATTATTTTAATATTGATGACCTTATTTTAATGGATATTAGAAAAATAGCTGTCATATGAAACCCATGATTTCATGAATATTGTTGTTACAGACCAATGATGATACTTTGTTTACTTCCATTAAGAGCAACAGAATGTTTTCCCCTAGCTTTTTAAAAATATAATTTATTTATTTTTGGCTATACTGGGTCTTCATTGCTGCTTGGGCTTTTCTCTAGTTGTGGCGAGCGGGGGGCTGCTCTCTAGTTTATGTGTGTGGGCTTCTCATTTCACAGGCTTCTCTTGTTGTGGAGCACAGTCTCTAGGCAAGGGCTTCATTAGTTGAGGCATGTGGGCTCCAGAGCTCAGGCTCAGTGGTTGAGGCACATGGGCTTAGTTGCTTCTCGGCATGTGGGATCTTTCCCCACCAGGAATTGAGCCCATGTCCCCCGCACTGGCAGGCAGATTCTTATCCACTGTGCCACCAGGGAAGTCTTTTTCTAGCTTTCAAAGTGGAAAGAATTAAGATTTCAAAACTTCTTAGGAACATTATTTTGCAATCTTATTTTTTCACGTAAATTTTACCCTCATGCTCCTGTTTAAGTAACACTTCTTTCTTCTGGGTATGGCTTCTAATATTCAATACATTATTGAATGGGAGAAAGTCATAGAGTCAAAAGTAGAAAAATGCCACCAGTGTGAAATGTATTTATTCTTTATAAGTTTATTTGATTTATTATTGTTTGCATTTTTTTAACATTTTCTCTTAATTCAAATGTATATAGAAGTTGAATAAGTATATAATGAACCCCTGTGTATCTCTCTCAGCTTTAACAATGATCAATTCATGACCAATGTTTGTTCATATAACTGAATCACTTTGCTGTACACCTGAAACATTGTAAATCAACTATATTTTGATTTAAAAACACATCTATAATATCATCATCAAGGCTTTAAAATTAATTCTTTTATGACCAAAATTATCCAGTGTTCAAATTTTCCCAAATGCCTCATAATATTATTTTTACATCTGGTCTATTTGAATCAGAATTCAAATAAAAAATCATGCATGGTATTTGCTTGATATGGCCCTTGAATCTCTTTGAATTTATACATTTACTTTTCTTTTTCTGCCCCCTATTGCAACTGATATTTGAAGAAACCAGGCAATTGCCCTATAAGTTTTACATTGTGGTAGCATTTAACATGTTCCTCTGTCCCTTAAATCTCCTAGAAATGGTGATTAGATCTAGAGACATGATCAAGTTTACATTCATTTTTTCTCTCAGTGACTTATTTAATAACTGTACTCCATATTACAAAGCATTATAGCCCCATCTTTTTTTAAAATTGAAGTATAGCTTCAATTGCGGTGTTGTGTTAGTTGCTGGTGTATAGCAAAGTGATTCAGTTATATCTATACACTATTCCTCCCCCTTTGGCAACCATAAGTTTGTTTTCTTTGCCTGTGAATCTGTTTCAATTTTGTAAATAGGTTTATTTGTATCATATTTTAGATTTCACATGTATGTGATATATGATAGTTGTCTCTCTCTTTCTGACTTACTTAGTATGACAATCTCTAAGTCCATCCATGTCGCTGCAAATAGCATTAGTTCATTCTTTTTCATGGCTGAGTAGTATTCCATTATATATACCTTCTTTATCCATTCCTCTGTTGATGGACATTTAGGTTGCTTCCATGTGTTGGTCATTGCAAATAGTGCTGCTATGGACACTGAGGTACACACGTTTAATCTTTTGACAAGACCATTTTATAGATGGTGTTTTTATATTACCATTTCATCACATTAGGAGGCATGCAATATTTATTGCTTCTTTTGTACTATTAATACAAAACAATCAGTGGCTCAAGTTTAGTTTATTTATTTGTGCTTCCTAGGTGGCGCTAGTGGTAAAGAATCCACCTGCTAATGCAGGAGACTTGGGTTCAATTCCTGGGTTGGGAAGACCCCCTGAAGTAAGAAATGCCAACCCACTCCAGTATTCTTGCCTAGAGAATCCCATGAACAGAGGAGCCTGGCGGGTTACAGTCTATGGGGTTGCAAAGGATTGGACACAACTGAGCAACCAAGTCATTAAGAGATATTAATAAACTGAAAGATTAAGAAGCATATCCAACAAAGACTAGTATCTAGAATATGAACACCACTCTCAAAATTCAATACCAAAAAACCCAAACAATCCAATTAGAAAATAAGCAAAAGACATGAAGAGATATTTCACCAAAGAGGACGTTGAGATGGCAAACAAACACATGAAAATGTGTTCATCATCATTAGTTATCAGGGAAATGCCAATTAAAAGCACAAGGAGATATCACCACACACGTATCAGAATGGCCAAAATTAAAAAAAAAAAAAGTAACATCCAGTGCTGGTGAGGGTGCAGACACCAGTTACTCTTACATTGCTGGTGGGAGTATAAAATGGTACAGCTGCTCTAGAGAACAGTTCAGCAATTAAAAAAAAAATTATTTACTTATTTTTGACTGTGCTGGGTCTTCATTCCTGCTCAGGCTTTTCTTTAGTTTCAGGGAGCGGGGGCTGCTCTCTAGCTGCAGTGCCTAGGCTTCTCATGGTGGTGGCCTCTCCTGTTGGGTAGCAAGGGTTCTAGGCCTTGAGGACTTCAGTAGTTGCGGTTCCTGGGCTCTAGAGCACAGGCTCAGTAGTGGTGGCACACGAGCTTAGTTGCTCCATGGACTGTGGGATCTTCCCGGACCAGGGATCAGACCTGTGTCTCTTGTATTGGCAGGCATATTCTTTACCACTGAGCTACCAGGGAAGCCCTGGAAATTTCTTTAGAAAGCTAAACTTGCAACAACCTAGCAATTGTACTCCTAGACATTTACCCCTTAGAGAAATAAAGACTTATGATCACACAGAAATCTGTGTAAAATTGTTGACAGCAGCTTTATCAGTAGTAGCCAACAACTAGAAATAACCTGCTGCTGCTACTGCTACTAAGTTGCATCAGTCCTGTCCGACTCTGTGCAACCCCATACACGGCAGCCCAACAGGCTCCCCCATCCCTGGGATTCTCCAGGCAAGAACACTGGAGTGGGTTGCCATTTCCTTCTCCAGTGCATGAAAGTGAAAAGTGAAAGCGAAGTCGCTCAGTCGTGTCCAACTCTTAGCAACCCCATGGACTGTAGCCCACCAGGCTCCTCCATCCATGGGATTTTCCAGGCAAGAGTACCGGAGTGGGGTGCCATTGCCTTCTTCAGGAAATAACCTAGATGTCCTTTAATGGGTGAATGGTTGTATGCATGCTATGGATTATTTTTCAGCAGCAAAAAGAATGAACTATAGTTTCAGACCACAACCTAGATGACTCTCCAGAGGAATATGCTATATGGGAAAAAAAGCCAATCCCACAGAGTAACATACTATATAATTTCATTTATATAACATTCTCAGAATGACAAATTATAGAAATGGAGAACAGATTAGTGTTTGCCAGAAGTCAGGGCAAAGGGGTCTGGGAGGGAAGAGGATTTGGCTAGAAAAGGGTAACATCTTTATAGTGCTAGAAATGTTCTGCATCTTGAATTGTGTCAATGCCAATATTCTGGCAACAATACTGTGCTTTATAGTTTTGCAAGCTGTTACTTTTGGGGTGAGCTGGGTCAAGGGTATTCCAGATATTTCTGCGCTATTTCTTATGGTTGCATGATTTTCTCAGAAGAAAACGTTTAAAGAATCACCAGAGTAAAATGATTAGCTTTCATAATGTCAAAACAAAACAAACAGAATGAAGAAGCTCCACACACACACACACTTAGAAGGATGTCAAGCACATTTTGTTAAGTGGAAAGTAAGCTATGTATGTATCAATAGTAGAGTCCCATTTTAATTTAAAAATTCAATGTGGGGGCTTCCCTGATGGTCCAATGGCTAAGACTCAGTGTTCCCAATGCAAGGGCGCTGGGTTTGATCTCTGGTCAGGGAACTAGATCCCCCATGTGGCAACTAAGACCCAGTGTAGCCAAATTAATATTAAATAAAAATAGATACTAAAAAAAAAAAAGGAAAATTCAATGTGTGTAAATATATAGCTACACAAACAGAAAAAAGCATGAAGAAATCCACAGTAAGTTGTTTGCAGTAGTATTGAGGGTGGGCAAGGAAGGAGAGAAATGTTGAGTCTGTGAGTCTGTATAATTTTTGTGGTTCAAATAACTAACTGAAAAAGATGATCTTAACACAACTTTAAAAATGTATATTATGAATGTTTTCCATTTCATTGAAAATTATTTATAAATGTCATTTTTAGTGCTCACCTAATAGTCCATCAAGTTAGTATGCTCTAACATGCAGCCATTATCTTTTCATCTAATCTTGCACCCTATTAAGAACACTGTAATTATTATTTTTGTACCTACATTTTGGCTTGAATTTTAAACTTATTAAGGATAAAGTTCTAGAAATGAAATTAAGGATATGAGCTTAAAAAAAAAAAAAAAGTTGGTGTATACAGCCAGATTGCTTCCAGAAAGGTTCTATCCATTTACAGTAAGTCTAGATAATAATGTCACTGTGTGTGTCTCTCTCTCAGTGGAGCCCTTGCTGGCACTGAATACTAATATTTAAAACCTTCTCTCTTTTATTTTTTTGCTAATTTTGATAGTTGAAAAACATATCATCATTGTTTTAATTTGCATTTCTATGATCGCCTGTGAGCTTGAAACACTGTGCTCCTTTCTAAAAATTCTCACCTCTTTTGTGTTGATGTTTTTGTTCTGTTCCTAAGATCTGAACTTCTTCCAGAATGGCTTCCCTTCCCAAACTTCCTGATCTCTGACAACAGCAGGATCACTCTCCTGACTGCTCCGTTTCTGAACCAGAGTCGATTTTTTTGCCCTACTTCAATCCCTGATTTCCCCTCAGTCCCTGCCTAGGGCCGTTCCTTCCTGTGGAAGTGTTCTTCCGTTTCACCTTCTTTGTTCTCATGGGAACATCTCATTAGCCAAGGCCACCTACCCCTCCCCTGGGTTACAGTAGGAGCTTCCTGGCAATTCCCTTTGCTACTGGTCTCTCCTACTTTGCTTCTCTTCTTCCTACTGCAGCGCTGACTCCCAACACAGTACCAGCCACTCCCTATTCCACTAGGCTAAGCCTGGAAGAGCCTCTGCCAGACGTTCATTCCCTCAGTATGGGTTCCCGCAGCTCCTCAGCCGGACACCTCACACCCAGATATTGTCCTGACTGCTTTGAGGTGGCTGCCTGTATGACTTTCCTGGAACTTTATCCCCTTCCTAGACATTCTTGCTGCAACACTTTCCTCTAGCTTACTTCTTTTTTTTTTAAAGAAAAATATTTATTTATTTGGCTGTACCAGGTCTTAGTTGCAGCATGCAGGATCTTCAGTCTTTGGCCTGCGGGATCTTGAGTTGAGGCAGGCAGAATCTTACTTTAGTTGAGGCAGGGTCTTTAGTTGAGTCATGTGAACTCATAGCTCTGTCATGTGGGACCTAGTCCCCCCACCAGGGATCTAACCCAGGCCCCAGCACTAGGAGTGTGGAGTCTTAGCCACCAGATCACCAGGGAAGTCCCCTGCCTACCCTTCTTTTAAGGCTTTGTTCTGTACTGGTCTCCTCCAAGAATTGATCCCAGACTCTCTCACACTCTTAGAACTTTCACAAAGTAAAATCGCTTTTACAAAGTATAGAACAGTCTGGACAAGGGGGTCTTGATGAGACCCAGAAGAGCTTTTAACAGGGAAGCAAGGAGGACAAGTTATTTTAGGGAAAGGGTGTTAGATTTCATTTGTAACCAGCTGAGTTTTAGGGTGATGGCAGAACATCCAGATGAAGTCATTCCTTGGGCCATTGGAAACGTGGGCCCAGGAGGAAGGCGAGAGGTTGGGGCTGGGAGTTATCTGCTGAGCGGACATGGGATGCAGTGGAAGTTTTTTTTTTTAATATTCATTTTTATTTATTTGTCTGTGCCAGGTCTTAACTGTGGCATGTTGGATCTAGTTCCCTGACCAGGGATTGAACTTCCTGCGTTGGGAGCTCAGAGTCTTAGCCACTGGACCACCAGGGAAGTCCCGCAACAGACTGAATTTTAATCCTGGCTCCACCACATACTGGAGTTAAAATTCAATCAGTAGCAAAAGGCATAAACGGAGAAGCTCTCTCACACCTTTCTCATAGGATTCACTTCCTCTCCCCAGTGACCACAAAGGCGACCATTTCCTTGTGTTCACCTCTACAAATATTTGTTCGTTTATAAGATAGATAGACAGATAGAAATATAGGTAGATAGATGATAAATAACTTTCCCCCTCCTTTTCAAACAGTGGTAGCCTTGAAAATATCTTGCTTTATTCAGTTAACAGTGTTTTTTAGATATTATTCCATCTCAGAATATAAACAGCCTCCTCATTTTTCTTTATAGCATTCCACTGAAAGGGTGAAGTCTAACTTATTTAACCTCTTCTTTCATGGTGGACATTTCGTTCTGTATGTACATTCGTAATTCTGGGAGTATTATAAATTACCTTCCAGGGGAATGGATAAATTGGGAGATTGGGATTGACATATACACACTACTATATAGAAAACAGATAACTAAGAAGGACCTACTGCATAGCACAGGGAACTCTACCCAATACTCTGTAATGACCTGTATGGAAAAAGAATTTTTAAAAAGAGTGGCTATATGTATACGTATAACTGAATCACTTTGCTGTACAGCAGAAATTAACATAGCATTTTTAAATCAACTATACTTCAATAAAAACTTAAAAAATAAGAACAAAACAAATTATTTTCCAAAGAAATTGCACTGGTTTATGTTCCTGCCAATACTGTGTAAGCAAGAGTTTGGACAACTACTTAATTTCTCTGAACCTCTGTTTCCTTATCTGCAAGATAAGCAAAACGGTACCTATTTCTCAGACTTATGACTGTTAACTGAGATGATGTGTGTAAAGTGTTGGCCTGTAGGAGCTGGTGGAGCTTCCCAGGTGGCTCAGTGGTAAAGAATCCACCTGCCAATGCAGGAGACTCAGGAGACATGGGTTAGATCCCTGGGTAGGAAAGATCTCCGGGAGGAGGTCATGGCAACCCACTGCAGTATTCTTGCCTGGAGAATCCCATGGACAGAAGAGCCTGGTGGGCTACAGTCCATGGAGTCACAGAGTCAAACATGACTGAAGTGACTTAGCGTGCACACATGTAGAGGCTGGTGCTCTCTAAGGGAGGTTATGATTTTATTTGGGGTTAGTGAGATGCTGTCCTGGCCAGGTAAAGGAATGTGTTTGGACCTCCTCACCAGTCTGGGGTCCTCAGATTAGGACCAGGGCAGATTCTACTGGACATCAGCAACTCAGATCAGAAGAGTCGTGGGTACCACCCTTGCCAGGGATGCACTGTTTCCAGGGTACCCAACCTCCTCCATATGGGATCTGCTCCCAGGTAACACTGAACTGAGCCATCGAGTGGAATCCAAAAAAAACCTGTGGGACCAAGGATCCTTTCCTCTGATCATCAAGAATCTCCAAGTAACTGACTCGGGAACTTATACCTGTGAAGTGGAGACCAAGAAGCTCGAGGTGGAACTGCAGGTGTTCAGACGTGAGTGGGGCAGCCTGGGACCTCCAGCCAATTTCCCTTCCTCCTTGACTCGCATCCCTGCACCCAAACCAGGGCCTGAGCTGCTGGCATTGCAACAGTCTGAAGACAGATCAGACAGTCCGCTGTGTCTCCTCAGTGCCTCCTCAGGCCTTGGGTCAGGCAAGCAGAGACAGAGACCTGGGGGTGAGCGGGAGGTGCAGGGGCGGAAAGGCAGGAGACAGAGGGAGGAGAGAGAGAGAGACAAGGAAGAGAGGAGAGCGGGAGGGGAGAGGAAACTCTGCCTTGGGCTGGAGGTGGACAGAAGGGAGATGTTGGAACAAGGGTAACTGCAGATTCTCAGATGGCTCAGTGGTAAAGAATCCGCCTGTCAATGCAGGAGACGCAGGTTTGATCCCTGGATCGGGAAGATCCCCTGGAGAAGGAAATGGCAACCCACTCCAGTGTTCTTGCCTGGGAAATCCATGGACAGAGAAGCTTGGCGGGCTACAGTCCATGGGGTCCCAAAGAGTCAGACACAACTTAGCGACTGAAACAACAAACGGATGACAGAGCGATACCCTAGGCTTCCTAGCTTCTTCTCTTCTTCTTGGAGAGACGGTGTGTGTGTGTGTTTGTGACACAGTTCACCTGCTCCCCTCACAGTGACTGCCAGCTCGGACACCCACGTGCTGCTGGGACAGAGCCTGACCTTGACTTTGGAGAGTCCCTCTGGGAGCAACCCTTCTGTGCAATGGAAGGGTCCAGGGAATAATAATAAGAGAGACGTCAAGAGCCTGTCACTGGCCCAGGTGGGGCTGCAGGACAGTGGTACCTGGACATGCACTATCTCCCAGAGCCAGCAGACACTGGAGATCAAAATACCCATCGTGGTGCTGGGTAAGAGGGGCTCCCCCTTCCCCGCAGGCACCCCCTGCCTGCCAGACCTTCCTCTGCCCTCACTGCTCTGCTCCGGGGGGTCTGGTTTAGGGGGACGGGGAGGCTGAAGCCAGGATCCCCTGGAGCAGAAGTCTGCCCTAAGAGACACGCTGGCCCTCTCTTCTTCACAAGCCATCCTTGGGGGAGTGGACATGGAAGAAAGAAGGGACGGGGGTGTAAGGATGTCAGGGACCCCAGAGACCCAGGAGGAAGCCCCAGAGGAGGGCTGTCAAGGGCATCTGTCTTCTTGGTTGCCTCAGCTTCCCCCTCCCACCAAGTTGCAAGTCCACTAACTCAGAGATGCTCACAGCAACAAGCAAGCCCTGATGAAACTCGATGTTGCAGGTTCACAGTCCTGAGTAGGCACTGGGAAGGAAAAAAAAAAAGCCCAGAGGGCAGGTGCTACCCCAGACCCTGTCCCCCGGGTGACTCTTGTGACACGCAGGAGGGTAGCACGGTGATGAAGTTCATGGGCTCTGTCTGAAATCCTGGCTCTGACTTGACTGTGTGGCCCTGGGCAGGTCACTGGAACTCTCTGTGCCTTGGACTCTGCATCTGCAAAATGGGGATGATCTAACCTACCTTGTCCTGTCATGAGGACAAGTAACGTATGAAGTGCCCTTAGAACAGCGCCTGGCACATAGTCAGCCAGCGTCTGCACTTACCTTGAGAAGGGTGATGAATGTTGTACCCACGTGGTACAGGCCAGATGCCCTCTGTGCTCTGGGATCCTGAGGAGGGAGAGGACCCCTGTGGCTGGGCTGTTCTCGGAGGACTTCTCCAGGGAGGGGGTGCTGCTGTGGTACCTCCCTGGGGTGCAGAGCAGAGAGAGGAGAGGAGATGTAGAAGGAAATTGAAGGGCTCGAGTGGCAGCCCAAGTATTTGGACTCACCTGGCCCCCTTTCCTGCGCCTGCCTCGCCCTGTATGGACCCAGGTTCTCTCCCTCCCCCTCCAGCCTTCCAGAAGGCCTCAGAAACAGTCTATGTGAAGGAGGGGGAGCAGGCGGAGTTTTTCTTCCCACTCACCTTCGAGGATGAAAATCTGAGCGGGGAGCTGACTTGGCAGCAGGCGAATGGGAATTCTTCCTCCCAATCCTGGGTCACCTTCACCTTGAAGAACAGAGAGGTGAGGGTGAACAAGACTCACAAGGACCTCAGGCTCCTTGTTGCGGAGAAGCTACCGCTGCATCTCACTCTGCCTCGGACTTTGCCTCAGCACGCGGGTTCTGGAACCCTGACCCTGGATCTCACCAAGGGGAAGTTGCAACAGAACGTGAGCCTCGTGGTGATGAAAGGTGAGGAGCTAGGCTGAGATGGCGAGGGTGGGGTCAAGGGCCAAGGGACCTGGCTCAGGGTCCCTCCAAGTCACGACAGACCCTTCAAGAGAGTGCCTAGGCCCTGGATGCCTGGTGGAGTCCATCAAGGGCCCTCTGGTTTGGGGAATTTTTAAAAAAGGATGTGGGTGTGCTGGGTTCATTGTGGCAAGCAGGGTTTCTCTAACTGAGGCACAAGGACGTCTCTTGTGGAGCATGGACTCTAGAGCATTGCAGGTCAGTCGTTGCAGCTCAAAGGGTTTAGTTGCCCTGCTGCATGTGGGATCTTAGTTCCCTGACCAGGGATCCAACCTGAGTCCCTTGCATTGGGAGGCAGACTCTGAAGTCCCTGGGGGTAAGTCCCTGGGGGTTGGTTCTGAACTGAGGTTGGAATCCTCATCGAAAAAGCAAGAGAGTTCCAGAAAAACATCTATTTCTGCTTTATTGACTATGCCAAAGCCTTTGACTGTGTGGATCACAATAAACTGGAAAATTCTGAAAGAAATGGGCATACCAGACCACCTGACCTGCCTCCTGAGAAATCTGTATGCAGGTCAGGAAGCAACAGTTTAATCTGGACATGGAACAACAGACTGGTTCCAAATAGGAAAAGGAGTACGTCAAGGCTGTATATTGTCACTCTGCTTATTTAACTTATATGCAGAGTACATCATGAGAAATGCTGGGCTGCATGAAGCACAAGCTGGAATCAAGATTGCCGGGAGAAATATCGATAACCTCTGATATGCAGATGACACCACCCTTATGGCAGAAAGTGAAGAGGACCTAAAAAGCCTCTTGATGAAGGTGAAAGAGGAGAGTGAAAAAGTTGGCTTAAAACTCAACATTCAGAAAACTAAGATCATGGCATCTGGTCCCATCACTTCATGGGAAATAGATGGGGAAACAGTGGAAACAGTGTTAGACTTTATTTTTTGGGGCTCCAAAATCATGGCAGATGGTGACTGCAACCATGAAATTAAAAGACGCTTACTCCTTGGAAGGAAAGTTATGACCAACCTAGATAGCATATTCAAAAGCAGAGACATTACTTTGCCAACAAAGGTCCATCTAGTCAAGGCTATGGTTTTTCCAGTGGTCATGTATGGATGTGAGAGTTGGACTGTGAAGAAAGCTGAGTGCTGAAGAATTGATGCTTTTGAACTGTGGTGTTGGAGAAGACTCTTGAGAGTCCATTGGACTGCAAGGAGATCCAACCAGTCCATTCAGAAGGAGATCAGCCCTGGGATTTCTTTGGAAGGAATGATGCTAAAGCTGAAACTCCAGTACTTTGGCCACCTCATGCGAAGAGTTGACTCATTGGAAAAGACTCTGATGCTGGGAGGGATTGGGGGCAGGAGGAGAAGGGGACGACAGAGGATGAGATAGCTGGATGGCATCACTGACTCGATGGACATGAGTCTGAGTGAACTCCGGGAGTTGGTGATGGACAAGGAGGCCTGGTGTGCTGCGATTCATGGGGTTGCAAAGAGTTGGACACGACTGAGCGACTGAACTGAACTGAACTGGAATCCTCTGTCCCTCCCTGACATCCTAGAGCAGGCCTAGGGTGAGCTCCACTGGAATTCCCGAGGGCCTCTAGTTCTACCTCTGCCGGGACCCTTTCAGATCCCGACTAAGGCCCTCCCCTCTGTGGGTCATTTTTGTCCTAAGGAGGATAACAATATGACAGTGATGGTGGCAGTGTCAGGTGTCATATTGAGTTCCTCCCCTCCTTATCTCCTTAATTACCATAGCAACATCACCAACAATAATGGCTTAGATTGGGTGTTTCATACAAGCCAGGCCCCATTCAAGAGCTCTACGTGTATCTTTCCATTTAACAATTGTGTGGGGCTCTCCCTGGTGGCCCAGGTGTAAAGAATCTGCATTCAATGCAGGAGACCTGGGTTCAATCTTGGGTGGGGAAGATCTGCTGGAGAAGGGAATGGCAACCCACTCCAGTACTCTTGCCTGGAGAATCCCATGGACAGAGAAGCCTAGTGGGCTACAGTCCATGGGTCACAAAAAGTTGGTCACCACTGAGTGACTAACACTTCAGGTTGGTAAGTAAGTTGTTCAGGGACTCACAGATCATAAGCAGCAGGGCTAGGGTTCAAATCTAAGACTGTTGGACCTCAGAAGCTGTGCTTCCTCCATTTTAACTGTATGAGAATGTGCTCTGAGAGGCTAGCAGAGTGGTGCTGATGTAAAGCATCATCGTCATTGTTCTACGGAATTCCTGGAGGTCCAGGGTCCCTGTCTCAGGCTTTTGTCCCTCTGCAGTGACTAAGTCCCCAAACAGTCTGACCTGTGAGGTGCTGGGGCCCAGCCCGCCAAAGCTGACCCTGAACTTGAAGATGGGGAATCAGAATATGAAGGGCTCAAATCAGCTGAAGTTGGTGACACAGCCGGAGCCCAAGGCTGGGATGTGGCAGTGTCTGCTGAGTGACAATGGCAAAGTCCTGCTGGAAGCCAAGATCGAGGGTGAGTCAGGGCCCATGTTCCATGGTCTAACCCCGAGCCCCTGTCTCCTCAGCTGGGGGACCCTCCCAGGGCTGGTGGAGACCACCCAGCCTCCCAATTGCTCTGAGATGGGTAGGGTGGTAGGTGAGGTGCCTAGGGCACAGGGATGATGAGGTGAAGTCGAGTGTGGCCCTGGGCTCCTGTAACCCTGCAAGTTCCCACTTCCCTAAGGTCTACCACCCAGGAGTGGGGCTCACCTGACCAAGAGCCCCCCTCCCTGGCTCCTCTTCAGACCCAGACATACATGCACACCCGAACATACAGACATTCGTGTGCATAGCAAGGGTGGGGACTGTTGGTCTAGCTCCCCAGAAAGCAGAGTGGTGTGTAACCTTAAAACCCCTTCCCCAAGGGAGCTTTGGGATAGAATGGATACATGTATATCTATAGCTGAGTTCCTTGCTGTTCACCTGAAACTGTCACAACAATGTCTTTTTTAAATTTTATTTTTAAACACCAAACAATAAAATGGTAAAAAAAAAAAAACCCCAACAAAAAATCCTTCCCCAGCCTTTCCTTTCCAGTCCTGGTGGCCCCTAAGGGGCCCATGTATCTTGCCTGGCTCTCTTAGCGCAAGGACCAGACCCAAGTGTGGCTGGGCAGTGAGACCCTCTCTCCTGGGCCCCCTTGTGTGCCCTTGCCCTGACGGTGGGCAGGGAGCTGAGCATGCCTCTCTCTGTCTTTCAGTCTTGCCTTCAGAGCTCACCCAGGCCTGGCCAAAGCTCCTGCCCATGGTGTTGGGGGGAATCGCAGGTCTAGTGCTTTTCACTGTTTCCTGCACCTTCTGTGTTAAATGCTGGCACCGCAGGGTGAGTGAGCCCTCCCCGACGTCCTCATGCCCCCATGGGACACTCGACCCTGAGGCCGGTCCGGCCACGAGGCTGTCCTGTGTCTGTGACCTGCTTCTCCTCTGGCTCCCTCTGCCCACCGCTCCCTCCCTCACTGCCGGCTGGGCCCCGTCCCAGATCCCATGAGGAGGGAGAGAAGGGAAGGTGCAGAGTCAATTCTGGGACAGATGGCCTCCTCAGCCACAGCCCTGGCCTCTCCCCTCCCAGCTTTCCCCTCCCCCCCCCCAGCTTTCCCCTCCCCCCTGTGCCTCCCCTCCAAGGGACAGCTCCCTTTCAGAGGCCCAGGGCCCTCACGACTAGCCTCCTTCTCCCTGAACAGCGCCGGGCAGAACGGATGTCTCAAATCAAGAGGCTCCTTAGTGAGAAGAAGACCTGCCAGTGCCCCCAGTAAGGAACTGGGAGAGGGGAGCGGAGAGGGAGGGGAGGGTGGAGGAGCGGGAGGGAAGGAGACAAAGGCTAGAGGGAGGTGGTGCAGAGGAGAGAAGTGGGTGGGGATGGCCCAGGAGGTGGGAAGCAGGCAGGGGGATGGAGGACCAGGTGAGGGGCAGGGGGCCCGGGGTATGGCTGGAAGCCAGCCCTGCGCTGGAAGAGAAAAGCAGGCTCTGGGAACCACAGAGGGCCTGGAAAGCAAAGGGCTGGGAGGCACAGACTTGTTCCTCTTATTCTTCGTCCCTCCAGCCGGCTCCAGAAGACCTATAGTCTCACCTGAGGCCCTGACCAGGAGGAGTTTCTCACCTGCAACCTCCCCACCAGGCTCCGCTGCCCCCCCCACCCCACCCCCGCCACATCTCCTATCGGGCCCCTGGGCCTGGGGACCAGATGAATGTAGCCGGGGCCTGTGGCCGCCTCCTGCCCTCCTGTCGAGGGGGCCTTGGGTCTGCTCCTCCAGATGCTCTCCTCCTCGTCCCCATTTTCTACTCCAACCCTAACCCTTCTCTGATGACTTCTCTCTCGACTCTCTCCATCACCACTGGCTCGGATCCTGGGCAGCACGAGGGACCAGCCCAGCCTGGCCTGGAGGGTGAGGTTGGGTGTCCGCAGCATGAAGCTCAAGACTGTCTTTGTACGGGGAGAGGACCCTGGGACCAGAGAGGGCAGGGACTAGCCCAGGATCACACAGCTAGTCAAGGACAGATTCAGATCCAAAGTTCCTCCTGACTGCCAGCCAGCAGCATTTCATTCTGCCTGCATCTCACTCTGCCTTGGCAGAACCACAGACGCACATCCTGACCTGGGCACAAACAGGCACCCTGGGCACACTCGTGCACAGACATGATTCCTTATCACCTCAGCAGCACGGCTCTGTTTACAAACCAGTTCCTTTGGGCTTGTTTGTCTATGGGCTTCCCTGGTGGCTCAGACGCTAGAGAATCTGCTTGCAGTGCAGGAGACCGGGGTTTGATCCCTGGGTTGGGAAGATCCCCTGGAGAAGAAAATGGCAACCCACTCCAGTACTCTTGCCTGGAGAATCCCACGGACAGAGGAGCCTGGCAGGCTACTGTCCAAGGGGTCTCAAAAAGTCGGACACGACTAACAATGTCTATTTCAGCCTCATGAAAATCCTGCAAGGCTGGGTAGTGACAAGACCAAGACTAGCATCTCCAGTGGATAGACCAGAAACAGAAGGCAGAGAGGTACATGCTTGCTTAGCTTCACACAGCTAGTATGTGGACTAGCCCAGGTCTCTTGACTGCTAGTTCCACTGCTATCTCTTGAATAGAGGGACAAATACCCTGCAGGTCTCTGCTGCTGGCTGGTCACAGATGCCTGGTATGTCCCTTGTCCCTCCATGGGAGCCCTTCTGGCAGGGAGTTTGCCTCAGAGAGTTCAGGATCAGGCAGGAGGGCCTCCCTGCCTAGAATCCCTCCTTGGTCCCCTGCTGGCTGCAGAATCCTGTTACCAGGGAACAAAACCTGCAGTTCTCTTAATCAGGGCACAGGCCCTGTGGGAGAGAGTGTCCAGTGACCGCCACTCACCCTCTCAGAACCTTCTGGAAGGTGAGTTTTGCCCGGGGCGGGGGAGAGGTGGGGAGCTGGCTGGAAACTGAACCCTCTGAGGGCACCTCCTGTGAAGGGTGATACCCATGGGCCTCAGTCTCCCCACCCTGCACCCCCTTCTTTCTTCTCCCAAATGACTCAGGATACAGAAGATCTCGGGGTTACAAGTTTTCTTCTTCTTCCTCTTCTTGATCCATTTCTCCCAGGATCCCCAGCCTTCTCTGCCCCACTCTCCTCCCTTCCTTTCACCTCCCGCAATCCCTACCCTTTTCCCTTCTTTTCTTTCCAATTTGCCTCTTTCAGGAAGAACACCCAGCTGTCGCCAGGGGTCCCCATGGCTTGCTTGTATTCCTGACCTATCCCCACCCTGCCTCCCTGAGCTGACAGAAAAATACAACAGACTTAACTTTAAGGAAGATGCTCTTCATTTGTGCGTATGTGTGTGTGTGTGAGAGAGAGAGAGAGAAGGGTGGGGGAGACATTGTGTGTCAAGTCTCTTCAGTCGTGTCCGACTCTTTGCGACCCCATGGACTGTAGCCCACCAGGCTCCTCTGTCCATGGGATTCTCCAGGCAAGAATACTGGAGTGGGTTGCTATGCCCTCCTCCAGGGGATCTTCCCGACCCAGGGATGGAATCTTTGAGGGGGAGGCAGAGATGGAATCTTTCCTGGGGATCTGGAATCTTCTGATTTGTGGGGTCAGACCCAGAGGACAGGTTGCCAGGTTTGCCCCCAAGAAGCAGATCAAGTTTCCCTGGGGAGGGAAAAATCCTCTGGAGGTGGTTAGCCACCTCCCCACCCCAAAGGGCCCTGAGTGTGCGCGTGTATGTGTTCTACTGAAGGGGAGAGACTGCAGGGACCGTGTGTGCGCGTGCCACGTGAGAAACTGCGATGTGTGCGTGAGAACTGTGTGTGTCCCCACACAAGTGTGAGTTTGTGTTCCAGGAGGAGGCAGCAGTGTATTGGGGGGAGGTGCATTCTTCTAGCCCCTTGTATCCCACAAGCAGCCCCAGCATGGCCACCGCCCCTCACTCCTGCAGCCTCCAGCACACGCTCGCGTGAGCCTTCATCCTGGGAGCAGCCCTTACAGATACACTGGGGAACACACGCGTCCTCCTCCGGGGGCCATACCAGCCCGTCCTCCTCCCCGGGCCATACCTCTTGGAGCCTGAGTTCGCGGGGAAAACCGGGTGGGGTGGGGGCAGGACTCGAGCCAGGTCACCAATGAAGCCGGTTCCCTCCCGGCACCTGCCTAGCCCCTTCCCCGCCAGGTCCCCAACGTCCGGTCCCCCCGGGCTGGCCTCCATCCCGACTCCGGGCTGCGGGCAGTGGCGGGACCCCAGAAGAGAGGGGCCGGCGGGCATGTAGGGGGCCGAGCCGAGAGGCTGGGACGGGCGGGAGGAGGGAGGCCCCGGGGGGAGGAGGGAGGAGGGCCGAGGGCGGCGAGCTGGAGCCGGCAGGCGGCGGGAGCCCGGGCGAGCCGCGTCGCTCGGGTGCGCGGTCTCCATGGCAGTCCTGGGCGCAGTCCGAGGTAAGGCGACCCCGGCCCGCTCCCCCGCGGGCCTCTCCCCTCTCTCCCCGCAGCGCCCCCCGCCTCCGCTCCCACCGGCTCCTTTCCCCTCCGGGCGGCCCCTCCTCCCCGGCCACCTGCTGTCTCTGCCCTGGAGACCGCGGTGGGTGGCAGGCAGGAGGGAGGAGCCGTCCGACCTTACCCCTTCACCCCGAAGGGCAAGGGACCCCTGTCCGCCCCGGTGTCCCTTCGCACGCCCTCCCACCTTCCTCTAATTTCTCTCCGTCCTTCACCTCCTCTCTCTGTCCTTCACATCCTTCCTGCCTGGCTCCCTCTCTGAGTCCCCGCTGTTTCTTCCCGAGCCCACCCTCTGGGCCTGGGTGGGGGTGGGTGGGAAGGGGTCCAAAGCTGTAGCGGAGGGTGGGGGGGGGTGCTCTCCTGACCAATTCCCTCTATCTTCCTCTGGCTGGCCATTGCCATGGCAACTAGGGTGTACTGGGCTCCCAGGGAAGACAAAGGTGGGGGATGGACGAAGGACCTCTGGGGGAGGGGGCAAGGGTCTAAGGGCCTACAGGAAACAGACCTTCCACTGCTGCAGCCCATTTTTATTCGGTTTACCCTAAAGCCGCTATGCCCATCTTTCCTGCCTCCACTCTTTCCAGGGTTTCCTCTTAGTCTCCTCGCCGGGGCTCAGTAAGCTCAGAGTCAACACATCCAGAACACCTTCCTTACCATTAGAGTTAAACGGAGGCTCCGGGCAGGGGAGGAATGAGTGGGGGCCCACGGGGTGCGGGGAGTCCGAACCTTTTTGAACACCGGGCTTTTCTTCTCAGCCTCCCTCCCCCCTGCTCCCTCCCTCCACCCACCCCCGCCTCTCCAGGGGTCTCTCGTTTTCTTCTATTTTCAGATACTATCACTTTGCCCCCTCTTTTTCTCTCTTCTGCTTAAACTCTCCTCCTTCCCCCTGGTTCCCCCCTTTCCATTTCTGGATGCTTCTGATGTCAGCGGTTTCCCTGCCTTTGGGTTCCCTAACCACCCCCCCCTTAGTCCCTGCCTCCTTTCTCCCGTCTTCCTAGATCCCTGGTGAGTGGGAGGGTGATCGTGCAGGCTTGGGGAGATGGGGCTGAGCATCAGGACCCCTGGATCCAGGAGTCTGGAAAGCGGGGGAGGGGCCGTACACCCTATCCCAGTTTCCCGTGAGCCCTCGGGAAGAAACAAGTCGTGCTTGCCACGGCCGACGTGGCTCTGGGGAGAGTCTCGGGGATGTGAAGATAGCGGTTGAGTAGTATTGAGCAGAGGACAGAAAGAGGGACCTGACGGAGGAAAAATGGCTGACGGTGGATGGGAGATGGGAAGTCAGAATACCTTCTTTCCTGGAGGTCTGGAAGGCAGGGCTCTTATCCGTGTGGAGTGTTGGAGCTCTTATCCGTGGAGGGGGTTAGGGCAGGAGAGTGTTCTGAACGACCTGTGACCCAGAGTAACCAGTCGTTTCTATAATTTCAAGAGAAGGGGGGATTCAGAGCCACTTGGAGACCAGCCCAGGCTCTGCCCCTTCCACACCTCATCTCTCCCTTGCAGTGAGTCCAGGAGGCTGAGCACCACCCCCAGGATCCTTGGGGGCATCCAGAAGACCTCAAGTGGTCAAGAACCAGAGGAAGAAGGGAGCTGGAAGTCCTGGTATGAGGACCGGGGCTCCCCAGCCAGTTTCCTAGTGGGGGAGCTATCAGCTTGTCTCTCCGTTAACGACAAGGATACTTCTGGAAGGGCCCCACCCAAAATGGAGGCTGAGGACCACCTCTGCTGACCCTCAGTCTCCTCCCCCGCCCTCCCGCCGGACCTCAGCTGGGTCAGTCATGCAATGCTGAGCAAGAGGGGTGGCCTAGGGGCGGCCCACTTCACTCTGGGGCAAGGATTGTGGGCATCATGGGGGTGCGTGTGAGCGGGGCTCCTGGGTGAGACCCAGCCCCCACCCCCAGGAGTTCAAGGGGGGTGGGGGGACTGAGGAAGGATGGCTCGGGGCGGGGTGGGGGCAGAGGAGGCCTCCCTCCGCTCGAACGCGCTGTCCTGGCTGGCCTGCGGGCTGCTGGCGCTGCTGGCCAACGCCTGGATCATCCTTAGCATCTCGGCCAAGCAGCAGAAGCACAAGCCACTGGAACTGCTGCTCTGCTTCCTGGCGGGCACGCACATCCTCATGGCGGCCGTGCCCCTCACCACCTTCGCTGTGGTGCAGCTGCGGCGCCAGGCCTCCTCCGACTATGACTGGAACGAGAGCATCTGCAAGGTCTTCGTGTCCACCTACTACACGCTGGCCCTGGCCACCTGCTTTACCGTGGCCTCCCTCTCCTACCACCGCATGTGGATGGTGCGTTGGCCCGTCAACTACCGCCTCAGCAACGCCAAGAAGCAGGCACTGCACGCCGTCATGGGCATCTGGATGGTCAGCTTCATCCTCTCCACCCTGCCCTCCATCGGCTGGCACAACAATGGCGAGCGCTACTACGCCCGCGGCTGCCAGTTCATTGTCTCCAAGATCGGCCTGGGCTTTGGCGTCTGCTTCAGCCTCCTGCTGCTTGGGGGCATCGTCATGGGGCTGGTCTGTGTGGCCATCACCTTCTACCAGACGCTGTGGGCCCGGCCCCGGAGGGCTCGGCAGGCCCGGAGAGCGGGGGGTGGGGGTGGAGCCAGGGGGGGTGGGCCAGGGGGCTTGGGTACCCGTCCAGCCTTCGAGGTGCCAGCCATCGTGGTGGAGGATGCCCGGGGGAAGCGGCGGTCCTCGCTGGACGGCTCTGAGTCGGCCAAGACATCTCTGCAGGTCACCAACTTGGTCAGCGCCATCGTCTTTCTCTATGACTCCCTCACAGGGGTACCCATCTTGGTGAGACTGGGGCTCCCTCAAATCCACTCTCTCTCTGATATCCAGACCCCAGCATGATCACCTGACCTCTGACTCCATCAGCCACACAAGCAGCTCCATCATCCATCTTCTCATCTACTCAGCCCCGCTGTGAGCCCCCGTCTCCATTGTCCATCTCATCTCCTAGTTCCCACTATCCCCAGCTCCATAGCGTGTTCTCCAGTGACCAGTACTCAACTCCATCACCTGTGCTCTGTCCATCACCCTGTCCTCTGGCTTCATCATCTATCTTGCAGGGCCACTATTCAGCCCTCCAGAACTATCAACCCAGCTGTTAGGCTCCTTGCTCCACCCCCGAATTCCCTCTGGATGCAATAGGGTCCTGAGCACTCCTGGGTGGCAACCCCACAGAGCTCACCCCACCCAACCCTCAGCTTTCTGCACCCCTGGGTGTGTGTGCTCAGTTGCTCAGTTGTGTCCTACTCTTTGCGACCCCATGGACTTCAGCCTGCCAGGCTTCTCTGTCCATGGGATTCTCCAGGCAAGAGTACTGGAGTGGGTTGCCATGCCCTCCTCCACGGGATCTTCCACACCCAGGGTTCAAACTCATGTCTTTTACATCTCCTGCATTGGCAGGCGAGTTCTTTACCACTAATACCACCTGGGAAGCCCTGTGCATCCCCCATCTAGTCCTTATTCCTGAATTTCAACTTGTCTTCAAGTTTCCTACACACCTCTGCTCCTCCTCTCTAGACCCCTGGGCTTTCTCTCTGGAACACTCTCCGTGTCTTCCTCCCACTCGGTTCATCCATCTTCACTCCACCTTTGCTCTGTGCTCATCCTATGTGATCTGGGCCATCCCTTCCTGACTTCTTACCTCTCCCCTCCCCCAGCTGCACTAGGATGTGGGACTGGGGTCGAGGAGGAGCCACCTCGGCTCTGGGCCCTCACCCGGCGCCCTTCCCCCTCCTCCTGCCAGGTGGTGAGTTTCTTCTCCCTGAAGTCGGACTCGGCTCCCCCCTGGATGGTGCTCGCTGTGCTGTGGTGCTCCATGGCACAGACGCTGCTGCTGCCGTCCTTCATCTGGTCCTGCGAGCGCTACCGCGCCGACGTGCGCACGGTGTGGGAGCAGTGCGTGGCTATCATGTCCGAGGAAGACGGCGAAGACGGTCAGAGGAGGGGCTGGGCTTTCGCTTTGCCTAGGCATCGGCTCTCTTTCCTGCCCTTTTCTACCAGCTCATCTCGGGGGTGGGGAGGGGCTGCTCTGGAGTGCCCCCTGCTGGACAGAACCTGCGGTTTCCCCTGGATGGACTGATTCCCTCTCCCCAAGCATCTCCCCATGCCCACCCGCTGATTCCTCCACTCTACTCCCCCTGGAAGCCCACACTACCCAGCTCTGCCTCCGCCAGGCAGAGAGACTGAGAAACAGTCCAGAGTCCTAACACAGCCATAAAGGAAGGCTATGGAACCAAGAGGAAGCTAAGCCTCCCTCCTGAGACTTCCAACTACAGGGAGAGCGCGTGGGGGGTGGGTGGGTAACTATTTCAAGTAAGCGTGTCTGTGTGTATGAATCACTAGAGATTCAGCACTGAACGCAACAGACACTAGCCACTCTTGCTTCTTCTTGGAGCTCACAGACTAATGGAAACAGGAGGATTCTCTGAGGAGCTTCTCAGGGAGTGGGAGCTCTTAAAGGGGGTGGGGAGGTGGGCATTCCCTGCCTCGAACCACTCTGCCCCTTTTCTCTTCTAGATGGGGGCTGTGATGACTATGTAGATGGCCGAGTGTGCAAAGTTCGCTTTGATGCCAACGGGGCCACAGGGCCAGGGGGCAGGGACCCCACCCAAGTAAAGTTGCTACCTGGACGGCACATGCTCTTTCCCCCTCTCGAGAGGGTCCACTACTTACAGGTACGGGACCCAGCAGTACATGTCCCGTTCTGGGCATCCCCTCACTACTTTTCTCCAGTCTGTTATCCCTCACACCCCTCCCTCATCCCCTAGCCCTGGCCTGCAATGCATGGACGAGGAGGTGGGAGGAGGTGGAAGGAAGGCCTGGTTAGGGTGGTTCCCCATCAGTCAGACCACTCTGAACCAGGCTGCCCCTCAGAGGATGTTTTGCAAAAGTTTAGGGAGTAGAGCCACCTTGCAGGCTCCCCACTTTGGTCCCCTCTTTGTCCCTGCAGCGCCTCAGGGTCTATTTGCTCCTCTCCCCAGGTCCCTCTGTCCCGCCGTCTCTCCCACGATGAGACCAACATCTTCTCTACTCCTCGGGCACCAGGCTCCTTCCTGCACAAGTGGTCCTCCTCTGATGACATCCGGGTCCTTCCAGCCCAGAGCCGGGCCCTCGGGGGCCCCCCTGAACACCTGGGACCAAGGCAGAGGTTGGAGGACGAGGAGGATGAGGAGGAGGCTGGAGGCGGGGGGCTGGCCACCCTCCGCCAGTTCCTGGAGGGTGGGGTTCTGGGCTCAGGTGGGGGACCCCCACGGGGTCCAGGCTTCTTCCGAGAGGAGATCACCACCTTCATCGACGAGACACCTCTGCCTTCTCCAGCCGCCTCGCCGGGGCCCTCTCCTCGCCGGCCCAGGCCTCTGGGGGTCTCACCCCGCCGACTCTCCTTGGGGTCCCCTGATAGCCGAGCCATTGGACTTCCTTTGGGGCTCAGTGCTGGGCGACGCTGCTCCCTGACAGGAGGCGAAGGGAGCACAAAAGCTTGGGGAGGATCCTGGGGCCCAGGGAACCCCATCTTCCCCCAGCTGACCCTGTGAGCCCAAGTGGGCCTGCTGAACTCAGAGAAGGGGGCCTGGGTGGGGAACACCTCTTTCCATTCCTGAGCCTTCAGACTCTGGGGAGATGGGCGGGAACCGGGGCCCAGGAACGCCGGCTGGCTCCCATCCCAGTCACCAGATACCTGCCTCACCTGCCATCCTCCCTAGCAAAATGTATTAAAGTCGAAGTGTTACCATGGAAACCTGTGTGTCCAGTGTGCTGTGGTGGCAGAGGGGATGGTCAGAGGCTTTGGTGGGTGTCCTTGTCATAAAGGACAAAATAGAGCAGGGGTAATGGACGGAGGCCCAGAAATACACCCGGAGAGAGACAAGTATGCAGACAGTCACAGAGATGGGCTTCTGGGAGCATCTTGGGCTGGGGTGGAGGGGCATGGGGATACACTTCAGTTTGCTGGTGTGAGGTGTGAAGGATCTTTGTTGAGATCTGTGAAGGTGGTTTTAGAGGTTGTCTCTTTCTTCCATGGGCTTTCCTTGTGGCTCAGAACATAAAGAATCTGCCTGCAATGCAGAAGACAGAGTTTGATCCCTGGGTCGGGAAGATACCCTGGAGAAGGAAATGGCAACCCACTCCAGTATTCTGGCCTGGAGAATCCCATGGACAAAGGAGCCTGGCGGGCCATATTGCATGCCTCAGCTCTCCTCCTTTTCCCAAATGTGTATGCGCCCACTTTCTGGGCAGGAAAACGTTTGAGCAGACTTGGTGTCAGGCCTGGAGTTTAGCATTCTAAAGCTCTTTTTCTTCTACAAGTGCGGGTGGGTGTGCGGGAGGCTTCCACCCTCCTTTTCCTTGGGCCCAGAGAGGAGGGGAGCCCAGTCCATCATAGCGATTCCTGTAGGATGGGCCCCCGAGGTTGGAGTCAGGGGTCCTAAGCTCCAGGGCCGGCTTCTGTCCTGTTCTCTCCACCGTCTGTTTCTGACGCCACCCAGCTTGACCTAAAGCCCACGTTCTCCACGTTCTACCGCCGCCGCGGGCGTCCTCTGACTCCAGTCTCTCTCTCACCCCGGCCTCTCCGGCCTCTCCGGGCTGGGGCTCGGACGCAGCAGCTCCCGGCGGCGCTCCTCCCTCCTTCCCTCCCTCCTCCCCATCCCTCCTTCCTTTCCCCTCCCTCTTCCTTTCCCCTTTTCCTCCCTCTCGCTCTCGGCTCCCGCAGTTCCCTTCTGCAGCCGGCCGGCGGCTCTGGCACGATGCTTCGGCCCCTCCGGTGGCTGCTGCTCCTGTTGCTCCTGCCTCCCCCGGGGTCCCCCGAGCCCCCCGGCCTGGCCCCGCCGTCCCCAGGGGCGCCTCTCCAGGCCCCCGACTTGCTCTACGCGGACGGTCTGCGCGCCTACGCGGCGGGGGCCTGGGCGCCGGCGGTGGCGCTGCTGCGGGAAGCG
This sequence comes from Bubalus bubalis, assembly GCF_019923935.1. Taxonomy (NCBI): domain Eukaryota; kingdom Metazoa; phylum Chordata; class Mammalia; order Artiodactyla; family Bovidae; genus Bubalus; species Bubalus bubalis. The sequence continues at coordinate 16,317,848 of NC_059160.1, forward strand.
CTGCGGAGCCGGGCGGCGCTGGGCCGCGCGCGGCGGGATTGCGGGGCGCACTGCGCGGCCGAGCCGGGGGTCTCGCTCCCCGCCGCCCCGGGGCCCGACTCCGGGCCGGGGGCCTGGGAGCCGCTGCTCCTCCGCGCGGCGCTGCGGCGCGCCGAGTGCCTGACCCAGTGCGGGGCGCGGAGGCTGGGCCCCGGGGGCGCGGCGCGGCTCCGCGTGGGGAGCGCGGTCCGGGACGCCTTCCGCCGGCGGGAGCCCTACAACTACCTGCAGAGGGCTTACTACCAGGTGCGTGGCCCGGCCCAGGCCCGGGGGTCCTCCTCCAGCTCCCAGGAAGGGGCGGCGAGCAAACGCCGGGACTCGGGTGCGGCTGTGTGGTCAAGACCTCGCCTTTGGAGTCGGTCCTGGCAAACCGGGACCAGTACCTACAGAGTGGGGCACGGCCTCGGGAGGGTGGGAGCAAAGTTGGAAGGGGGTGGAAGCCGACCGAAGATGGAGAGCAGGGGCCTGGAGTTCTAGGAAGTCTTACTGAGACCTACGTGGAGTGACAGCGCCTCTTCCCAGGAATGAAGAGGGGCGGAGACAGGGGCGAGAGACGCAGCTGGAGAGAGGGAACTGGGGGGCGGGTAGCGGGTGAGCGTGAGCCTTCGCTTGGGGCAGGAGGGAGCTTCGGGAAAGAAAGAGCAGGTGGGCAAGGCTGAGGGCTCTGGTGTCCGGTCGTGGGACCCTGCCCAGCTACCGGTGTGGTAGCTGTTGCCTACTAACGCCTACGTGGCCGGGGAAGGGGGGCGCCGGTCACACACACCTCAGCTCAGGGTCCTAGAGACCTGCGGCTTTTGCTGGCGGCTAGGGTCACCCCTACATCCCCACCTTGCGTGGCCATCACTTCCGCCTTGTCTCTCCAGTGAGGTCCCTCTGCCCACACCCCACCCACTCCAGTCTTTGAGACCCCCTTTCGGTGTCTACCAGACTCCTGAGAGTCCCCACTTACTGGGGGTCTGGAGGTTGCGTGGTGGGCAGCTTTCACCTACCAGTCTTCCAGAAGGCTAGGGTGGGGGTGTTGGGGAGGGGCAGACTCTGACACCCCTACCCTGGGGGCTGACTCCCCCATCCCTCCCGTGCCTCAGCTGAAGAAGCTGGACTTGGCAGCAGCCGCTGCGCACACCTTCTTTGTGGCAAACCCAGCACACCTGCAGATGCGGGAGGACATGGCTAAGTACAGACGGATGTCAGGGGTTCGGCCCCAGAGCTTCCGGGACCTCGAGACGCCCCCATATTGGGTGAGACCCTCAGCTTGACCCCAGCCCACCCCCCAGCCTTTGACTGATGGGATGCATAGGCCTCGCCCGGCTGTACACTGTACTGGGCATCAGGAAATCCGGGTATGTCCTCTGTGACCCTGATGGGAGGGTCCCTCTCTGGGACCTAGTTTTCTTCCTGAGATTTGCAGTCTCATGTGCTAACATTCGGATTCTCAGGCCTTTCCTGTATTCCCCAAGGTGACCTGAGACCTGGAGTCCAGGCCCCCAGTGAGGCCAACACCCCTCCCCTTCTTTCTGTCTCCCAATCTATCTTGGCACCCTCCACCCCCGCCCCCAGGATCTCGGGTGACTGACCTCTCCCCTCCCCAACAGGCAGCCTTTGACACCGGCCTGGAACATCTTGGGCGCCAGGAGGCAGGCCTGGCACTGCCCTGGCTGGAGGAGGCCCTGCAGGAGAGCCTGGCCCAGGTGGAGAGCTGCCGGGCTGGCTGTGAGGGGCCCGAGGAACAGGAGAGGGAGGCAGAGGAGGAGGAGGGGACCGGGAGCCAGGGGGGCCTGTATGAGGCCATCGCAGGTAAGGGGCTGGAGTGTGGGGGGGCGGGGGGAGGCATATCACTAGCTGAGTGAGACCCCTTGTGTCCCCCACAGGGCACTGGACCCGTGTCCTGCAATGCCGGCAGCGCTGTGTGGGGGATGTGGCCACGCGTCCTGGTCGCAGCCTCCCTGTTCCGGACTTCCTTCCCACCCAGCTGAGGCGGCTGCACGAGGCCCACGCTCAGGGTCAGTTGGGGGGAAGGGTGAGCCCCAGGTGGGTGGACTGGGGCTGGGACCCGGAGAGTGAAGGCCTGTCTCTGATGATACCCGGAGCTCCACCTCTCCATCCTTCCATCTATCTCTGCATCTGAGTAGGTTGGGGCTCCCTGGGGACCATCACCTCAGAGGACTCTGGCTCTCCATTGTGGGAAGCTTGGGAGCTGGGTCACAGGGCTCCTTCTGTCCTCGCTGCTTCTCACTTTCCTTTCTTCTCTCCTCTCTTCCCTCTGAACTCTGCCCGTACAGCCCAGGTAAGTTCCAGGAAGCTTTGGAAAGAAGCAATGGATGAGCCTGTCTGCTGGGTGGGATGGGTCACTGGGAGACCACCTTTTTCTGCTCTGCCTCTGTCCCCTGGCTCTTGGCCATGCCCAGGGATGACTGGGGTGCTTGGTTTCTGGGCCGCACCCCCAAGCTGTTGCTCTGTCCCCAGTGGGGAATCTGTCCCAGGCTATGGAGAATGTCCTGAGCTTCCTGCTCTTCTACCCAGAGGATGAGGCTGCCAAGACAGCTCTGGACCGGTACCAGGCCAAGCTGGGGGAGCCAAGACCTGGCCTCGGGCCCAGAGAGGTACCTCTACTCACTTACCCTGTGGATGTGTGCTAAGTTGCTCAGTCGTGTCCGACTCTTTGGGACCCCATGGACTGTAGCCCACCAGGCTCCTCTGTCCATGGGATTTCCAGGGCAATAACACTGGAGTAGGTGGCCATTCCCTTCTCCAGCTCACCCTGTGAGGTCGTCCTAAATCAGACAAATACAGTGGAAAAGTCACTTGGACCCGCCCCCCATTCTGGCCAAAGGCGTCCCCAAGTCCAGCATCTGGCCTTGTCTCCACTCCCTGCTCCCCACTTCAGGCTATCTTTCTTTTTTTCTTAACTTATTTCGGCTGCACTGGGTCTTCATGTGGCCCACAGGCTCATCTCCTTGGCATGTGGGTTTTCTCTAGTTGGTGCACGCCTTCTCTTGTTGCAGTGTGTGGGCTTAGTTGCCCTGCGGCTTGGGGGATCTTAGTTCCCTGACCAGGGATCAAACCCATGTCCTCTGCATTGGAAGCTGGTTTCTTTTTTTAGCAGAAACATTACTGACAATGGTTCGCATAGTCAAAGTGAAGTGAAAGTGAGTCACTTAGTCGTGTCCCACTCTTTGCGACCCCACTGACTGTACAGTCCATGGAATTCTCCAGGCCAGAATACTGGAGTGGTAGCCTTTCCCTTATCCAGGGGATTTTCCCAACCCAGGGATCGAAACCAGGTCTCCTGCATTGCAGGTGGATTCTTTACAAACTGAGCTATCAGGGAAGCCCTACCGTATAGTCAAAGCTATGGTTTTTCCAGTAGTCATGTATGGTTTTGAGAGTTGGACCATGAACAAAGCTGAACACCGAAGAATTGATGCTTTTGAGCTGTGGTGCTGGAGAAGACTCCTGAGAGTCCCTTGGACTGCAAGGAGATCCAACCAGTCAATCCTAAAAGAAGTTAGTCCTGGATATTCATTGGAAGGACTGATGCTGAAGCTAAAGCTCCAATACCTTGGCCACCTGATTCAAAGAACTGACTCACTGGAAAAGACCCTGATGCTGGGAAGGATTGAAGGCAGGAGGAGAAGGGGATGACAGAGGACAAGATGGTTAGATGGCATCACTGACTCAGTGGACATAAGTCTGAGCAGGGTCTGGGGGTTGGTGACGGACAAGGAAGCCTGGCGTGCTGCAGTCCATGGGATCACAAAGAGTTGGACATGACTGAGCAACTGAACTGAACTGGGTTGTTTATTTGTTTATTTATTTATTTTGGCTGTGCTGATTGCTGCATGGGCTTTGGATGGAACCTGTGTCTCCTCATTGGCAGGCAGATTTTTGTTGTTGTTGTTAAGATTTTTTTTTTAATGTGGACAATTTTTTTTAAAGCCTTTATTGAATTTGTTACAGTCTTGTTTCTATTTTATGTTTTTTGCATTTTGGCTGCAAGGCATGTGAGATCTTAGTTTCCCAACTAGGAACTGAATCCTCACTCCCTGTATCAGAAGGCAAAGTCTTAACTACTGGACCACCAGGGAAGTCCCCTGGCTCTACTTCTGAGTCCAAGCCAGCCTTCTTCCCTTAAACTCACCCCTGCTTGCCCCAACCTGTGCACAAGTGGGCACGTGTGTGTACACACACACACACACACATACACACACACACACAACCCCCAGTCTGAGCTTGGAGACCCTAACTGCCAAGGGAGGAGGGTTGGACAGAGCGGAAGGACCAGGGTTAGGGAGCCCATGGGCTGCCCTGCTCTCTTCCAGCCTTAACTCTCCCCCTCCCGCTGTCCACTCCTGCTGTCCCCAGGACATCCAGCGCTTCGTCCTTCGATCTCTGGGGGAGAAGAGACAGCTGTACTATGCCGTGGAGCACCTGGGGGCCAGCTTCAAGGATCCCGTGAGTGACCCCGCTTCTCCCCCTGGCCGCCTGCAGGAGGGGGACAGCAGCAGTGCCCTACGGGAGGTGCCACGTCCCTCCTCAACAGCACGTCTCATTTCTCCACAACCCCATGAGGCTTGGAGAGGACTCTGTGCCCCAGGGTCACAGGCAGCTTTGGGATCACACAGGCCTAGGTGTTGGTTTCTCTGCCGCAGACAAGCTCTGGACCTTTGCTTGCTCGGCCTCAACTTCCCTGTAAAATGGGAGCACCATACTTATAGCTCTGTTGAAGCCGTGTCACTTGCTACAAAGTACAGGAAAGTCTGCTGCTGGTTTTCGTACTCTTCTTTCTGTGGTAGTTTTGAGGGGAAACTGAAAGGCAGAGGTTATTCTTGCTAGTGCTCCAGCGTCAGGCAGGCTCCCCCAGCCTTCTTGGCTATCTTGCTGTGTTTGAAGCCAGTGTTTCCTAACTGGGAGAAAAGGGGCTGTCCCTACTCTGCCCAGTAGGTGTCGCTAGCATCCCTGAGTCATGGCCATCAGAGATGTTTGCAGACATCGCCCTGTCCCCTAACGGACAAGTCTGGGCACCATCGCTTAAATCCCAACCCTGTCTTTATGGGCTGTGTGACCTTGGGCATGTTACTTTATGTCTTTGTGTCTCAGAGCCCTCAACTGCAAAATGGGCACATTAATACAACCTGTTTGATAAGACTATTGTAAACTTTAAATGATAAACTCCACATCCGTATAGAAAGCTCTTCCCCGGTGGCTCAGATGGTAAAGCATTTGCCTGCAACGCAAGAGACTCGGGTTCCTCTGGGTGGGGAAGATCCCCTGGAGAAGGGAGTGGCAACCCACTCCAATATTCTTGCCTGGAGAATCCCATGGACAGAGGAATCTGGCAGGCTACAGTCCATGGGGTCGCAGAGTCAGACACGACTGAGCGACTAACACACATATAAAGCTCTTAAAAAAGCACCTGACAAACAGTGCTTTGTAAGTTGTTGTTATTATTATTGCGGTGTTTGGCCCAGTGCCCAGGGCTCCTGACAATGAGTCCAGGGCTTCCCCATCTCCACCTTCCCCTCTGGAAGCAGGACGACTTTAGTATGGTAGCCCATGGTCTACCGCCAAGGACTCAGAGGTGGACTTGGCAGGTGATGGTTCTTTTCCTGACCATCCCAGGACTCCTGGACCCCAGCTGCCTTCATCCCTGAGGCCCTCAGAGAAAAGCTCAGGTAGGAGGTGCCTTGCGGTAGGAGGGGCGTGGCCTGGGTGGGAGGGGCGTGGCCTGGGTGGAAGGTAAGGGGAGGAGTCCTGGGAGGCGGGGTCTGAGAAGATGGGTCTGGACTGGCCTGTGTTCACTGAGCATGTTTCTCACCCCTGAGAGAGGATCAGGAGAAGAGGCCGTGGGACGATGAGCCTCCACAACCGAAGCCCCTGACTCACTGGAAGGGTGAGTTCCTGGGACAGCAGGAGGCAGGAGCCTGGAAGGGGCTGGGTCTGCCCTCGGGGGACCATCAACCCCCTGCCCTGTCCCTCCTCCGCAGATGTCCTCCTCATGGAGGGAGTAACCCTGACCCAGGACGCAAGGCAGCTGAACGGGTCGGAGCGAGCCGTGCTGGACGGGCTGCTCACCCCGGCCGAGTGTGGGGTGCTGCTGCAGCTGGCCAAGGTGAGAGGACCTGTAAGGAGGTGGCACAGTGCTACTGGGGGACCCTCAGGCACAGCTGCCTGCCCCCTTGCTCTTGGCCTGTCCCCCCCTCGCCACCCTCCCCACTCCCCTGCCCTCTCAGACCCTGGGGACTGCTGAGGTTTTCTCCCTCCAGAGGACAAGTTCCTTTTCCTCTCAACTTAACGGACATGGGGCTTCCCCAATGACAGCTCAGCCGGTAAAGAATCCACCTGCAATGCAGGAGACACGGGAGGTGCAGGGTCAATCCCTGGAAAAAGCCCCTGGAGGAGGAAGTGGCACCCCACTCCAGTATTCTTGCGTGGAGAATCCCATGGACAGAGGAGCCTGGTGGATTACAGTCCAAAGGGGTAGCAAAGAGGTGGACATGACTGAGCGACTAAGCTGACATGGCATAGCTGTCATGGGCTGGACATTTTACAGAAGTTTGCTAGAAACTGATAGGAAGAACAAAACAAAAAACGTAAATGCATCAAAAAGGGTGGGTGTGCAGGTGAAGATGCCTTGGTTGGCTGAGAGCTTAGTTATTGGCTCTGCAGACACACAGGCTGCTTCTCCATCATCACATCTCTCCTAGATGGGGCTAAATGATCTGTATTCACCAGGTTGAGTCTGCCAATATATGAAACTTCAGTCTCACTCTGGGTTTGTTCCTCTCTGAGTCCCTGGTGTGTACTGGAAGTACCCAGGTTCCAGGGAGAGGCAGATAAACACAGACTGTGCATTTGGGGACTCAGTGTACAGAGAAGGCATCAGGCATGGAGGCATAATCACAGCAGGTGGTGAGTTTGATAAAAGATGTACTCATCCAATTAGAAGCACCAAGATGAAAGTCACAGAAGAATTCCTGGAAGGGGTAGCATTTGAGCTTCATCTTAAGCATGAGTTAACCAGACAGCATGAGTTGCCAACATCTGTTGGATCATAGAAAAAGCAAGAGAATTCCAGAAAAACATCTACTTCTGCTTCGTTGGCTATGCTAAAGCCTTTGACTGTGGAGAAATAACAGCACACTGTGGAAAATTCTTAAAGAGATGAGAACACCGAACACCAGACCACCTCACCTGCCTCCTGAGAAACCTGTATGCAGGTCAAGAAGCAAAATTTAGAACCAGACGTGGAACAATGGACTGGTTCAAAATTGGAAAGGAGTACATCAAGGGTGTATATTGTCACCCTGCTTATTTAACTTCTTTGCAGAGTACATCATGTGAAATGGCGGGATGGATGAAGCACAAGCCAGAATCAAGATTGTCGGGAGAAATATCAATAACCTCAGATATGCCAGTGACACAACCCTTACGGCAAAAAGCAAAGAGTAACTAAAGAGCCTCTTATGGGGACTTCCCTGGTGGTCCAATGGCTAAGACTCCGTGCTCCCAGTGCAGGGGGACCGGTTCTATCCCTGCTGCAAATAAGAGTTCACGTGCGGCAATGAAAGATCCTGAGTGTTGCAACTAAGACCCGGCTCAGTAAAATAAATAAGTAAATAAAATATTAAAAAAATAAAGAGCCTCTTATGAAGATGAAAGAGTAAAGTGAAAAAGCTGGCTTAAAACTCAACATTCGAAAATGAAGATCATGGCATCTGGTCCCATCACCTCATGGCAAATAGATGGGGAAACAATGGACACAGTGACAGACTTTATTTTCTTGGGCTCCAAAATCACTGCAGATGGTGACTGCAGCCATGAAATTAAAAGATGCTCCTTGTAGGAAAAGCTATGACAAACCTAGGTGGTATATTAAAAAGCAGAGACATTACTTTGCCAGCAAAGGTCGGTCTAGTCAAAGCTATGGTTTTTCCAGTAGTCATGTATGGATGTGAGAGTTGGACCATAAAGAAGGCTGAGATCTGAAGTATTGATGCTTTTGAACTGTGGTGCTGGAGAAGACTCCTGAGAGTCCCTTGGACTGCAAGCTGAAAGAGTAGAGTGAAAGTGTAGAGTTGATCCAACCAGTCAATCCTAAAAGAAGTTAGTCCTGGATATTCATTGGAAGGACTGTTGCTGAAGCTAAAGCTCCAATACTTTGGCCACCTGATTCGAAGAACTGACTCACTGGAAAAGACCCTGATGCTGGAAAAGATTGAAGGCAGGAGGAGAAGGGGACAACAGAGGACAAGATGGTTGGATGGCATCACCGACTCAATGAACATGACTTTGAGCAAACTCTGGGAGATAGTGAAGGACAGGGAAGCCTGGTGTGCTGCAGTCCATGGGGTAGCAAAGAGTCAGACTGGACTGAGTGACTGAACAACAGCAACAACAACCGGATAGAGAAGGGAGGAAAATCAGGTTGCCAGAAAGAAAAATGAGGGGGCGGGGTTTGGGAACTGGAGTGGAGCACAGGAGTTCAAAGCATGGGCATGCCCAGCAGGAATTACCTGTGTGGCCTTGGGCCATGTATTTCAACATCTGTGAGCCTCGTTTCCTCCTCTACAAGACAGGGCTAAACACAGTGGTTTTGTTGTAGGGCTGTTATGAGGATTAAATGAGTCAGTACATGGTAAAGCTCTTGGAAGAATGTGCAAATACTCAGTATGATCTGTTGCTATTATCATCAGGCTGTGTATTATGCAGGGGCAGGAATGAGGAGGAGGCGCGGGTTGAGAGATGGGTGAGGACCTCTGTACCCTGCCAAGGAGTTTGGGCTCTCTTTAGATGGTGGACAGTTTACTGAAGGATTTAAGGAGGGGTGGATTGTTGTCTTCTGCAGAACTCCAAAGTGCAGGGTCTGGAGACTTCGTCCTATAGGACCGGGAGCGCCCTCTAGTGGCAGCACAGAGAATGCAATGGAACAGGGAAGTGAGGAGGAGCTTAGAGGTGACAGCCCTAGGATAGGTCTCATTTCAAGGCAATGAAGACAAGGACAGATGAGAAATATTTAGAAACTCAAAGATAGAGAATTTAAGGACTAAATCAATGTGTGTATGTGGGGGTGCTCAGTCTTGTCCAACCTTTTGGGACCCCATGGAGCCACCAGGCTCCTTTGTCCATGGGGTTGTCCAGGCAAGAAGACTGGAGTGGGTTGCCATTTCCTCCTCCAGGGGATCTTCCTGACCCAGGGACTGAACCTACATCTCTTATGTCTCCTGCATTGGCAGGCGAGTTCTTTATCACTAGTGCCTCGGAGGAAATCTATGTGAGTGATGAAGAATGAACTCAACGGTAACTCCCCAGTATCAGCTATCCCCTAACCTCTGCCAGGGCGCTTGCAAGGTTGTAACTCTGCTTTAATTTTCTGTGTGATACATCACTGTCTGAATTGACCTGGTTTGTTTATCTCAAAATATGAAGCCCATAGTAGCAGGGACTTTTCGTGTTCACAGTTGAGTCCCCAGTGCCCAGAACAGTGCCTGGCACAGGGGGCTCAATGCCTACTGAATGGATGGATGAATGAATGAAAGCTTGAGTGACTAAATGGCCTCTCAGAGATGAGGCTTATGTATGGGGTAACTACACAGTGGTACTTTGAGCTTCAAAAAGCAGACTGAATAGAAAAAAGAAAGAAAAAGCAGACTGAAGAGGTGTCAGTAAAGGGTGATGCGAGTTGTGGAGGCAGCTGGGGAATTTGGAGTCAGCATCAAGGGTTCCCACATTCTCCAAGAGTGTGTCAGGTGAGAAGGGATGGGAGAGAGATGTGTTGGCTGGTGCCACATTCCCACTTCAGGTCCGCGAGGACCCGGCCCAAATGTCGAACCTCTGGCCAGGGTCTTGCTCCAGAAAGACTCCTCTGTTTTCAGCCTGTCAGAACGAGTGATCGAGCCCTTCCTGCCCCTTTCCCTGCTGTCCTGACCTCCCGGAGGCCCTTCCCCACTGTAGGAAGCCCTCCAGAGTCCTATGCACCGTCCCCTCGGCCAGTGGGGTTCCAGATGTTTACCAGGAGTGACCACACAGATGTGGAGTTAGTCATTCTCTGGAAAGGGCAGCAGCTCAGAGAACCGCAGGAGCTTCCAGCCTCTTCCAGGGACTGGCTGGTTGGAGGGAAGGCTGTGTAGCCCTGTGAGGTGGGCAGTAGCCCAGGTCTGGGCAGGGTGACCCCACAGCCAACTCCCTCTCTGCTTAGGATGCAGCTGAGGCTGGAGCCAGGTCTGGCTATCGGGGTCGCCGCTCCCCACACACCCCCCATGAACGCTTTGAGGGGCTCACGGTGCTCAAGGCCGCACAGGTAAGAGGAGACACGGAACTGGAGAAGAGGACTGGTCTCTGCCTGTGGAGGGGGCTCCCCACTGAGGGACCCAGGTTGCTGTCACAGGGACAATGGAAAGAGCGGTCTGGGCTGGGTTGATGGGCAGCTGCAAGCCCCAAACCGTGGGTGGAGGGCAGTGGAGGTGGGGTAGGAGCTGGGACCAGCCTTACCACACCTCCCCTTCCCCATCCTTTATTCTCTGCCGCAGCTGGCCCGGGCTGGGGCAGTGGGCAGTCAGGGTGCCCAGCTGCTCCTGGAGGTGAGCGAGCGGGTGCGGAGCCTAACCCAGGCCTACTTTTCCCCCGACCGGCCCCTGCATCTCTCCTTCACCCACCTGGTGTGCCGGAGCGCCATAGAAGGTAACCACCAGGGTCCCCCCATCTCAGGGCCCCTCAGGGCCCTGCACACCCTCAGTACCCCTGCTGTGTGGGTTTCCATCTTCACTGCAGGAGGACTGACTCCCCTGCCCAGCGGGGGCTCGGCTGTGACCCTGGAGTTATAGGGTGGGTGTGGGTGGGCGCCCACCAGGCCCTTGGCTTCCCAGGGGAGCAGGCGCAGCGCATGGACCTGAGCCACCCGGTGCACGCCGACAACTGTGTCCTGGATCCTGACACCGGGGAGTGCTGGCGGGAGCCCCCAGCCTACACCTACCGAGACTACAGGTGGGCGGCCCTCCAGGGGTTGGGCGGGGCGCCTGGCTGGGGTCTCACTGCCTGCCTCCTGTCTTCCTCTCTCCCCAGTGGACTCCTCTACCTCAACGATGACTTCCAGGGCGGGGACCTGTTCTTCACAGAGCCCAACGCCCTCACAGTCACGGTAACTGATGGGAAGCGGGGCAGGGCGGGGCGGGGAGGGGATCAGGGAGCCCAGCCATAGGCTGGGGATTCAAAACAGAGGGTGCCCAGAGGCAAATGCTGGGAAACGGCAGGGGCCACCTTTGTTGTTGATGTTTAGTCGCCAAGTTGTGTCCGACTCTGTGACGCCATGGACTGCAGCAGGCCAGGCTTCCCCGTCCTTCACTATCTCCCGGAGTTTGCTTAAACTTATGTTCATTGAGTCAACCCTCTCCTTTCCGGCTTCTGCAGCATCTCCCCACTCTTGTCTGTTCAGGGGCTCTCCTAGCCCCTCCCAGGAGACCTCCAAGGGGCCCCTCCAGGCCCTGCCTTCAGTGATCACCTCAGTTCCTATAGGAGGGCAGGTGAGGGACTTCCCTGGTTGGCCCTGTGGCTGAGACTGTGCCCCCAATGCAGGAGGCCCAGCTTCAATCCCTGGTCGGGGAACTAGATTCTGCATGCTGCAACTGAAAAATCCCGTGTGTTGTAACTAAAACCCGGTACAGCCAAATAAATAAATAATAAATAACTAAATAAATAATAAAAAACTCAAAAATAAATAAATAAAGGAGGGCGGCTGAAGCACAGGACTCTAAGCCTCTACTCCAGGTAGAAGCTCAGGTCTAGGACCAGCAGAAGGACTGGAGCAGTGATTTTTCATTGTGCATTGCTCTGCCTTATCCATTTAGCTCCTTCTCTGCTCACCACCACCAGCTCCCCGTCATGCAATCCCTCTCTGGGGTGGAAAATGTCCCCAAGAGCCTGATGCCCAGAACCCAGAGTCTGGTTGGGCAGAGGGTGGGCAGGAGAAGCAGGGCACAGGGGCAGACAGAGTCCCTTCTCCTTTTGCCTCCAACTCCTCCAGCCTCCAGTCTGGCATTTGGTGCTCCCAAGTGGAGGCCTGGTTGCCGCTTGCCCCAGGATAGTCCCTGAACTAAGGAGGGGATGCGGTGGGCAAGAGAGCTTCCGCTGTCTGAGCCCCAACCCCGTCCTGCTCCAGGGAGTCAGGGTCAAGGTCTCTGAAGACCTCTCCCTGGAGCTGAATCTGCCATCCACCCCCGCAACACCAGGCACAGGTTCGTCCTCGCTGTGGCCGCCTCGTGGCCTTCAGCTCAGGCGTGGAGAATCCCCACGGCGTGTGGGCCGTGACACGGGGGCGGCGCTGTGCCCTGGCTCTGTGGCACACCTGGGCCCCTGAGCACAGGGAGCAGGTGAGCAGGTGGTGGGGCTTGGCACCCTGGCGGGCGAGGGGCGGGGCTGAGATGACCCAGGGAGAGTCCCGGGACAGGGTAGATGCTGGTGGGGGGAAATCAGCCTCGACCCTCCTCCTCACTCCCCAGGAGTGGATGGAAGCCAAAGAGCTGCTGCGGGGGCCAGAGAAGGATGAAGGAGAAGATGTGGCCAGCAGGGACCCCGGCCCGGAACCCCCCAGCCGCAGGCTTCCACGGCTCCAGGACAAGGCTGGGAAGCCGCCTCGCATTCGAGAGGAGTTGTGAGGGGGCCGGCCCAGCTCCTCGGGGATATGGCCACTTGACTTGTGGAGGGTCTGCCTTAATGCCGGGGACCCCCGGGAAGCCCCCGTGTGACCACCGCAGTACAGCGAGCCCTCCATTCCTGTACCCTGACATCTTGGGGATCACCAGGGCCGTGAAACCCTGAACTCAGAGGACCCTGCACAGACTTAGCCTGGGGACTGGCCTGGGGACTGGCCTGGGCCCAGCCAGGATGGACCTCCAGGCCTAGGACAGACAGAAGATGGGCAAGGCCGAAGTGGAAAGAACTGGCAGGGGGTAGGGCCCGAGCGGGTGCTGTAAATGAGGAAGATGAGAGAGAGGGTCGCCCCCGCCTGCCCTCCCCAGCCTGTCAATAAAGATCCTGACCATCCCTCTGCTGGGGCCAGTCAAGTGTATCATGGTTTCCATGGTGGCTGGAGGTGGGAGACGCTGTGGCTGGCCTGGCAGGAGACAGGTATCCTGGGCCTCCCAGAGATGGGCCCCTCCAGCCTGTGATTTGTCAGGGAAATCTCAACCACCTGCCTCCCTTATGCAAATGAACCCTGACCCCTGACAGCTGCTCCCTGGGCCTCTTACTCTAAGCCAGCGTCTTCCCTCTCTGAGCTTGGCTGAGACCTAGGGCAGCCTGATCCCTCTGCTTCTTGCCTTCATGGCCCCAGCAGAGTCCCGCGAGTCGTGAGGGCCCAACACCAGATGCGAGCAGCGCATGGGCTTGCTCTCCACTGCCATCCTCTGCAGCCAAGGCTGGGCCAGGCCCATCCGTCCTCCTCTTTGGGTCTCCTGGACCTCCTCCCAACCCCCCAGGATCAGCCCCCGGGGGCAGCTGGTTGGGGTTTGTCCTGAAGAAGGATTATCCAGATCAGTGCCTTCTAATCTCAGCTCCTGCCTGTACCTCCCCACGGCCACCACAGCCCTTTCCCCCACCACCCTGAGCTTGGGAGCACTACTAGGGGTGTTGACAATGGGCCATCTCTCCCGCTCGCTCTCTGGCTCCTGGGCTGGTTGCTAGGTAGGCCCTGATGGCGAAGATCATCACCATGCGATGGGGGGCAAGGCCTGTGGGGGGACCCTGGAGCATGGTCGGGCTGCTCCTTTGCCCCCTCCCAGACCCAACCCTTAATCCTCACAGCTTTGCTCTAATCCCGTGGGGCCTGATGCTCTGCTCTCTGCCTGGAGAGGGACTGGCCAGGGAAGCATCCCACCCCTCCTCCCTCCAGGGCTTGTTGCAGGGTGCGGGGGGGTGGCGCTGTGCCCCGCGTAGCCCCACGCTCCTGCTCCCACCCTCCCTGGGCTGGGCCTAGGCCCTTCTGCAAGCCACACACCTCCCTCCCTGTCCTCTGCCCCCCCCACCACCACCCGCTGCCACCCGCCAGCTGATTTCATTTGCCTGACAGTTGTCATTGGCCCTACCCTTCCCTGTCTGTACCCCCCCGCACCTCCACCCTCCTCAAGCGGGGCCAGGCCAGGCCAGCTCCTCTGGCAGCAGAGCCTGGGCAGGTGACGGGCGGGTGTCGCAGCTGAGGGAGCCAGAGGCGCCTGGGGACCAGAGCTGGAAGCTTAAAGTCAGAGCCCAAGTAAGAGGGGCTGGCCTGGCTCTGCCTTCTGGGGCTGGGGGCTGCGGGGGGTGCGGGGGAGGCCCGGGACTCCAGATGTGGAGGGGCTGGCAGGGGAGGCGGTGCAGACCACCCAGTCCTGGCCCGATGTGGGGAGGGGGCTCCAGCCCCCCATGAGGAGTCTGGTGTGGACACGAGGAACACAAATGTGGCCTGGTGCGGGTCCCCCTACACACACCCTGTGTCCCCGGCAGGAGACTAAGGAGCCACCCCTCAAGCCGTCCGCCATGGGGGAGATGGAACAGTTGCGGCAGGAAGCGGAGCAGCTCAAGAAGCAGATCGCAGTAACCCCAGAACCCTCCATCCCACCAGGGACATGGGAAAACCAGGAACCGAGTGTGGCTCCCGGGGGAAGGGCTGGCTTCACCCTGACCGACATCTCAGAGATCCCTGACCTGGAAGTGGCCAGAGACTTCCTGAACTTGGAGCTCAGATTTGAGATGTGCCCCCCGCCCCTCAAAACCCTAGAGCCCCAAACCCACCCACCTAGACACCCGGGCACACACCCTGCCCCTACCCACGCCCATGTCTGCTTCCCCCCCAGGATGCCAGGAAAGCCTGTGCCGACACTACCCTGGCAGAGGTGAGCCCCCGCCACCCCCCGACAGGGCCAGAAGGGAGGGATGGAAGGGAGGGGATGGCGTGGGAGCCCCCTGACCAGCCACAGCTTGGCGTCCAAGCTCCAGTACAGTGCGTCCTTGGAACAAGGAATGACATGAATTAATTCATTCAACATTTTGTGAGGTCTGCTATGGGCCAGGCACCGAGTCGGAGACCAGGGAGGCAGACGCTGTCCTCATCCACAAAACAAGAGTGCCAACCCCTCCTGGCTGGCTGGCCAGGATGAAGAGGACTAGGGCTCTTAAACCAGAAGCCCTTGGAGACTAGTTGTTGTTGTTTAGTCGCTCAGTCCTGTCTGACTTTTTTGCGACCCTGTGGATTGTAGCCAGCAAGGCTCCTCTGTCCATGGCACTCTTCAGGCAAGAATACTGCCATTTCCTTCTCCAGGGGAATCTTCCCAATCCAGGGATTGAACCTGCATCTCCTGTGTGTGCAGGTGGATTCTTTACCACTGAGAAAAGCCCAGACAAGACTCTTAATTACGAGCTGACTGATAGTGCACTTTTTCAGTCCTGGATGCATTTTCCCCCCACATTTTGACATCCTGGAAATTGAGATGCACCCAACAATGATCCTTACAGTTATAATTGGTAGCACTTTTTCTTTCTTAGTGATCCATAAAAGAATGGTGCTTCTTGGAGCTGGTGCCATCTTAGATTGAATTAAATGTTAATAATAAGGGTAAACATTTACTGAACATGAGCCAGGCACTGGGCTAAGTTGCTTAAATACATAATTTCATTTAATTTTCCTGATAACTCTATAAGTCTGGTGCTAAAAACTTGCTTCATTTTACAGATGGAAAAGGGGGCTCAGAGAGGTTAAGTAACTTGCCTGAGATAACAAAGCAAATAAATGGCAAGTCAGGTCTTTTGACTCTGGAGCCCCAGTCTAACGTCTAGAAGGTCAAAGGAGCCTCAGGGGCATAGGACCCTAAGTTTCAGGAGGGTGCAGTTCAGTGCCATGGTGCTGCTCTGGATACCACTTAGCGCTGGCCGAGCAGCAGCCGTGGGTGAGGGCAGGCTCCTAGCGGCTGGGTTCGACCAAACGTGTGCATATCATCCCAAGTCCATATATGGTGGACTCACATTGGCAGCGTGAATTGGTCAAGGTGGGGGTGTTTACATGATGGACCCCCCTTCCCCTTTGCCTCCACCCAGGAGAGGTGGTGGTTAAACCCTTAGCCACACACCCTGGCCTTGCCCATGTCTGTCTCTACAGCCGTCTAAGCCATGCCTGCGCAGGGCTGACTTCTCAGCCCTCAGTCGGGCTGGAGGCCCGACTTCGAGCTGGGCATGGAACAGAAGCTCACACACAATCCTGGCTCAGATGCTGACGTGTAAGCATGCACCCTGCTCACCCTGATTTCTTTATTTTTATCTGTGCTGTGTGGCGTGTAGGATCCTAGTTCCCCAACCAGGGATTGAACCCATGGTGCCTGCATTTGGAGCACAGAGTCCTAACCACGCACAGGGAGGTCCACTCCCCCTGACTTCTGACACTCCCTTTCAGCTTCCCTGGTGGCTGAGATGGTAAAGAATCTACCTGCAATGCAGGAGATGTGGATTCAGTTCCTGTGTGGGGAAGATCCCCCGGAGAAGGGAATGGCAACCCACTCCAGTATTCTTGCCTGGAGAATTCCATGGACAGAGGAGCATGGCGGGCTACAGTCCATGGGGTCGCAAGCAGTTGGACACAACTGAGCAACTGAGTTAACTAACTTCCTGCAGCTGGTGTCTGGCCTCGAAGTCGTGGGACGCGTGCAGATGCGGACACGGCGGACCTTAAGGGGACACCTGGCCAAGATCTACGCCATGCACTGGGCCACCGACTCTAAGTGAGGCTTAAGAGGCCTGGGCCGGGGGGTGGGGCGGTGCAGTTAGGGGGAGACAGGCAGGAAAGGAGGGTTGGGAGACACGTGTGTCTCTCCTCTGCCCAGGCTGTTAGTAAGCGCCTCGCAAGATGGGAAGCTGATTGTGTGGGACACATACACCACCAACAAGGTACCAGGCCAGCCCACGGCCCCCCTGTCACCCGCCTTCCTGGGGGCATCCCATGCCCTTCCTGTGCCCCCCACCTGGGAGCTCAGCCCAGGCCGCTGCCACCCCACCCCTGCAGGTCCACGCCATCCCGCTGCGCTCCTCCTGGGTCATGACCTGTGCCTACGCCCCGTCAGGGAACTTCGTGGCCTGTGGGGGGCTGGACAACATGTGTTCCATCTACAGCCTCAAATCCCGGGAGGGCAACGTCAAGGTCAGCCGGGAGCTGTCGGCTCACACAGGTGAGTGAGAGGCCGAGGGTATCTGCAGGTTGTACCCGGCAGCCAGGGCCCTGTCGTAACCGCCTCCACCCCCCGACCCAGGTTATCTCTCCTGCTGCCGTTTCCTGGACGACAACAACATCGTGACCAGCTCCGGGGACACCACGTGGTGAGGCACCCGTGGGTGCGATGGCTGGGGAGGCACCTCTGTGCCGGCCTCGCTGGGTGACAGCGTGTCCCCCCACCCTGCAGTGCCCTGTGGGACATCGAGACTGGGCAGCAGAAGACTGTGTTTGTGGGGCACACGGGGGACTGCATGAGCCTGGCCGTGTCCCCCGACTTCAGACTCTTCATCTCGGGGGCCTGCGACGCCAGCGCCAAGCTCTGGGACGTGCGGGAGGGGACCTGCCGGCAGACTTTCACTGGCCACGAATCAGACATCAACGCTATCTGCGTGAGCCCCCCCTGTGCTTCGGTGCCCTGCGGGGACCACCTCCCCACCCCACCCCCAACTCAGCCTTCATCCCCTCCCACGGCCCCCTGCCCCTTTCGTTCTGACTTTTCACTTTAAAATAATTTCACCTACAGAAAAGTTGCAAGAATAACAGAAGCAGTTCCCGTCTGCCCTTCACCCATAGTCACTGTCACCTTTTTGCCACATATGCTTTTTGGTTCCCTCTCTGTAGAGGGAGGGAGGGAGGGATGGACAGACACACAGACACACACCCTTCTGACCATGTGACCGTGGGCACGCTGCCCACCCACCCTCAGCCCCGTGCTGTTCCCTGCCGTGTGGAGCCAGCGAGGGTGTAGGGAGCCCGGCTGCAGCTGGCAGGCCACAGAAGGGATGCTGCAGGAGCCAGAGAGGCCGAGGGAACTGGCCTGGAGCAGGGAGAGGGCAGGAGAGGTCGAGTGCTGCCCAGGTCTGAGTCCTGACCCTCACCAACCCCCACCCCGACCCCGGCCACCTGTATCTGCAGTTCTTCCCCAACGGAGAGGCCATCTGCACGGGCTCAGATGATGCCTCCTGCCGCCTGTTTGACTTGCGGGCCGACCAGGAGCTGACCACCTATGCCCACGAGAGCATCATCTGCGGCATCACGTCCGTGGCCTTCTCGCTCAGCGGCCGCCTGCTCTTCGCGGGCTACGACGACTTCAACTGCAACGTGTGGGACTCCATGAAGTGCGAGCGCGTGGGTAAGAGCCTGCCCGCCATGGCCACCTGGGCTCCCCTGTGGGCACCCTCTCACTGCTGCTCCCTCATTACTGGCTGACTCTGAGCTCTGCCCCTAGAGCCAGTCCCTTTGGTTCCCAGTCCAGAACCATCTCCTCTCAAAGCGAAGTTGCTCTAAGCGGCCCTTTGCCACGGCTCACTGCTGCAGCTGCTCCCCGCCAGAGGAGCTCCTTCCGGTCACCCCCAGACCTGTAGACCTGGGCCGTCCAGTCAGGGCTGGGTTTCAGGGGCCTCCACAGAAGGGAAGGGCCACCTTGGGGATTTTGCAGTGACAAGAATCCAGGGGATGGGATGTGACTTGAGGGCCCTGACCCCAACCTGGGTGCTTCTCTGGGACTGGCCTGGTCTGAAGTTGAATCAGATAGTGTGGCTTCCTCTCTTGGGAGAGGCTGGGTGCCCAGGGAAGAGAACACTGGCCAGAGTCAGGATCCAGACCTTAATTCCACTGCTTACTGTCCAAGTGCCCTTGGCCGAGTCACTTGTCTCAGGGCCTCAGTCTCCATTTGGAAGCCCTCCTCCCCCGTTTTCCCGGTCAAGGTGCCCTTGCTTTTCTCTTAGCAGCTGACACATGTCTAACCCTCCTGTCCCTCACCCACCCCAGATCCTGGAGGGGAGATTGGCCTCCAGGGAAATCCCACCCCTTAGGACTAATCCGCTTTCCTCATTTAGTCAGATGCCCTGCCCCCCTAACCTCTAACCCCGGCTCCGTAACACCCTCCAGGCTGACTCCTCTCCCTTTTTCTTAAGGCATCCTTTCTGGCCACGACAACAGGGTCAGCTGCCTGGGGGTCACAGCTGATGGGATGGCTGTGGCCACCGGTTCCTGGGACAGCTTCCTCAAAATCTGGAACTGAGGAGGCTGGACGAGGGGATGTAAAAGGCCACGAAGACACTCATTCAGCTGCCCCTCTCCTGCCCAGTTTAAGGTTTCTTTGAGCTTTTCTCTTCTACACCCCAGCTTTCCCCCTTTGAGGGCAGTGGGGAGTATGGGGAGCATGCCTTTGGGAGGCAGCATCAGGGACTCATTATGGGCGGGGAACTGCCCCATCTCCTCCCAGGCCTCCCCTCTCCATGGTTCTGACAGCTTCTCCCTTCGTGAGCAAGGACAATGGACCCCCACCCCTCCCTAACCCTAACTTGGCAGGCCTAGCAGGCTTCGTGTCTGAGGCCACAGGCCCTAGGATTCCTCCCCCAGAGCTACCACCTTTGTCTAGACCTGGTTGGCACAGGGTGCTCGGCCCTGTGACTGGCTCTGACACAACTAGGGTCCTGGCCCCCATGCTTTCTCCTTTGTCTGCCTTCTTGCCTCTCCTCAAGCACCTGCAATAAAGTGTAGCGCCTTGTATGTGTGTGATGTTTGTCTCCCACCCTCTCCTCTTCCGGAAAGACACAGGTCCCACTTAAGTAATGCAGTATTACAAGTGTGGTGATAGAGGTTGGGTACCAGATAGCTGCAGGCAGAAGGGAGAGTGGAGGCAGAAATTCAGGCCTCAGGGCCAAGGCCTGAGATGGGTCAGGAGGAGAAGGTGGCTGGGGTAGAGTGGGATCTGCAGTGGGATCTGCACGACAGCTCAACACCGCCTTTGGTGGGTACAAGTGTGTTTGCACAGAAAGGTTATGTTGAGAAGGAATCAGATTACCAAAGGTCTATAGAGAGCTATAGGCAATGGGGAACAACTCAAGAGTTTCGAGCAGAGTAGTAATAATCAGTGATGCTTCTTGGGAACATCGCCCTCATAGCAGTGCAGGGGGGATGAAATGGGGGCAGGGGGAGCCCCGAGGGAATGGAGGTAAACAAGGTAGGAGGCAGGTGGCAAGACATGCAGGAGTGGCGGGACAGAGTGGGGAGGGAAGGGACGGGAAAGAGAGGAAGATATGGAATGACCAGGAGGAAGTGACCCAGGGCTAGGATATGGGATATTCGGAGGGGAAGATTTGAGATGATGGCCAAGGTTAGGGCTTGACAACCGGGTGGAGAGTGCTGTCATTCACCCGGTGAGGGGAGGAGGAGTAACTACGGGGGAAGAGCACACATTCAGCTTCAGACAAGTTGACTCTGAAGTGCCTCTGGGGCAGCCGGATGAAGGTGAGGGTTAGGTACAGAGGCCTGGGTGTTACCAGAAATTGGATGACGGACAGTTGAAGCCCCAGAAGTGGGGGGAAGGGGTGGTGGTGGGATGAATTGGGAGATTGGGATTGACATATATACACTACTGTGTATAGGATCAAACCAGTCAATCCTAAAGGAAATCAACCCTGAATATTCGTTGAAAGGACTGATGCTGAAGTTGAAGCTCCAATACTTTGGCCACCTGATGTGAAGAGCTGACTTACTTTCCCTGATGCTGGGAAAGATTGAAGGTAGGAGGAAAAGGGAACGACAGAGGATGAGATGGTAGAATGGCATCACCGACTCAATGGACATGAGTTTGAGCAAACTCCAGTAAACAGTAAAGGACAGGGAAGCCTGGAGTGCTGCAGTCCATGGGATCACAAAGAGTCAGACTTGAGTTAGCGACTGAACAACAGCAACAACAGCAGTGTTAAAATGGATAACTAATGAGAAACTACTGTATAGCACAGGGAACTCCACTCAGTGCTCTGTGGTGACTTAAATTGTAAGAAAATCCAAGGAAGAAGGGATATATGTATATGTATGGCTGATTCACTTTGTTGTACAGCAGAAACTGACACAGCAGTGTAAAGCAACTACACTCCAATTTTAAAAAAAGGGCCCCAGAAGTAAACATCCAGGGACAGCCAGAGGAAAGGGCCAAGGTCAGCACCCTGGGGAACCCTGGGATTTAGGGGAGGTGTGTAGATGAGGCTTGGAGGTGCCAGCATGGGGACAGTTAGGCCAGGGAACACAAGCCCCCTCCAGGCTTTCTGCAGACAGGAGACCCAGTGCACAGTTTAGGTATAACACTTAAAAATATAACTTAAAATCACTTGCTTTAATACACAGAAATACATCAGACACAAAGAAAACCAACGAAGCTCTGAGTCCCAGGCTTGGCAGTTTAGGGGGAGTTAAGAGAACGAACCTTTCCAGTCTCCCAGGGCAAGAAGGGGTGGGAGGACCCAGAACACGGCCAGGCCCTTGGGGAGTCTGGTGCTGGAGCCAGGCACGGTCTAGTTCTCCACCAAAGGGAAGTGCCGGTTTTCCTTGTCATGACCCTGGCCTTGCTCCCATGCTCGTCCTCCAGTTTTCAGAAGTCGTCCAGTTCCCAGAACGGCCCCTTCCTTTAGTTCCCTAAAGTTTTCACTCAGGGAAGGCTGCTTACCCTGCAAAAGGCATAGGGCAAGGTGAGGGAGGGCAGGAGGCTGTTCATGGAGAGAAGACTGGGTGGGGAAAAGGCCCCCATCATTACTCTGGATTTCCTAGTAACAGCTTTCACCCGCTCACCCTTTACCTGTCGTGGGGTCAGAGCCCCGGGGGAGTTGTCATCCTGCAGGACGGTGAGAGGAGACCTCCCTGGCACTTTGCTGTTTGCTTTCCGCCTGCTGCGCTTAGAACCTGTGCAGGAGACATAAGAGACACGGGTTTGATCCCTGGGTCGGGACGATCCCTTGGAGGAGGGCATGACAACCCACTCCAGTATCTTGCCTGGAGAATCCCATGGACAGAGGAGCCTAGCAGGCTACAGTCCACAGGGTTGAAAAGAGTCAGACACAACATAAGTGAATTAACACACACACACATACACACACAGGCACACACACATAGAACCTCAAGTGAGTAAGGAATTAAAACAAGCAGCCAAGGTTAGGGGCTTTCAGGTTATTCCTCCTCCGTCCATCTGTGGATGTTATCCCAGAGTGCTCCTCCCCATCCTGTGCCCTTAGATTCTGTACCTGAAGATCGAGGAGTCTCGGGGTCTCGCAAGGGCTTGTCTGAGACCTGGCTGGCCACAGGCGTTTCTGAGGCATGTCCTGTTTTCTCCTTGGCAAACACCTGCTCGGCAGGGAGCTCAGTCCGGCTCCCAGGAGGCACCTGGTCTTCAACGGAAACCTGGGTGCCCAGAGGCAAGTCCAGTCGAGGAGATGAAGTTGTCTCTAGGGGCAGAATAGCTTCGGGGGGAAGGCTTAATTTGGGGTCTTCGGTCTCAAATACATCATTCAGTTGTTTCACCAGTGGACTTGGGGGATCTGGGGAGGGGAGAAGTGACATGAGATAGTGACCATCTGTCACAAGTCATTCAGCAAGGAGGAAGGGATACATGGGCCTTAGGATTCGCGCCCTGGTCAGTGAGGGATTGGGAGAAGAGAAGTCATTGAGAGACAGCAAAGTGTTGAGAAAAGAAAGACATGGGTTCAAAGCAGGAGGATGACAGCATTGGGCCCAACACTTACCTCCGCTCGTCTTCATAGGTGTCCGTGCAATGCCAAGGGTAGGGGAGCGGGGATCTGAGTCCTGGACCAGCTTAGGTCCCTCCACCTGCTCCCCTGCTGGCAGGCTTGGCTGTGGGGAGCTCTCTACCTGTCAGGACCAAAGGCTAGAACGAGTCTGGGCCCTCAAATCTCCCCTCCCAGGTCTGTAGCCTTAGATCCATACTGCAGACGGGAATTGCAAAGGCCCTCAGATATTCAGCCTACTTTACCGGGATTGAGAATATGGAAAATAAGGCCTCAAAGGCGAGGGGTACTGGGGAAAGGGAGAGTTCTCTCAGATTAGGACTCTCTTAGGGACTCCGAAACTGAGACAGATTCGCTGCCTCCTCCATGCCACCCCTGTGTACCTGGATGGGAGTGCGCAGGATGCCGGCGCTGGGTGAACGGGGGTCCGCCACTCGAGCCAGAAGCTTGTTGTGCGGCGGAGGCCGCGCTGGAGTGACTGGGACGCTCTTAGCTGAGCCCATTGTAACCAGCAGAAATAGGATGGGGCAGGGCCCGGCCCAGGAGAGGAGGGTATGCCTGCAAGAAATGACTCAGGTCTCAGCCCTTACGGCGACCACGTTCGACCTTTGACTCCAGACCACCCCATCTCCCCCCGTTCCCCACTGAGAAACGGCCTGGCCGCCGGGCCAGAGGTCTCTGCGGGGATGATGACTAATACAGTAGACAAGGCAACTCCTTCAGGGCCTGCTGGGCCCTCTAAATTATTCACTAATTTATTCAAATCCCTTACCGGGCCCCAATTTCACCTCTGGGTTCCAAGTGGCTCAATCCTTAACTCCCGAAGCTGAGTTTCAAACTTCCCGCCACGCCCCTGCCCGGACCCTATTGGCTGAATCGATGCCGGCTCCTATAGGCCGTCCCTGTGAGTCCCGCCTCCAGTGAAGGAAGCCATTGGGCTGCCTGAACGTCTATCATGGGTCCGTGGGGCCAATAGGCAGCGGCTTGACTCGCCGGGGTGACGCCTCCTTGCTAAGGGGACTTTTGTTCCGTACCCGGTTGCCGGTTGTGAGATTTTGCGGGATGCTAATCTTCGCGTAAGAGACCTTCGGTTTCAAAATGAAGTGATTTTATTAAAAAATAGAATCATGAGTTAGTACGCTATTATTTACATATCCTGCTGGAGACGGAATTACGAACATTTTTTTTCTAAGGCCAGAAAGATAGTAATCCTCATTGGTCGACGTAGTTAGCAATCACTCAACACTAGCCCTCTCGAACCCCGCCTCATTGGATAGCCCCTTTTCAAATACCAAGACTACAGCTGCCCTTTAATTTTCCCATTGGACAGGTGTCCCAGGAAAGTTTCCGGGATTGACTGGTTTAAACAACCATCAGTTTCTGCTCTTCAATAAAAGATACGCGAATGCACTGTAGGGTCCCAGAGTCTCGGCAGCAAAACTCCTGGGCCCACCTCGCTGCTCTACGTGCGCTTTGCCCTGGAGGAGTGGGATTGGCTCTTTCGACCATCGATTGCATTAGAAGCGCTTTTCATTGGCGATGGTCAAGAGGCGGGCAGAGGGCGGAGCACTAGCGGGCAGGCTCGGTCCAACTGCCAGTCTCGCGTGTCTTCCCTTCGGCGCATGCCCCTAACGAGTGGTGCTCATTGGACGGAAGGGTAGGGGGGACTAGAAGCGGTGAGAACCGCTGTGTGTGGAGGAGCTGGTGCCGGTGTCATGGCGGAGCTGAGTGAGGAGGCGCTGCTGTCAGTATTACCGACGATCCGGGTCCCCAAGGCTGGAGACCGGGTCCACAAAGACGAGTGCGCCTTCTCCTTCGACACACCGGTAAGCCCATTCCCCACGCCCGCAGCGAGCACGACTTCCATCTCCCTGGTCATTCTGCCGGGGCCTGCAAGGCTTGGGCCACCGCCTCCCTGCGGTGCACCATGGGACTTGTAGTCTTCCACGCTACTCCTGCCGTTGCTTTGAATTCGTGCGAGCTGTCGTCTGACTACCACTCCCGAAAGCCACCGCGCCCGCCCCACCCGCTCCTCGTCTCGTGGAGTACTGTGGGGATTGTAGTCGCTCACTCCCCTCATTGACGTTCTAAGCTAGAGGCTCCACCCAGTTGCCGGACTACATCTCCCACGTGGACCCCTGCGAAAGCCTGGGAGTTGGCCTTGCCTGTCGCGCATGGCTCTCCGGGTTTTGTAGTCTCGTGTGGGAGGGATGGGGCGACCCCCACCCCCCACTACCACCCCGCTGTTCTGAGCCCGGGTTGGGGGTAGTAGGGTGGGGACTGCAGTTCCCAGGTGCCTAGTAGCCTGGAAGTGGCCTTGAAGAAGGCTGGTTCTGAGAAAGGCTGAGTTATAGAGCCTCCACCCATGGTTAATATGGTCAGGGGGCGGGGAGGTGGGTCATTGGGTGGGGGGTTGAGGGGGCGGGGGAAGAGGAGAGGAAAGCTCTAGTCGTTTCTCCTTTGAGGTAAATCATGGCCTCAGCCCCCTTTCTTTCTCCCGTCCATCAGAGAGAGCAGAGGGAAACCTTTGAAAAGTATTCCCAGAGAGATGGTTTCTTTCGTGGGGGACACTAAGGCTTCTTTCCCATCCCACTCCCACTCCTGACTAGTTAGACAAAGCCACCACCCACACCGTGCTTCACGTTTGGCAGGCTCCACCCGGTACCTCCCTTCCTGCAGTTCTGCCTTCCTGTGACACCGTCAGGCAGACACAAGCCTCCAGCCAGGCCAGAGCCTGAACTGAGGGCAGCAGCCTGGCTGGGATCCGCCCCCCCCACCCCCACCCCTCCCTCAAGCCGCTGTGGGCCCTGCCCAGGGTGTTCAGCCAGACCAACTCATGGCTGGGAAAACTGCAAGTCAGAGTGGAAAGGCTTCATTAATGCATCGCCAGTACTGAGTATAGCAGGGTGATCTAAGGCCCATTTCAGGGTCATCACTGTGATTTGTGGGTTGCTTGGTTTGCTAGGCTTTGATCTGGGCCTCAGACAACCATGCTGCTTCTCTGAAGTCTAGCTTTGGCAGAATGTAAAGAGGACAGCTGCTCAGAGCAGAACTTTGGGATTCCCAGTCCTTGGTGGAATCAGCATCTTTTATTGGCAACAGAGGAGTTTAATCACTGCAGAGCTCCCACAGGCCTCCCAGTTTATCAAGTGCATGGATGGTGAAGCTCTGTCTTTCTCAGGAAGAAAAGATTTTTTTCCTTAATTATCAACAGATGGTAGAAGTCTCCCTTTCTATACTCCTGTCTCCTTAGTAATGGTTTGAATAATCCAAAAGGGGTTTTGATCTCATTATACTTTTCTTCTCTCTTCCCTGTCAAGAGGTCTCCATTGGTTGGCTTTGG
Source organism: Bubalus bubalis (assembly GCF_019923935.1). NCBI lineage: Eukaryota > Metazoa > Chordata > Mammalia > Artiodactyla > Bovidae > Bubalus > Bubalus bubalis. The sequence goes on from NC_059160.1 coordinate 16,343,979, forward strand.
TAACCAACTTCCGGCATATTTGATTATCTTTAAATTGGGTTCATGGTAGAAAGAGTTTATGTGACATCCCTGATGAGAAACGCTCTATTTGTTCATAAATTTTGTAACCCGCACAGTTCTCAGGAGTGGTACAGAGCGATCTATGGGATGGAGAACTGCCCTATTTTTAATTCCCAGCAGAGAATTTTTCAAGGCCACTGAGGCTTTAATTCCAGAAAGAACATGCCTTGTTGTTGCTTGGATCTGAGAGAAGACTCTGTAGTCTCCAGTTTCCTCCTCCCCCTTCTCCAGCACCCTTTTCACAAGAGCACTGGTAGACTTGCTCAGGTTGGGGAAAGCCCATGTCCCCTCCTCTGCTGTGATTTACAGTGGACACTTGTCTTTTCCCTGGTTTTTTCCTGGGCAGTGTGTATTCTGGCTGTCTCAGAAAGTGTTGCTAGATTGTTCCAGAAGGGGAATGGCTTTGAAATTGGAGGTTGATGGGACTTCTTGGAGATTTGGTTATTGGTGGTGGTGGGGGTGGGGGACGGGGTGGGAGAGGCATCCAGGTGGTGGCTGGAGAAGGCTGGGCTTCTTATCCTTGCCAGACGGGGTCCTGGTTCAGCTGTGAGCCCCAAGCAGCACATGGGTCCCTTGGAGCCAGCCTTTAGCAGGAAAGAGGAGATGAAACCAGTGTGGGCCAGGGTTTGATCACCTGGTAGAGTGAGGTGAAGGAAAGGTGTGATCTTGCTGGCAAGCCCAGGGGTTAGATGTCATTTTCAGATGCTAGTATCTCTTCTCCTCCAGTCTGGAAGGTTTGCTGAATCTTGATGGTCAGGTGGGGTTGGTCATGGTGTTCCTGGTTTAGGTTCAGTGTCTGACATGGAGTTCTTCCCAGGTCTGTAGTAGTTGATCCCAACTCACTCTGGATCTCAAGGCTCCAGGAAGATCAAGGGAGTTCTTTGCGTTGACTGGAGGGCTTCAAAGAAGGAAGAGGAGTGGTGACTGACAGGCATTGCTCAGCCCTGGTGTCCTTGTTGGCCGTTGCCAAAGTCACAGGAGGATGGGGAGACTCTTAGCCATGTACCAGGTCCTGAAAGGCTAATAGGTGACTTGCCAGAAGCCACACAGTGTTTGAGGACAGACCTTGCTTCCGGAAGCCACCCATTTCTAACCCCAGGTCTTGCCTTCCCCTGGCCAATCTTCATCCCGCCCATGTTTCTGCCCCTGCCTGTTGTCCTGCAGGAGTCTGAGGGTGGCCTCTACATCTGCATGAACACATTCCTGGGCTTTGGAAAACAGTATGTGGAGAGACATTTTAACAAGACTGGCCAGCGCGTCTACCTGCACCTCCGGCGGACCCGGCGCCCGGTAAGCAAGACCTGCTGCCCTCAGGCTCATCCTGCTGGGCCACCAGGTTGAATCTGTCTGTCCCGTCCTGACCTCCCAGGGGCCTCATTTCCGCCCCCCCACCTGCTTTTGCTGGGGCCATTAAAACTCAGCACGTGTGATTTTTTTTTAGCTCCCTTCTCATCTGAGATTAACCCACTCCATCCCCGTCCATCCATTGTCCGTTTATCCCTTCCCTGGTGCTGGGGCTGATCGTGCCCTTCCTGCCTCACTGTAGAAAGAGGAAGATGCGACCGCAGGCACTGGAGACCCTCCCCGCAAGAAACCCACCCGACTGGCCATCGGTGAGCGTCAGTGACATCCTGTTCTCTTCCCTGAGCTGGTCTTTCCTGCTCTCAGAGGTGCTAGGAAAGCCCTCAAAGGAGGGGCCTGGTCAGTGGCCCTGGGACCCTGGAGGGGGCAAGGTGAAGCACTGTATCAGAGGAGGGGAGTCCCCTTGTGGTCATCCTACTCGCACTCCCTCCCCCATTACCCCACCCCACCGCCCCAGCTCCTTTCTTGTCTTACCAGGTGTCGAAGGCGGGTTTGACCTCAACGAGGAGAAGTTTGAATACGATGAGGATGTAAAGATCGTCATTCTGCCGGATTACCTGGAAATAGCCCGGGATGGGCTAGGGGGACTGCCCGACATTGTCAGAGATCGGGTACAAATACCTTCCCACCCTACTGAAGATTCTGGGGCAGGCGGGGTCAGAGCAGCAGTGTGGTGGGCAAGCTCCAGGAAAGCTGAAGACTGAGGGGCGGGTGGGGCTGAGAACTGGGTCCCGCCTCTGACCCTCTGCTTCCCCCAGGTGACCAGCGCGGTGGAGGCCCTCCTATCAGCCGACTCAGCCTCCCGCAAGCAGGAGGTGCAGGCCTGGGATGGGGAAGTGCGACAGGTGTCTAAGCATGCCTTCAACCTCAAGCAGCTGGACAACCCTGCTCGGATCCCTCCCTGGTGAGGCCTGTCCCCGCCCCCCCAACCTTGGGGCGTGACCTGCAGAGCAGGGGCGAGTGGTCACCCTCCTGGGAGTCTGGAGGGAGAGAGGCTCAGGAGCAGAATAAGGAGGGAGACTCATGAGGAGCTGGACTCGGGGAGGGGATGTCCCAAGGAGAGGAGAGGAGAGAGGCCTTGGACCAGGGGAGAAGCTGCAGAGCCCCGTCTGCCCATCAACCGCTCCCGTAAACCGCTGACCTGTACTCGGCTCGTTTTCTTCCCCGGGGTCAGTGGCTGGAAGTGCTCCAAGTGCGACATGCGGGAGAACCTGTGGCTCAACCTCACGGATGGCTCCATCCTGTGTGGCCGGCGCTACTTCGACGGCAGCGGGGGCAACAACCACGCTGTGGAGCACTTCCGGGAGACGGGCTACCCCCTGGCCGTCAAGCTGGGCACCATCACTCCCGACGGAGCTGGTACACCCCGCCCCCTCCACGTGGACATCACTGGGTCTGAACCACTACTCATTTCACATGACATGAACAAGGCATGAGTGCAGTCTCCTGATAAACAATGAAAATATTGCAGATAAAACAGAACTTTCAGATAGCCCCCCAAAACCCCAGTCCCCTTCCTAGTGGTGACCGTCATTCTCTTGTAAGTAAGAGAGTAAGTCTTCTTCCAAACTCACTTCACTCTTGAACCTCCTCCTGCTGCGTGGAGACACAACCAGTTCCAGCCCTCGCCCTGTTGATTGCATCTTCTCTGACAGCCAATCCAAGAAGGGCTCAAGGCCTCACTGACGCTTGAGGGAGCCAGGAGCGTTGCCCTCTGGGCTCGTCCAGCTGTCCCACCAAGCCTCTCAGGGCAGGGGGTGGGCTCGGTGGTTGGGTGGGGCCTGAACTGCCCTCCCCCTGACTCTGCTCCTGCCTCCCACACTAGATGTGTACTCGTACGACGAGGACGACATGGTCCTGGATCCCAATCTGGCCGAGCACCTGTCCCACTTTGGTATCGACATGCTGAAGATGCAGAAGGTGAGACCGCCCTCCGCTCAGATTCTCTCATCCCTGCCTGTCAGGCCCGCCCTCCTTGCCCAAGGCTGAGGGTGAGGCGACAAGGTGGGGAGAGATGCCACGGTAACCCCAGTTCCCAGGATTCGTGGGCTGCCTGTGAAAAGCCTTGTAGAATCATTTCATCGTTCAGCAACTATTACTGAGCACCTGCTGTGTGCTGGTCACTCTGAATGAGGCAGGGGTGGTCCTTGGCTTGTAGGCTTCTACCAGATGAGACGCAGGCGTCCATTGTCTGCTTGTGCGGGTCAGGGAATGACCATGACTGTGCGCAGTTTCTAGCAGGGGTCGCCGGGCCCAGGGGACGGAGGAAGCGATGCTGGGGTGGGGATCTGAGTGAGAAGGGGTGGCTTCAGGGTGGAGGAACATTTCAGCTAGGGGATGTCATGTTCATTTCATCCCCTCATGTGGGCGGAGGCCTGCTGCCTGATGGGCCCCTGGACGGTTGGTTGCCTGTGGCCTTCCAGAACTTGCACTGGGGGATGCCCAATGGGCCTTCCATGTCTGGGTCCATAATTCAAGCATGTTCCAGGCTCTCTCCAGCTGGCTCTCATCCTAGACTATGTTTTAGAACATAAAAGACACAGGTCTGGGGCTTCCCTGGTGGTCTAGTGGCTAAAAGCCTGTGCTTCCAGTGCAGAGGGCCTGGGTTCAATCCCAGGTCAGGAAAGTAGATTCCACATGCCCCAACTAAGACCTGGCGCAGCCAAATTAAAAAGAAAAAAAGACGCAGGTCTGAAGTGCCTCCTCCCGCGCAGACGGACAAGACGATGACGGAGCTGGAGATAGACATGAACCAGCGCATCGGTGAGTGGGAGCTGATCCAGGAGTCAGCGGTGCCGCTCAAGCCGCTGTCCGGGCCCGGCTACACTGGCATCCGCAACCTGGGCAACAGCTGCTACCTCAACTCGGTGGTCCAGGTGCTCTTCAGCATCCCCGACTTCCAGAGGAAGTGAGTCCTCCTTACCCCCGCCGCCAGCCCCCGCCCCCAGGCCCTCTCTCCGCAGCCAGCCCCCTGGCTCTGTGCCCTGACCCCCAGCTCTCTCCTAGCGGCCAGTCTCTGGGCGCCCACCTCTGGTGCCCTCAGGACCTCTGTTCTAGCTCAGTCTTGGTTCTTGGTACATGCCGGGGAGCAGGTTGTGAAGTTGCTTATACACGAGCCCACTGGTGGGGCCAGATGCTCAGTCCCAGGGCTCTTCCAGGCCTCCTGATGGGCTCAAGGGCCAACAGGTGCTCTTTATTTTGGGCCAGTGACATCAGATGAGCATCTCATGGGGGAGAGGGGAGGGCTGGGACATGGAGACAGAAGAAAGGCAAGTTAGGGTTGGGGAAGTGAGCATCCTGTCTAAATAGAAGGCCTGAGACACACGTGAAAATTTAGAACATACTGACACGTTCTATTCAAAGAATATGAACTGTATTTATCCTTCTGAGTGTCTTCTCCCATCCCGTAGCTCCGTCTCGGGGCAGAGGCTTGTGTACCCTGCATGCTGACCGGTTTGGAAAGGGGAGGGAAGGCGGGTTGCTGGAAAGACATGGACTCCAAGTGTCAAACACATGTCTCCCCACTCTGGAGGGACCTGTTCCCTGAACTGGTAGATGACCGCTCCTTTCCCTTTTCCTCTGGGCCTGGCCACAGCCCCTTCAGTGATCCTTCCCTTGGCTCAGGTACGTGGATAAGCTGGAAAAGATCTTCCAGAATGCCCCAACGGACCCCACCCAGGACTTCAGCACCCAGGTGTACGTAGTCGGGCCTGTGTGCCCTCTTTCCTCTCCATGACCCCCTGAAGGGAGCAACAGTGTAGCCTCTGGCCAGCTAGACACTTTCCGATGGCTGTCTTGCAAGCGTGCTGTCTGCCTTGAGTTGGGTTCCCATGGAATCTAAGGTGGTTCACATTTAAGAGAGTTGCCTAAGGGGGTTTGAGCAGGGGTTCAGTTGGGGAGGTAAGGGGTAGATTGGTGGTGTCAGACGGAAGCTAAATGGTTCTCTTGGGTGATGCCACAGGGCCAAGCTGGGCCACGGGCTGCTCTCGGGGGAGTATTCCAAGCCAGCACCAGAGTCGGGCGATGGGGAGCAGGTAACGGAGCAGAAGGTGGGTCTGGACCTCCGTCCCTCTCAGGCTCTGGAATGGTGGGGAAACTGAGATCCATCTGGGAGGCGTCTAAAGAAGGCCTCTTGGTGGCCTCTCAGGCCCCGGCTGAATGGCTGCCCCAACTCTGCCTAGGAAGTCCAAGATGGCATTGCCCCTCGGATGTTCAAGGCCCTCATTGGCAAGGGTCACCCCGAGTTCTCCACCAACCGGCAGCAGGATGCCCAAGAGTTCTTCCTGCACCTTATCAACATGGTGGAGGTGAGGACAGGGAAGATGGGGCGATCTTCACTCTCCTCCTGTCTACCTGCACTTTAGTTCACTCCCTCCCTTCTTCCTGCTGCTCACTCGTTCCTCCTCCTCTGTCAGCCCTAGCCCAGCCCCACCCCAGTGACCCCGAGCACTGAGCCTTTCCTGAAAGTGGTGTTTGCACCTGAGGACACTTGTTATGCTCGCAGCCTGATGAAGGGTGCTCCCAAAGAAAATGATAGGCGAGCATTTGGTGCTTAGAAAGAAAGCACAGGGGACTTCCCTGGTGGTCCAGTGGTTAAGACTTTGCCTTCCAGCACAGGGGGGTGCAGGATCAATCCCTGGTCGGGAACCCAGGATCCTCCAGGCCAAGAAACCCAAAACAACCGATATTATAACAAATTCAATAAGTAATTTTTTTTTTTAATATTTATTGACTTGGCTGTGCTGGTCTTAGTTTTGGCACACGGGATCTTTGATCTTTCATTGTGGCATGTGAACTCTTATTAGTTTCCACAAGTGGCATCCAGTTCCCCGACCAGGGATCGAACCTGGGCCCCCTGCATTGGGAGGGTGGAGTCTTAGCCACTGGACCACCAGGGAAGTCCCCAGTAAAGACTTTTTAAAAAAGGAGGTCCACATTAAAAAAAGAAAGTACAGGCACTTTCCCACGCAGTCCTGCAGTGCCAGGATGGGCCGGAACTGACAGGTTGATGAGGGAAGATTTCTGCTCTGCTCTTCTGTCCCTGCACCTCTTTGTGCTCCTCTCCCTTCCACTCCCCTCTCTCCGTGACCCCCCAGTGACTCTTGTAGGCCCCCACCCCAGTGCTTGGTTGTCCAGACCTCCCCACCCTGACTCTTCCCCATAGAGGAATTGCCGGAGCTCCGAAAATCCTAATGAAGTGTTCCGCTTCCTGGTGGAGGAAAAGATCAAGTGCCTGGCCACAGAGAAGGTGAAGTACACCCAGCGAGTGGACTACATCATGCAGCTGCCTGTGCCCATGGACGCGGCCCTGAACAAAGGTGGGTGCCCTGCTACCCGCCCAGGGCCTGGGGTCTGAAGCCTGGCAGTGATGGGGCTTGGGTGCCTTTCAGGAGCAGAGCCCGCAGTATCCCTGCTTGCCGACCAGGCGGGGGTGTGGGATTGACCTTGCGTGCAGCTGGTCAGCTGAGCTGTGCTGAGAAAGAGGCCAGGTCACAGGCAGACGTGTGTCTGGTGGGTTTGGGGAGGCAGAGGAGCTGAGATAGCCGTGGACTCAGAGGGAGTAGGCCAAGGCTGAGGGGGGATGTGGCTCGGCTCCTCTGAAGGGTCCACCCACTGCTTCTGTCACCAGAGGAGCTTCTGGAGTATGAGGAGAAGAAGCGGCAAGCTGAAGAGGAGAAGCTGCCTCTGCCTGAGCTGGTTCGGGCCCAGGTGCCCTTTAGCTCCTGCCTGGAGGCCTACGGCGCCCCCGAGCAGGTGGACGACTTCTGGAGCACGGCCCTGCAGGCCAAGTCAGTCGCCGTCAAGTAAGTCCTATGGGTCCCGGCCTCCGTGAGGGTCATCCCCGAGATGCTGTCAGCCTGTTTTGTATTCTCTCATCCCTTTGTGGTCAGAACTCAGGCTTCCATGATTTGGAAGGTAACATGAGGCAGGTAACCTGGGGCCTGAGGGGAACTGAGAGGCCCTGGCAGGAGTGGACTTGGATAACTGCTAAATGTTACCTTGACCTGCCCCTGCCAGTCTTTGTCTCTCTTGGGATGGATGGGGTCACTTTTCAGGAAGCCTCTGTCTGCTCACTTCCCCAGTGCTGGCAGAGCATGGGCACTTAGGAACAGTTGTGGACAGAACTGAGATTTTTAGCACATAGTCTTACTTTTTGCTCACCCGTCACTGGCATGAACTTGAGATCTGAGAGAGTGCTTTGGTCTCCGAGATTTCAGCCACCTGCCCCTTTGCTGTTCCTGCCCCTAAGACCCGCCCCATTCCCCTACTTCCTACCTTCTGCTGCCATTCATCTGCAGACACTCTGATGCCTGTTCAGGGCAGGAAAGAAACATGAAATTATCTTCAGGGTGGTTAGTTCTATGTATGAGAGGCTGGACACAGGTGGGGCTTTTAGGACAGCGTCTCTGGGTACCAGGCCATTCTCTCTTCTCTAGGACCACACGATTTGCCTCATTCCCCGACTACCTGGTCATCCAGATCAAGAAGTTCACCTTCGGCTTGGACTGGGTGCCCAAGAAACTGGGTATGGTGGCCGGGACGAGCAAGGGAGGTTAAGCAGAAAATGGTAGAAAAAGAAGGGGCCTTGACATGTAAACTAGTGCTTCTTCAGCTTTCCTCTGAAAGGGGAAACATTATTAAGACTTCTTTGATTTAAAAAAAAATTTTAACTACCTTTTTTAATTGAAGTATCATTGACTTACAACATGGTGTTACTGCTGTAGAGCAAAGCTGTTCAGTTATATTAAATACATATACTTTTTTAATTTTTTGGTTGATTTATCATAGGATATTGAGTACAGCGTGCTGTGCTATACATAGGACACTGTTGTTTAAGACTTCTTTGATTTTATAGCTATGGCTTACACAAGGAAAAGTGGTTTTCATAGTTTTACTTTTATACAGTTGGTAAGATGTTTTCATTTTGATAATCTTGAAACAGTTTGTTTTTACGGGTCTCATAGGCCCCTGATGACTGCCAATCCCAGATCTAGCTTCATTTCCTAGAGAAGTTGAGCCCCACGGAAGTACAGAATCGTTCTGTGGCACAGTCAGAGACCCCTCTCTGGCTCGTGGCTCATTGGTGGTAGATCTAAGACTGGAATCCTGTTCACTTACCCCCACACCCCCACCCAGCCTGTGGTTATTTTTATCACACAGCAGTGGGTCCTGCTCTGCACATCATCTTATTACAGAGCAAGATGGGGGTAGGGGCCTGAGATTCCTAGAGTGCTCTTCCCAGGAGGGCTTCGGGGATCTGCCGAGGTGACCTTTGTCCTACCGTACGCTTTCTAGATGTGTCCATCGAGATGCCCGAGGAGCTAGACATCTCCCAGCTGAGGGGCACAGGGCTGCAGCCTGGAGAGGAGGAGCTGCCCGACATTGCCCCACCCCTGGTCACTCCGGATGAGCCCAAAGGTAGCCTTGGTTTCTATGGCAACGAAGACGAAGACTCCTTCTGCTCCCCTCACTTCTCCTCTCCGACATGTTAGTGACTCTTTTTCCTGCCTGTCTCTTTCCCTTGCTGATGGGGGTCTTCTCTGCCTGCCACCCCTTGACCCTGTCCTTCGTGCTCCTCCTGTCCTCCCTTTCAAATTGTCTCTGCCCCCTTGATGGACGTGAGGATTGAGAGAGCACCCCAGCCACTGTTCTCTGTGTGGGTGGAGCAGCGCTGGCTAATTGCCTCTGCCCGTGTAACCTCGTGATCTGGGGGCCGGGGCGGGGGCTCCAGCTCATACTCCAGAAACAGCCTGTTGTGGGAGAATGAACAGGGAAGGGGCTCCCTGGGGCGCCTCTGGCCTCAGTTCTGTAGACCTTGAGGATAGTGCTGGCCCCACAGGAGGCTGTGTTGCCATTTTAGTTCTGGAATAAGGTGCCAGGCCGTGGAGGAAAAAACGCATGGAACGTGTGGTTGGGAGAGGGCTGGGGGGAGGGGCAGGGAGTGGCCCAAGGAGTCAGGCCCCTGTGCCCATGCTTCTCCCCCGCAGCGCCCATGTTGGATGAGTCGGTCATCATCCAGCTAGTGGAGATGGGCTTCCCCATGGACGCCTGCCGCAAAGCCGTCTACTACACCGGCAACAGCGGGGCCGAGGCCGCCATGAACTGGGTCATGTCACACATGGACGACCCGGGTAGGCAGGGCTGGGGAGCTGGAGCCGGGGAGGGGGTGGCGGGCAGGGCCAGCATCTCCCCCAAACACTTGAACCACTTCCATCCCCAGATTTTGCAAACCCCCTCATCCTGCCTGGCTCCAGCGGGCCTGGCTCCACGAGTGCAGCCGCTGACCCCCCGCCGGAGGACTGTGTGACCACCATCGTCTCCATGGGCTTCTCCCGGGACCAGGCCCTGAAAGCCCTGCGGGCCACGGTATGGGTGCCCCCCAGCTGAGGACGGGTCCGCTGGGAAGATGGGGGCGGGGGTGAGGTTCCACCCCTCAGGAGCAAGTGAGGACTACCCCTGTGGTTTGGCCAGTCTGGGGCTCCACCCTTGAATGGCTGTGATGAAGGAGCAGAGGCCTTTGCTGGGGTTTCTCAACCCTGACCTTACTTTTTAAAAAAGTAACACTTCCCTCCTCCCCAAGAACAACGGTTTAGAACGGGCTGTGGACTGGATCTTCAGTCACATCGATGACCTGGACGCAGAAGCTGCCATGGACATCTCAGAGGGCCGCTCGGCTGCCGACTCCATCTCCGAGTCCATACCAGTGGGACCTAAAGTCCGGGATGGTCCTGGAAGTGAGTGTCGTGGGGAGAATCTAGCCAATCTGCTCCCCTAGGTCTTCACTGCCAGGCGGCTCTGCTTCCCTCAAGAGGGTGCAGCGTTAGAAGTTTCTTTCCATGGACGTGACTCCTGAAGCTGGGGTCCTGGGAGGCTGAGATAGACTTGGGCCCAGCCTGTCTGCCGTCCCTGAAATCCCACCCTGGTCATGAGCTGCTGGACACATCCCCCTCCCTCACTGTCTGCTCTGCTCTCTCTCCCCTTCCCCAGAGTATCAGCTCTTTGCCTTCATTAGTCACATGGGCACCTCGACCATGTGTGGTCACTACGTCTGCCATATCAAGAAGGAAGGCAGGTGAGGAGCCAGCACGTGCCTTCTGAATGGGGGAGGGGGTGGAGGGAATGGGTAGGGGCATCCTGGAAGACCCTAGAATATTTGTGGGGTGTGGGTGGGAACATAAGGGACTGCCTGGTGCAGGCCACAATTCACCAGAAATTGATGGAAAGCCTGAGGGCAGAGATGGGCAAATTAGGGCTCCAGGGCTGAATTGGGCCACTCACTTTTATAAATAGTTTTAACGACCACGGCCACATTCATTTATGTATCATCTTTGGCTATTTTCACACTGCTGCAGGCAAATTGCATAGCTGCATAGACCAGGTGGCCTGCAAACCTGAAATATTTCCTGTCTGGCCTTGACAAAGCTTGCTGACCTCTACCGTAAAGGAATAGGTGGGGGTGGGCTGTAAAGACAGCACAGGGGTCCGAAGACAGAGTAGAAACGACCCTGTGAGATGGGACACTCCCTTCAGACAGGAGGCAGCTGGGCTGAGACTGGGGGCCCAGGCAGAGAAGGTTGCGAGGCTTTGCCCCCGAAGGCAAAGGACACACGAGGGTCGAGTCCAGGGACCACATCAGAGAGACACACTAGAGGATGCCTGGGTCGTTCACCCTTCTCCCCACCCCCTTCCTCAGGTGGGTGATCTACAACGACCAGAAAGTGTGTGCCTCTGAGAAGCCGCCCAAGGACCTAGGCTACATCTACTTCTACCAGAGAGTGGCCAGCTAAGAGCCTGCCCTGAGGGCACCCGGGGGACGGACCGCCCAGCATGAGGAATGGGGCTGAGGGATGGACACCTCCCTGCTCGGTACCCCTTTTCTTTTCGTCCCCAGCAGCAGGGAAGAAGCTAGAGGCCAGGAGAGAATGGCCAGGCAAAGCGTGGGGTGGGGGGGGCTCTGGGGAGACCTTGGGAATGGAGTCGGAGGGGGCGGGAGGGGCCTGCCGCCTGTCTGTGAGGAGACTGTTGCTTCCCTGCCCTTAACCCCACAGCGCTCTGCTTCTGTGATCCCGCCTGCCCGGTGTGGAGCGGGCTTGTTCGTGTGTGTGCGTGGGTGTGGGTGGGCGTGTGTGTGTGGCGTGGGTGTAGCTTTGTGCCGCCTCCTCCACCGAGGGGGCTTCTGTGCCTCCCCTCCCCCTTTGTGTGTGCTCCCTGTGTGGCAGGGCCAGGAGGGATGTGAGGCAAATGGGGAGCCAGGCCCCCCCTTGCCCTCCTGCCTCAGTCTTTGCCCCACTTTGTCTCTCCCTGTCCTCTGGAAAATGCCAAAATACAGGATGTGAATAAAAGTTACGTGGCTCAAGCGTGTCCTGTTTAATATCTGCGGGGAGACTGTCTTTCCTGGGTTAGCAGAAGGGTCAGGTTTTGAGAACTGCGGGCCCTGCTCCTCTGTGCTGCTCTGCGCCCCCTCCCCACCCCACTGCCAGGCAATTCTATACTTTTTACTGCTCTTGGGAAATTGGGGGCTGAGTGAGGTGCTCACGGGGGCAGGAGAGGGAGGCTGAGGGGTGGGGGCTGTCATGCAGGGAAGTAGAGGAAGGTCATGTGAGAGGGGGCGCAAATGGGTTCTTCTTGAGTGTCCCCAGGCGCCCAGTGGAGAGCCCTGGGCACCAGGCCTTGCAGTCCCTTGTCAGGCCCTGGCCGCTGGAGTAAAAAGTGAGGTACTCCTGGGGGCAGGGCAGACCTCTGAACTGCCTCTTTAGTAGCTGCACGGTGTCCAGCCCACGTGGGTCGTCCCTCCGCCTGTGAACCCTGTTACTTGCCCAGTTAACTGTGGGGCTGGGCTGGCCCTTAGGTCAAAGGTGCCTGCTCAGCAGTCAGGGATGTGGCCGCTCCGATGGGGGCAGGGGGGGGTTCCTTTTCCCAGAGTTGGAAAGATGCCCCTCACGGCTCTGAGGCCAAGCCTGGGAGTGGAGTGGAGTGTCCAGGCCTTGGGGATCCTTCTAGTCCTCTGCGGGGCGGGGGACTGCAGCCGTGAAGCGGAGGTTCCCCGGAGCGCGGGGCGCACAGTTCGCGCCTTCTCCCCAGTCAGGCATTTCAAGCTGAAAGCGACCCAAGCGAGCCCGCGACGGCCGTGGAACGTTGCTACAAGGGGGTAACGTCAGATCCTCGCAACGCGGGTGGCGGGCGGGATCGGGGGGCAGGGCTGCGGCGGGCGGCGGGCGGGGCCGGGGGCAGGGCTCCCGTGGGCCAGGCCAGCCATGGATGAGGACGTAGAGGGGGCGGGTTTCTGCATCTCCGCGCTCTATATAAGCGGCCAGTGGAAGCGGGGGCGCGCTGCTCCTGACCTTCAGCGTGCCTGCTCCTCGGCCATGGCGCCCTCCAGGAAGTTCTTCGTTGGGGGGAACTGGAAGATGAACGGGAGGAAGAACAATCTGGGGGAACTCATCAACACTCTGAACGCGGCCAAGGTGCCGGCCGACACCGGTGAGCCCTGGCCAGGGAGGGCCAGGGTGGGCGGTCGGGCGTGGTCGCCCTCTCCGGAACTCTCAGCCTGGGTCCGCGTGGCCCTGCGTGCAGGGCTGGGGTCCAGGGCTGTCGGGATCTGGGCCTGAGCTCCGTGGCCGCTGAACCGGGGGTGTTTCGGCGGGGAAAGGCGGGGCCGCATCTCACGGTACCCCCTGGCTGTGGGTCGTGGGGAGGATGGTGGCCCCGGGGCGCAGACGGGGCCTGCACCGGCCGGGACTGAAAGGTGAGCCCAGCCCCTGCGGGCGATCGGGAGAAGCGGGCGGCTGCCCGGTGCGTTGGGGGTGGAGGCTGCCTGCCGGCTCCGGCTGCCCCCTGGGCGCCGGCTCCGTGCGCCGCCGCACGTAGCCCGCCGGAGACTCCTCCCCGCGCCTCGCCGGGGCCGCAGAGCTCCCCTACCGAGCCGGGTCGGCCTCCTGAGCTATCGCTCCGATCCAGACCGCTCGGCGGCCTGTAGGACTCCGGCCTTCCGCGGAAAGGGGCAGAGCCATTTGGAAATGAGGCGCGCTCCTACCGTTTTCTCCAGCCTAAAAACGGGAAAGCGCAAGGCCTCTAGGAACTGGTCGACTCGCTGCCACCCACGGCCTGCGTCCTTGTCCCCTTACCCACCTAAGTCACAGAACCTCGGAGCTGATCAAGAGGCATCCCCTTGTGGTTTATTCTCCCAAAGACCCTAGTACAAATCCCAGGAGTTGGCTCCTTCTGCTTTTGCTGAAAATCCTGGCCTGGCCTAGGGGAGGTGGGGATGGGCTATTTTAGAAGGGAGGCGGGGTTGGCCCCCAGAGAATGCTGAGTCTAAGAGGTGCCCAGGCCCAGAATAGCCTGGGGAAATCAGAGCCACAGCTGCTAAAGAGCAGAGGGCAGGGCAAGGGCCATGGCCTCTTAGGGGTACCTGGGAGGCTCAAAGACTTGGGTACAGGCCCAGTTGGGCTGCAAAGTGGACAGAGATGATCGTGCTGGGGTGAAAAAGGGCAAAAGCAGAACTAAGAAAGTGGTGAAGGCGAGGGGACTCTGGAGCACGGGATGGGGTCTGGGGAATGAAGATTTCCCTGTGATCTCATCCCGTCTGTCACCATCTCATCCTCAGAGGTGGTTTGCGCACCCCCCACCGCCTACATTGACTTCGCCCGGCAGAAGCTAGATCCCAAGATTGCCGTGGCTGCGCAGAACTGTTACAAAGTGGCCAATGGGGCCTTTACGGGGGAGATCAGGTAAGATGCTAGTGGCAGAGGGGTGGGAGGGGGACCCCCAGCCCTCACTGTCCTCATGGAGGGGACAGCGACAGGGTGGGCTCCCTGCTGAACCACGGCTTTTCTCTTCCTTTAGCCCTGGCATGATCAAAGATCTTGGAGCCACGTGGGTAGTCCTGGGGCACTCCGAGAGAAGGCATGTCTTTGGGGAGTCAGATGAGGTTAGTAACGGGGCGGGGGGAGGAGATGAGGGCTGGCTTGTTCCTAGACGGGTGCTCACCAAGTCCGTTCCTCAACAGCTGATTGGGCAGAAAGTGGCCCATGCCCTGGCAGAGGGACTTGGAGTGATTGCCTGCATTGGGGAGAAGTTAGATGAGAGGGAAGCTGGCATCACTGAGAAGGTCGTTTTCGAGCAAACCAAGGTCATCGCAGGTATCTCTGGAAAAGGGGCCTTTGAGCCCAGGGCTATGAGACACAGAGGGTGGGGTCGGACGCCCTGCAGCCTGAGCCTATCTGGTGCTGATGCAGGAAAGGGGAGGGTGGGAATCCTGTATCCTTCCTATTACTTCTACTCCTGCCTCTAATGTCACTTTCCTATAATAGCCACCAGGGGGCAGTAGGCCACCAGCACTCTCATTCTCTGGGAAACAACTGGTTATGTTCTTCCTTGTTTTCACCCTGCCACCTGTGATCTCTGTCCCATAGATAACGTGAAGGATTGGAGCAAGGTTGTCTTGGCCTATGAGCCTGTGTGGGCCATTGGTACTGGCAAGACGGCAACACCCCAACAGGTAACCAAGCCCAGGAGCCCTGTCCTCATCCTCCCCTGTCTTGGTAGAAATGGATGACCACAGAGACCACCTGGGCCAACCCCTCATTTAAAAGACAGGAGAGGGACTTCCCTGGAGGTTAAGCCTCCACTGCAGGGGGCACTGGTTTGACCCTAGTCAGGGAACTAAGATCTTGAATGCTACATGTCAATCCTGCATGCTACACGTCAAGACTAAATAAATAGTAAGAGAAAAGAGAGTTACTTGTCCCGGGATACCCATTCCAGGGCCTGGGTGGGATCGAAGCCCCAGGGTTCTTGCCCGCAAACCACATTGCCTGTCTCCACTGGAGCCCAGGGTTTTTTCCCCAGTGAGTGAAGGTCTTAGTCTGGCTTCTTGTTCTAGGCCCAGGAAGTACACGAAAAGCTCCGGGGATGGCTTAAGTCCAACGTCTCTGATGCAGTGGCTCAGAGCGCCCGCATCATTTATGGGGGTAAGTGGGTTTGGCTCCAGCCTGAGGTGGGGTGGGCTGAGAACCAGACCGAGCCCTCCTTCAACCTGGAGGTCGGTGTGGAGTACCCCCATCTCATCGCTGACCACTCCCTGCTCTTGTCTCCCTTCCCAGGTTCTGTGACGGGGGCAACCTGCAAGGAGCTGGCAAGCCAGCCTGATGTGGATGGCTTCCTTGTGGGCGGTGCTTCCCTCAAGCCTGAGTTCGTTGACATCATCAATGCCAAACAATAAGCCCTGTCTATCTCCACTACCCTTCCTGCCGAGCCAGGGACTAGGTAGCTCAGAAGGCCCAGTAACTGTACTGCCCCCTGACCTCCACACACGCTTCTCGTGGTGTCGCCTGACCCCTCTCGTGGCCGAATCCAAAGTACCTCTTCCTTTACCGTTTACACCCTACCTTGTCATGGTTGGGACCAGAACAATCCCGCCTCCACTTACTGTACCCGTTGGAACTAAACCTGTCACCAAGGTGGCTGCTTCTTGGCTGAGAGGTGGGAGGGTGGTTTGCTCGTGGGTCCCCTCAGTCCCCAGTGAAGACAGGAGAGAACTGGTCCTGTCCCGTCTCCCGCCATGAGGCCAAGGGCTGAGAGAAAGCCCTGTCCTCAGCTGAGGCCAGGGCGCTGCTCCCTCCCACGGTGCCAACGCCTGTGTGTGTTGCGTCTGCACAGTCCCGCGTGTGGGGGAATAAACACCTGGCACTGAGCCCTGTGGTTGTTCTTCACTGAACTTGCCCCCATCATCTCTTTGCCTTTCTTGAGGCAGCTGGGGGACCCTTGTGCCCCAAAATACCACAGACCAGTTTCTACAGCAGCACATCTCTTATAATTTTTACTTGCAAAAATGTCTTGCGTACCAGGCTGCCACAGCCTTGACTAACAGCTCTGTCCCTTCCACCCTCTGGGTGGTGGCTCTGGAGCGGTGGCACTCAGACCTGAGGTGGGGGTGGGGGTGGGACACAGCCTTGCCTGCCCGCAGCCTCCCTGGTGGTAGGTAGCCAGCAGTGCCTCCTGCCCCTGAGGGGCGAGTCAAGGCCCCAGGGCCACGTGTGGTTCCCCCAGTCACTGGTAGAGCAGGTAGCGCTTCAGGGCAGGGGGCAGGGGCAGGGCGGAAACGAGGCCTAGCCGGGTGTCCCCCAGGGCGTGGCGCAGGCTCAGGCGGCTCAGGTGCAGAAGGGAGTGTGGTTCCGCTGGGGAAGAGAAGGAGGGAAGGTGAGTATGGGTGCAACCTCCAGCCAGAAGTCCTCAAACCACGGGGTCCTGCCCAGCTTCCCTCTGTTCTCTGGCTGCAAGTCCACTCCCACCATGGTTGAGCGGGAGGCCTAAGGTGCCCTGAAGTTCTGCATCTGCTCTGGGGGAGGCATCTCAGATCTCACACATCCCCAGTCAGAGCTGGGGTGAAGCCCTAAGGCCCTCTAAACAAGGGGCCAAGGGGGCTCTGACAGTGGGGCTGGCCCAGGCTTTGAATCCAGAGAGGCCTTGGCACTGGGGCTGGTGAAAAAGACAGGCCGCCTTCACTCTACAATGGTTCCCATGGGCTACAGTGGGGAGAGGCAGCCACCCTCCGCTGAAGACTTTGCAACTGCAGAAAGACCTGGCTCCCTGGTTCCCCAAGGAGGCCTCTGCCCGCAGCCCCACCTCGAGGCCTGCCTCCTTCACTGCTCTCCTTCCAGGTGCCCCAGCCTCAATGGCTCCTTCCTGGGGTTTGGTGGAAGAAGGAAGTAGGTATGTGTCACAGAGTCAGAGCCCAGAGAGCCGGGTACACGCCCTGGGCGCCTGGCACCGCAGGTCCTCTTCCTCCTGGAGTTGGATTCCTAGCTCAGGGCAGATTTAACCCTTTGCACCTCTTGTTCCAGGGGCTGAGCTCTCCTGGGAAGCCCTAATCCCTGGGGTGTGTCCCTCTGTTCTGAGGACTCACCACCTACTAGCAAGTTGCTTTCCCAACTTTTACTTACTTTTACCTCTAGGACTGTTAGGAAGATGAACTTAGGTAACAGCTGTTAAGTCCCTTACCCAATCCTGGCACTGAACTGAGTAGGAGAACAAGTCAGATGATGGCCCATTCCCTCTGTGGTTGTAAGGCGCTGAGCATCCATCCCAAACCACAGCCACCAGGGACCGAACACTCGCCCTACACCCGTCCCAGGCCTCACCTCTCCTTTCGCCCAGATAGTTGATGCGGACCTGGCACTGGCCCCAGACCGCGCTTACTGCTGGATAGAGGGTCCTGCCCTTCAGTCCGCGGAAGGCCGGCCCCAGGTAGGTGCCCCCGACAGCGTAGCCCAGAGTTCCCTCCTCCATGTCCAGTACCACCAGCAGCCTCTCTGGCACCTCCAGCGGCTCACCCTGAGGTCCAGGTGGATACTGGGGGGCCCCAGGCCCCTTGCTCTGATGGTACAGTTTCCCCCGCCCAATGTCCCAGCCCCACGACTCGCTGTTGCTACCCAGCAGCGCCGCATAGTGGTCAGCCTGCAGCGGGGCGCGGGCTGTGGCCACGCCCACCACGGCGTGGGTGCCCCTCTGTTCCCGGGGCCAGCTGATCTCCCAGGCGTGCAGGCCCCTCGAGTAGCCCCTCTTCCCCCGGGCCCCATCAGTGCTCTGGGCCACGGGCCGCCGCTCAAAGCACAAGCCCCCTTCCTTGACCTCGATGTTCTCCGAGCAGTCCTTGGGGTTCCAGCCGTGGCGCCTCTGGGCCCCCAGGTCAGGAGGGGGAGCAGACAGCAGCTCCTCCAAGCCCTCGGGACGAGACCTGTCAGGGTACAGCGCCTGTGGGGTGGAGGGGTCGCTGCTGCCCCCTGCCAAGGCCGTCTGGCCCATGGAGATGAGGAGCTGGGCGATTCCCCGATAGAGGTTTGCTGCGGCGTCTCTCTTCTGAAAGTTGAGCTCCGGGTCGGGATCGACCTAGCGAGGATTTGGGAGAGAAGAGGGTGTGAACCGAGGGATCCTGGCGGGGACTCGTCACTCAGGTTTGCATCCATCCTTGTCCCCAAGTTTGCTCACCGCTCCTCTCCTCCCTTTTCGCTCCCCTCAAAGCTCCTAGGCCCATCATTACCCTGCCCTCACCCACCTGTCCGGGCCTCTCGAGACTCGCGAGTTCGCCGCCTTTGAACCTACCCAGGGACCGTCCCCTTCACCCGCTCCGTGCCCCTGTCACCGCCCCCGAACCTCGCCCGTCTTCGCGTGCCCGGAGGTCGCCGGCCCTCCGGAGGAGCTGAGCCGAAAGCTACCGAAGCGCGCAGGGGGCAGAACCCCGGCCGCTTCCGCCTCCGGCCCCGCCCCCAGGCCGCGCCCCCAGGCCCCGCCCATAAAGCCCTCTGGGGCGGTTAACCCTCTCGCTGCTGCGCCAGGTCGAGTCGCGCCCCGAGGCCACGACCCGGTGGGGGCCCTAGAGGGTAGTTAACACTTGGCTGAGGCGGGGGCCGTCGGGGCCTCGTGGTGCGTAAAGGCCACTCACGGGCAGTTAACCTCTGGGCAATGTGCAGGTCGCCCCCGAGGCGATCTGCCCGGCGCTTAACCCATTCTTGGCCACTAGGGAGTCTGCCTCCAGCCGCCCAAGCTCAGAATTAACCCTTTCATGGTATCGTCGTTTTGAGGTCCCTGGAGGTCTGTTCTTCAAAAACTTTGAGTCGCCTGGGCAACCAGCTCATGAGCCCCACAGGATACGGGACACGAGGTCAAGGAAGGACCTCCATTGTGGTGCCGTCTATTTCCGAGTGCTGCTGATTCTAGGTCATGTTACTGGGCTGATCTTTTTCTGACCTGGGGTGTGAGTCAGCCGGCTGTAAGCCTGGGGCTCTGAAATCTGAGTTTCTGGCTCTGCGCGGCAGGTGTCCGAGGTCTGCATGCATCACCCTACACATGAATCCATTGCTGAGCTAGTGGCCTCATCTGGTAGTGCAGTGGTTAAGACCTTGCTTGTGCGTGAAGCTACTGCACTAATTAGCTCTGTGACCTTGGAGAGGCTGCCAAACTTCTCCAGAGCTGTTTTCTCTTATGTGATATGGGAATAATGATGGTGCTTACTTCACAGGGTTGAGATAATCCAGGCAAAGTCTGCTAGTAGTATGCACTCAACTAAGCATAGCTATTTCTGTTTCCATAACATTTACTAAGGGCCCATTTTATCTTTTTAAAAGTATTTATTTGACTGCATCAGGCCTTAGATGCATTATGAGAAATCTTTCACTGCAGAGCACAGATTCTCTAGTTGCATCGCATGGGCTTAGTTGCTCTGAGACATGTGGGATATTAGTTCCCTAACTAGGGATCGGACTTGCGTCCCTTGCATTGCAAGGCGGATTCTTAACCACTGGGCAACCAGGGAAGTCCCAAGTGCCCATTTTATAGAGATGCAATATCCGTGGCTCAGCAGTAAATAATTTCTCAATGAGGGAAATGCCGATCTGATCCCTGAATTGGGAAGATTCCCTGCAGGAGGAAATGACAACCCACTCCAGTATTCTTGCCAGGAAAATCCCCATGGACAGAGGCATCTGGAGGGCTACAGTCCATGGGATCATAAAGAGTTGGAGACAGCTGAGCGACTTAGCACAATATAAGATAGTGGCAATACCTTCTGTGGAGCCAGGCTGACTGGATGTGAATGCCTGAAGGCTTTTAGGCAGGGGACCTTGGGCCAACACTAACTTCCTCATGCCTGTTTCTCTGTCTGTAAAATGGAGATACTATTGGTTTATCTACTGCATAAGCTCTAGTGAGGATCCGGTGAGATTATTCAGTAAAGCACTTAGAACAATTTCTGGTTCAAATTTAATCATGTGTGCTGAGCACTAAGGACTAAGCAGTGAATCCTCAAGGAAGTTACAAGAACATTTATAAAACAGTTTATCATGTGTTAGATAAAATTCTGGGTATCTAGAAGGTACTAGGGGAGTAACAAGGATAGGACTGCTAACCAGGGATCAAGCAGTTTAGAAAGGAAAGTGTCCTGGAGGAGATGACAGTGGACTGAATCTTTAAGAATGACAGGAGGAGATTTCCCTGGGTGTCCAGTGGTTAAGACTTCATGCTTCCACTGCAGGGGGCATAGATTCAATCCCCAGTCAGGGAACTAAGATCCCTCATGCCACCCAGTGCGGCCAAAAAAGAAAAAAAAGACAAGGAATTTATCTGACAAGTGGTTCTGCATGAAGAAGACATTCAGACTGAGTGGTCAACATAAAAACAACAACAAGAAAAACCAGGACTTCCCTGGTGGTACAGTACATAAGACTCTCCCTGCCAGTGCAGGGGATATGGCTTCCATCCCAGGTCCTGGAAGATTTCACATGCCATGGAGCACTTAGCCCGTGTGTCGCAACCACGGAGGCCCACGTGCCTAGAGCCTGTGCTCCACAACGAGAGCAGTCACTGTACTGAGGAACCCGTGCACTGTAATGAAGACCCAGTGCAACCAACAAACAAAAAACAGAAGCAGTAGCGCTTGGAAGACTTCAGGGTTTCTGTAGCAAGAACGGAAGCTTGAGACACAAGCCTAGGGAAGTGGGTGTGAGATCAGGAGGCCTAAGAATGCAAACATTACCTAGTAGGACAGATGGGTAACAGGGAGCCACATAAGAAAGAAACTGGGGAGGAACATGGCGGAAAACTCCTTTTAGAAAGATCACCCTGGCAGCAATGGAAAGCAGGCTTCAAGGGAAATAGATGGGAGCAAGAAGATTGGTTCCAGTGGCCCAGTTGACAAAGTGTTGAGAGCCTGGAATAGGGCAGTTGAAATAAGGATGAAAAGAATTCAAGAAACACTGATGAAACGGCAAGATCTGGTGACTGATTAGATGCTATGACCAGGAGGAGGAAAGAGAGAAAGGGAGGTTTCCTTTTTTATTTTGACTGCACGGGTGGGGCGTCTCTTGTTGTGGAGCATCAGCTCTAGAGCTTGTGGGCTCAGTGTTAGGGTCCACAAGGGGCTTATAGGGTATAATTTAAAAATGACCCATTGTGGTGACCTGACAACAAGGGATGAAGTCACAGTGGCCACATTGTCCTGGCGGCATCCTATTTTTCCCTTAAGGCGATATCCTGTTTTTCCCTGCTGGTGCCAGTTTCTCAAGACTACATGACCAGCCAGCTGTGAGACCCCTCAGACTACGTGATCACAAGACCCCAGGTGTTCAGTTCAGTTCAGTTCAGTTGCTCAGTCGTGTCCGACTCTTTGCGACCCCATGAATTGCAGCATGCCAGGCCTCCCTGTCTATCACCAACTCCCAGAGTTCACTCAGACTCACGTCCATCAAGTCGGTGATGCCGTCCAGCCATCTCATCCTCTGTCGTCCCCTTCTCCTCCTGCCCCCAATCCCTCCCAGCATCAGGGTCTTTTCCAATGAGTCAACTCTTTGCATGAGGTGGCCAAAGTACTGGAGTTTCAGCTTTAGCATCATTCCTTCCAAAGAACACCCAGGGCTGATCTCCTTTAGAATGGACTGGTTGTTTGAGCTCTACAGATTAGCTTTACTTTGGCCACCCGCTGTGAACAGCTGACTCATCTGAAAAGACCCTGATGCTGGGAAGGATTGAAGGCAAGAGAAGGGGACGACAGAGGATGAGATGGTTGGATGGCATCACCTACTCAATGGACATGAGTTTGAGTAAGCTCTGGGAGTTGGTGATGGACAGGGAGACCTGGTGTGGTGCAGTCCATGGGGTGGCAAAGAGTTGAACATGACTGAGTGACTGAACTGACGGACTGACTGACTTCATCGATTTCTTGCAAATGAAACAATACAGTATGTATTCTTTGTATTCTTTTGTATCTGACCTGTTTTTTCCTCAACATTATGTCTTTGAGAGTCATTCATGTTGTTGCATGAAATGATAGTTGTTTGAGTATCCCATTGTATGAGTGGGCTTCCCTGATGGTTCAGCAAGTAAAGAGTCCACCTGAAATACAGGAGACACAGGAGACTTGGGTCGGGAAGATCCCCTGGAGGAGGAAATGGTAACCTACTCCTAATCTTGCCTGGAATATTCCATGGACAGAGGAGCCTGGCGGCCTACAGTCCAGGGGATCACAAAGAGTCAGACACAACTGAGCACACAGCATGTGCACGTTGTATGGATATACCACAACTGTTTCCATTTTTAGCTACTATGGAGAAAGCTACTGTGTACAGATATCAGGAGTCTTTTGATGGACCTAGGCAACTCATTTTTGTCGGGGGCATACTTACACGCAGAATTGTTGGGTTACAAGGAATTACAATGTATAGATTTAACCACATGTACTTTTCAGGTTTCTCTACACAGAGGGATTTTGTTCAGAAATGAAATTGTTCAGTTATTTTACAGCATGGAACACTTTAACAAGTTTATGAAAATTTGAGCTGTTCGGTTCTTCCTCTTTATGAGTTCCTCAGTTTTTTATTACTGTTTTTCTGTTCTTCATGTTTTTCAGTTTCTTCCACAGAGCCACCATGATCCACTTGCTAGGCCGCTCAGTGAGTTTCACTTCTTTGTCAACAGAAAACCCTTAAAGTTCTAAACACATTCTTCCCAACATGCAAGAACTGTTTGAGGCTTGTTTCCATGCCTGCTTAATGTAAAGGATGCAACTGGAAATACTGGAGCATCTTCAACTCATGACCACATTAAGCCCAGGATCAGCTCTCCCTGGCTCTCAAGGAGGAATCTTAGCCTCATGCATGTGACTTTGAAACAGAACTTCATGCTTACAGCAGAGCGAAGGATAGGGGTGATGTTGGGGGGAGGAAGACTTCAATGCCTTTATGAGCACATTCATAAAGTGTGTGGGACTGCAGAGTGGTACTGCCACCTGTGAGCAGCAATGACAAAGCCAAGGCCTTTCTCTCTGATGTCCAACTTTGCTTCTAGGATGTAAACTGTAAAAGCAAATCAGGAAAAATACTGCAACTACCCAGGACTTTGCATTTGAAATGTTGGCGTACAGAAGAAAAAAAAAATTTTTTTTTTTAAGGACACTGGGATTTGTATCTTTGTAGAACTCTCTGGCTTTATTAAACACACTGCTGCACTGCCTCCAGGAAAGGAGGTGGAAGAAGTGGTCACGAGCTCATTTTATTGTTGTTCAGTCGTGTCTGACTCTTTGAGACCCCGTGGATGATAGCCTTCTTTATCCATGGGATTCCCCAGGCAAGAATACTGGAGCAGGTTGCCATTTCCTCCTCCGGGGAATCTTCCTGACCCAGGGATTGAACCCAACTCTCCTGTGTTGCAGGTGAATTCTTTACCGCTGAGGCGCCAGGAAGCCCCCACAAAGTCTTTCCTTACTTTTACACCAGGGTCTTGGGCTTCTAGTTTGGAAACATAAAAGCAGTCGGGCAAGTCCCCCTCAGAAGATACCAACCTTGCTATATTCTGGAGGACAGAGCTTTGGCCAATACTTCTTAGTAGATCTGGGTAGGTTCCACCACAGATACAACCTCATAAACGGCTGGAACATATCTGGTTTCTAAACCTGTTATGCCATCCTTGGCTAGTTGTGAAATCCTTCCATCCCAACGCCCTCTTGTCTGGCCCAAGTGTGAACTGTGACAAGACTGTTTTTCTTTTTCCTTTTCTGCCATGTATGGCCAGTGTGAGGCACCTATTTCTGCTTCATTTCTTCCAGGAATAAGTTTAGTGTGTTCTCATTCCTCATTAAAGATTTATCACATGTACTTTGCTGTCCCTGTAACAGTTACAGGAGAACCTGATGACCTGGCTTCACACATCTATTAAATCTCAATTGCCTGTGTGATTTCTTAAGGTCATACTCCTGTGCCACGTTGGAGATGGCCCTCGGTAAGTAAGCCCGTTTTCCTCCCGGCGCGGGAAGGGACTGTTGCTTCTTTGGGTGGGCGCCAGATGAAACTGTTAGACTGCCTTCAGAAGGTGGGTCGTGTTATACGGAAAAGAGGCAGCTTAAAACACTAGTTTGAAAAGCAAAACACTAGAACCGCAGTCAGGCTCAGGCCTAGGGCCAAGGGCAGAGTCCAGTCCCACCGTTGGTGGGGAGCAGTACCTGGAGACCTGCCACCCTATTTAATCTGAGAATTGGTGTGTTTGTGTGCACACTCCCGTGCTCAGTCGTGTTCAAGTCTTTGCGACCCCCAGGACTGTTGCCCACCAGTCTCCTCTGTCCATGGAATTCTCCACGCAAGAGTACTGCGGTCAGTTGCCGCAGGAAGCTTCCAGGGGAAGCTTCCCCACCCAAGGATGGAAACTATCTCCTACATTGGCAGAAGGATTCTTTAACGCTGCGCCCCCAGGGAAGCCCTAATTGTTGAGCTCACTGTAAGTGTGCCTTATGCAACCCCATCACCTCTCATTTAATCCACACAACTAAAATGGCCCAGTGTTTACAGGTTCATACACTGGGGCTCGGAAAGGCTAACCGACTTGTCTGTGACTAGAGCTGGTAAACGGCAGCGTCGGGATTCAAAAAATGAAAAGCCACTGCGCCAAACCCAAGGGTGGTGGCCAAATGGCGATTGCTGGTAACGCTCCCAGCTCTCAGAGCCAGAAGCGCCACCACCGCCGCCGCCAGGGCACGGGTTATGTAACACGCGGGGGCGAGGACTCGTGGGGGCGCGGACTCCCGGGGGTGGCGGTCACGTGCGCAGCTATCTGCGCAGGCGCGGGGGCCGGGCGGCTGCAAGGGCTCGCGCGCCTCCTAGCGGCCTCAGCGGTGACGAGGTCTCTGCTGCGCCCGCCCCCGGTTTGCTGCTTTGCAGCTCCCGCCCCCGCCCACATCCCTCAGGCGTTTGACTCTGGAACAGTAAGCGCCGGAACAAAGGCCCCAGGGCGGAACCGAGGGCCTTTAAGCCGCGGCTGTTCCTTTGGACTTCAGAGGGGAGTAGAAGGAGCCGGTGCTTCCGCAGATCCGCTTGTCGAGGCTAACACCCGGAGTTTCCGTACCTATAAAGGGCTCCTTTCCTCTGTCCCTCAAAAAACTGTCCTTACCTCGCCATCTCTCTCTTCTTCCTGTGGTCAGTGTCGCTCTGTCTAGGGATCCTCACCGCAAGAGAGTCTGTGACCTCCACCTGGGAGGTGCGAGGTCACAAGTCGCAGCCAGCCAGCTTATGCTAAAAACTGCAGCCTAAAGGAGCTTGCCTGTTATAAAAACCACTCTCTCAAACTCTGCCAGCCTACATCAGCCTGTCATTAAAAGTCTTGCTTGCCAAGTCAATGCCCGTTTGTTTATCATTGGTAATTTTTAAAAGACTGGCTCAAGTTTGTCTAGTTTTTCTTCACCTTTATGTCCTTTAAGGCCTCCACTTTCCAGTGACGCGGAAGTGGGGATACCCGCTGGCTGGTCCTTCCCTTATGCCTCGTCAGGGATTCTCAAAGTGGAGGGAGGAACAGAGGGGATTTTATCTGTAAGGTAAATCCAAACTGAGGGCAAGGTGTCCTTAATTATTTTTGAAAAGCACATTTACTATTAGTTCTGGGGACATCCCTGGCGGTCCAGTGGTTGGGGCTCTGTGGTCCCAATGCGGGGTACACAGGTTCAATTTCCTGGTCAGGGAATTAGGATCCTGCGTGCTATGCCCAAACCTGGCTTAAGACAGCAAATAAAGAAAGATTTAAAAGTTTCTTTAAAAAACTTATTTAGGAAAATAAAATGGTGGACTTCTCTGGTGGTCCAGTGGTTAGGACTCTGAGATTCCACTGCAGGGAGCCAGGGTTTGACTCCTAGTCCAGGAACCAAGAACCCTCACGCTGTGCCGTGTGGTCACACATAAAAATTGTGCAAGCATAATTTAAAGAAAAATTTTTAAAAGTACTGAAAACTCATCACAGTCTAATTATTGTACTACCTTTTGTAGTTTGCTAGGACTGCCATAACAAAAGGCTTAAGTAGTTCAAGTGACAGAAATTTATTTTCTCACAGTTCTGGGGGCAATGCAAGAGCAAGGTGTCAACAGGTTTGGTTTCCTGGGAGGCCTCTGTCCTTAGCTTGTAGCTGGCTGCGTGTTTCTATGTCCTCACACTGTCCTTTTCTCTGTGTGCCTGCCTCCCGTGTTCAAATATCCTCTTCTTAGGTTGATACCAGTCAGATTGGATTTGGGCCCACCCCAGTGGTCTCATTTTAACTTAATCATCTCTTTTAAGGCCCGATCCCCAATAGAGTCACATGCTGAGGTACTGGGGGCAGGGTTTCAACCTATGAATTTGGTGATACACAATTCAGCCCTTAACTGTTTTACTGTTATTTATGCTCTGAAATTATTTATCTCGATTATATCTGTATGGAGGAAACACCACATTGCGAGTTGCTAGCTTAAAACCAGTATTTATAGGAGAAAAATCAGTACATGCTAAAAAGTAGGGCATTTTGTTCTCCCTGGAGAGCCTGTTGTTAAAGATTTAACTGAACATCACAGCTGTAGATGTTATTTTGTTTTTAGAATATAATTTGAATGTGAAAAATGGGAAACACACATACAAAAGATAGACCTTTTAGTTATTAGAACTAATAAGATAGGATCAATTATATAGAGAGAAAAATCAATAGTTATGGCGGTGTGGCATTAGAGTAGAAATAGCTATATATTGAATATATTATATATGGATCAATGGAAAATAATCATCCAGGATTTTAATGGCATTTCAAAACAGTAGTTAAGGGTGGGATTAATTATTTCTTTAAGGTGACATGCTGTATAAACAAAGTGGAAAGGAAAACATTTTCAGTATTTATAAAGAACAAAAAGTTAATGTATCTGCATATTGGTTTTAATAGATGCCCACCAATTCTTTGATATTCTTCACTTTCTGGAGTGGAGCCTATTTCCTCTCTACTTGAGTGTGGCCTAGACTTAGTGACTAGATGCTGAAAATAGAATAAAGTGGAAGTGATGTGTGTGTTTTGGTATAGGGGCTTCCATCTTAGTCTCTTTCTCTCTTGGGAGAAGCCAGTTGCCTAACTGTGAGGACATTCAGGCAGTCCTATGGAGAAGTCCATGTGGTAAGGAACAGTCCCTTCAACAGCCATGTCACTGAACCATCTCCAGCCTCAGTCCATCCACTGGATAACTGTAGCCTCAGCTAAGATAGTTTTAGATTCTGGATTCACAGAAACTGATATAATAAATTCCCTGGTATGAAAAATAAATGACCCAATCAAAAAATGGGACCAAAGAACTAAACAGACATTTCTCCAAAGAAGACATACAGATGGCTAATAAACACATGAAAAGATGCTCAACATCACTCATTATCAGAGAAATGCAAATCAAAACCACAATGAGGTACCATCTCACGCGAGTCAGAATGGCTGCTATCCAAAAGTCTATAAACAATACATGCTGGAGAGAGTACGGAGAAAAGGGAACCCTCTTACGCTGTTGGTGGGAATGCAAACTACTACAGCCATTATGGAGAACAGTGTGGAGATTCCTTAAAAAACTGGAAATAGAACTGCCATACGACCCAGCAATCCCACTGCTGGGCATACACACTGAGGAAACCAGAATTGAAAGAGACACGTGTACCCCAGTGTTCATCACAGCACTGTTTATAATAGCCAGGACATGGAAGCAACCTAGATGTCCGTCAGCAGATGAATGGATAAGAAAGCTGTGGTACATATACTCAATGGAGTATTAGCCATTAAAAATGCATTGGAATCAGTTCTAATGAGGTGGATGAAACTGGAGCCTATTATACAGAGTGAAGTAAGTCAGAAAGAAAAACACCAATACAGTATACTAATGCATATATATGGAATTTAGAAAGATGGTAATGATGACCCTATATGCGAGACAGCAAAAGAGACACAGATGCAAAGAACAGTCTTTTGGACTCTGTGGAAGAAGGCGAGGGTGGGATGATTTGAGAGAATAGCATCGAAACATGTATATTATCATATGTGAAACAGATTGCCAGTCCAGGTTTGATGCATGAGACAGGGTGCTCGGGGCTGGTGCACTGGGATGACCCTGAGGGATGGGATAGGGAGAGAGGTGGGAGGGCGGTTCAGGATAGGGAACACATGTACACCTGTGGTGGATTCATGTCAATGTATGGCAAAACCAATACAATATTGTAAAGTAGCCAAGGTAAGGAGCAGTGGCTGCGCTTTCCTGGAGCAGCCATGAAGAGATACCCCACGTCCAAGGTAAGAGAAACCCAAGTAAGATGGTAGGTGTTGCAAGAGGGCATCAGAGGGCAGACAGACTGAAACCACAATCACAGACAACTGGACAATCTGCTCACATGGATGACAGTTTGTCTAACTCAATGAAACTAAGCAATGCCATGTGGGGCCATCCGAGATGGATGGGTCATGGTGGAGAGGTCTGACAGAATGTGGTCCACTGCAGAAGGGAATGGCAAACCACTTCAGTATTCTTGCTATGAGAACCCCATGAACAGGATGAAAAGGCAAAAAGATAGGACACTGAAAGATGAACTTCCCATGTCAGTAGGTGCCCAACATGCTACTGGAAATCAGTGAAGAAATAACTCCAGAAAGAATGAATGGATGGAGCCAAAGCAAAAACAACACCCAGTTGTGGATGGAACTGGTGATAGAAGCAAGGTCTAATGCTGTAAAGAGCAATATTGCATAGGAACCTGGAATGTTAGGTCCATGCTGCTGCTGCTGCTGCTGCGTCGCTTCAGTCGTGTCCGACTCTGTACGACCCCAGAGATGGCAGCCCACCAGGCTCCCCCATCCCTGGGATTCTCCAGGCAAGAACACTGGAGTGGGGGTGCCTTTGCCTTCTCCAAGGCATAAAAGTCAAAAGTGAAAGGGAAGTCGCTCAGTCGTGTCTGACTCATAGCGACCCCGTGGACTGCAGCCTACCAGGCTCCTCCATCCATGGGATTTTCCAGGCAAGAGTACTGGAGTGGGGGTGCCATTGTCTTCTCATAAATCAGGGCAAGTTGGAAGTGGTCAAACAGGAGATGGCAAGAGTGAATGTTGACATTCTAGGAATCAGCGAACTAAGCTGGACTGTAATGGGTGAATTTAACTCAGATGACCATTATATCTACTACTTTGGGCAGGAATCCCTTAGAAGAAATGAGTAGCCATCATAGTCAACAAGAGTCCAAAATGCAGTTCTTCGATGCAATCTCAAAAACGACAGAATGATCTCTGTTCGTTTCCAAGGCAAACCATTCAATATTACGGTAATCCAAGTCTATGCCCTGACCAGTAACTCTGAAGAAGCTGAAGTTGAACGGTTCTATGAAGACCTACAAGACCTTTTAGGACTAACACCCCAAAAAGATGTCCTTTTCATTATAGGGGACTGGAATGCAAAAGTAGGAAGTCAAGAAACACCTGGAGTAACAGGCAAATTTGGCCTTGGAGTACCGAATGAAGCAGGGTGAAGGGTAATAGAGTTTTGCCAAAAGAATGCACTGGTCATAGCAAACACCCTCTTCCAACAACATGACAGAAGACTCTACACATGGACATCACCATATGGTGAACACCGAAATCAGATTGATTATATTCTTTGCAGCCAAAGATGGAGAAGCTCTATACAGTCAGCAAAAACAAGACCGGGACCTGACTGTGGCTCAGATCATGAACTCCTTATTGCCAAATTCAGACTTAAATTGAAGAAAGTGGGGAAAACCACTAGACCATTCAGGTATGACCTAAATCAAATCCCTATGATTATACAGTGGAAGTGACAAATAGATTTAAGGGACTAGATCTGATAGACAGAGTGCCTGATGAACTATGGATGGAGGTTTGTGACATTGTACAGGAGATAGGGATCAAGACCATCCCATGGAAAAGAAATGCAAAAAAGCAAAATGGCTGTCTGAGGAGGCCTTACAAATAGCTGTGAAAAGAAGAGAAGCGAAAAGCAAAGGAGAAAAGGAAAGATATACCCATGTGAATGCAGAGTTCCAAAGAATAGCAAGGAGAGTTAAGAAAGCCTTCCTCAGTGATCAATGAAATGAAATAGAGGAAAACAGCAGGATGCGAAAGGCTAGAGATCTCTTCAAGAAAATTAGAGATACTAAGGGAATATTTCATGTGAAGATGGGCTCAATAAAGGACAGAAATGGTATGGACCTAACAGAAGCAGAAGGTATTAGAAGAGGTGGCAAGAATACACAGAAGAACTATTTAAAAAAGGTCTTCACGACCCAGACATTCACAATGGTGTGATCACTCACCTAGAGTCAGACATCCTGGAATGTGAAGTCAAGTGGGCCTTAGGAAGCATCACTATGAACAAAGCTAGTGGAGGTGATGAAATTCCAGTTCAGCTATTTCAAATCCTAAAAGATGATGCTGTGAAAGTGCTGCACTCAATATGTCAGCAAATCTGGAAAACTCAGCAGTGGCCACAGGACTGGAAAAAGTCAGTTTTCCTTCCAATCCCAAAGAAAGGCAATGCCAAAGAATGCTCAAATTACCACACAATTGCACTCATCTCACACGCTAGTAAAGTAATATTCAAAATTCTCCAAGCCAGGCTTCAGCAGTTCGTGAACCGTGAACTTCCTGATGTTCAAGCTGGTTTTAGAAAAGGCAGAGGAACCAGAGATCAAATTGCCAACACCCGCTGGATCATGGAAAAACCAAGAGAGTTCCAGAAAAACATCTATTTCTGCTTTATTGACTATGCCAAAGCCTTTGACTGTGTGGATCACAATAAACTGTGGAAAATTCTGAAAGAGATGGGAATACCAGACCACCTGACCTGCCTCTTGAGAAACCTGTATGCAGGTCAGGAAGCAACAGTTAGAACTGGACATGGAAAAAAAAAAGAACTGGACATGGAACAACAGCCTGGTTCCAAATCAGGAAAGGAGTACATCAAGGCTGTATATTGTCACCCTGCTTATTTAACTTATATGCAGAGTACATCATGAGAAACCCTGGGCTGGAAGAAGCACAAGCTGGAATCAAGATTGCCAGGAGAAGTATCAATAACCTCAGATATGTAGATGACACCACCCTTATGGCAGAAAATGAAGAAGAACTAAAGAGCTTCTTGATGAAAATGAAAGAGAAGAGTGAAAAAGTTGGCTTAAAGCTCAACATTCAGAAAACTAAGATCATGGCATCTGGTCCCATCACTTCATGGCAAATAGATGGGGAAACAGTATAAACAGTGTCAGACTTTATTTTTCTGGGCTCCAAAATCACTGCAGATGGTGAGTGCAGCCATGAAATTAAAAGACGCTTACTCCTTGGAAGGAAAGGTATGACCGACCTAGACAGCATATTAAAAAGCAGAGACATTACTTTGTCCACAAAAGTCCGTCTAGTCAAGGCTATGGTTTTTCCAGTAGTCAAGTATGGATGTGAGAGATGGACTGTAAAGAAAGCTGAGTGCCGAAGAATTGATACTTTTGAACTGTGGTGTTGGAGAAGACTCTTGAGAGTCCCTTGGACTCCAAGGAGATACAGCCATTCCATCCTAAATGAGATTAGTCCTGGGTGTTCATTGGAAGGACTGATGTTGAAGCTGAAACTCCAATACTTTGGCCATCTGATGCAAAGAACTGACTCATTTGAAAAGATCCTGATGCTGGGAAAGATTGAGGGCAGGAGGAGAAGGGGATGACAGAGGATGAGATGGTTGGATAGCATCACCAACTCAATGGATGTGAGTTTGGGTGGACTCCGGGAGTTGGTGATGGACAGGGAGGGCTGGTGTGCTGTGGTTCATGGGGTTGTAAAGAATTGGACATGACTGAGTGACTGAACTGAACTGATTGTGAAGTACTCAGCCTCCAATTAAAATAAATAAATTGATTTTAAAAAATAAAATCAAATAAATTCTCTGGTAGCTCAGATGGTAAAGAATCCACCATCTGATTGTAGGACTGGGTTTGATCCCTGGGTTGGGACAATTCCCCGGAGAAGAAAATGGGAACCCACTCCAGTATTCTTGCCTGGAGAATCCCAGACAGAGGAGCCTTTGCGGGCTACAGTTCATTGGGTTGCAGAGTCAGACACAACTGAGTGTCTGAGCACAAGCTACTAAAGTCCTGCAAGCCATGTGGTCAGCCAAAGGAGAAAAAAAAAAAAAAAAGAATTGCACCATAGATCCTCCAAATCCAGTGGCTTACCATTTTTTCTCTCATATAAAAAATAAGTCTGGGGACTTCCATGGTGATCTTGTTACTAAAACTCTGTGCTCCCAATGCAGGGGGCCCAAATTCAATTCCTGGCCAAGAAACCCGATTCCACTTGCTGCAACTAAGAGTTTGCATGCCACAAGTAAAGATCTTGCATCCCACAATGAAGATGGACGATCCTGCCTACCACCACCAAGACCTGGCTCATCCAAATAAATAAATATAAATAAATATTAAAAAAATAAGTCTGGAGATACACAGTTCAGAGCTGGTATGATAGCTTCATAATATTTCAGTATTCTAGTCTGCTTTCCACTTTTGTGGAAGATGCTTAACATCTTTAGTCATCAGGGAAATGCAAATCAAAACCACAATGAAATACCACTTCACATCCACTAGGATAGCTACAATCAAAAACAGTAACAAATGTTGGCCAGGATATGGAGAAATTAGAACCCTTAAAAACTGCTGGTGGAAGTGCAATGTAGGGCAGCTACTTTGGAAAAAGCTTGGCAAGTTCCTCAAAAGGTTAAATATAGAGTTAACATACGATCCACTTACAATTCCACTTATAGGGAAAAAGCTGCCAACAAACTAAGCTAAAATATCTGAGGTCCAGTTCTATTTGTAATAGATTTTTCAGATGAAAATAGTTTCTTCCTGGGGATTTTCATGTAATATTTTATTTAAGGCTCCTAGCAAAATGCCTGATACATAGTAAGCATTCAATATAGATAGTTGAATAAATGAAGGAATATATTGAAACTATAAATATTAAAAAAAAATTTTAAACTATTTATTATTGGCCTCACTAGGTCCTTCTTGTTGCACTCAGGCTTTCTCTAGTTGTGGCAAGTGGGGCTGTTCTCTTGCCATGGCTCTCCAGTTCTAGAGCACGGGCTCAGTAGTTGTGGTGCATGGGCTTAGTTGCCCAGGAGCATGAGGAATCTTCCTGGACCAGGGATTGAACCCATGTCCCTTGCATTGGCAGGCAGATTCTTAACCAGTGGACCACCAGGGAAGTCCAAAACTGTAAATATTTAATGAATGAATGAATGAATATTTAATGTGGCAAAGAATCATGTCCTCCTTTTGAATCCATTAATTTCAGCATCAATTCAGTTCAGTCGCTCAGTCGTGTCCAACTCTTTGCGACCCTATGGACTGCAGCACACCAGGCCTCTCTGTCCATCACCAACTCCCGGAATTTACTCAAACTCATGTCCATTGTGTCGGTGATGCCATACAACCATCTCATCCTCTGTCGATCCCTTCTCTTCCCACCTTCAATCTTTCCCAGCATCAGGGTCTTTTCAAATGAGTCAGTTCTTTGAATCAGGTGGCCAAAGTATTGGAGTTTCAGCTTCAGCATCAGTCCTTCCAAAGAATATTCAGGACTGATTTCCTTTAGGATAGACTGGTTGCATTTCCTTACAGTCCAAGGGACTCTCAAGAGTCTTCTCCAACACCACAGTTCAAAAGCATCAATTCTTTGACCCTCAGCTTTCTTTATAGTCCAATTCTCACATCCATGCTGCTAAGTCACTTCAGTCGTGTCCAACTCTGTGCGATCTCATAGACGGCAGACCACCCTGGGATTCTCCAGGCAAGAACACTGGAGTGGGTTGCCATTTCCTTCTCCAATGCATGAAAGTGAAAAGTGAAAGTGAAGTCGCTCAGTCGTGTACGACTCTTCGAGACCCCATGGACTGCAGCGCACCAGGCTCCTCCATCCATGGGGTTTTCCAGGCAAGAGTACTGGAGTGGGGTGCCATTGCCATAGAGTTCAATATTTTGATACTCAGTATTATTTTTGTATTGATATTATTTCGGTATATAACTAAGAAAAATGAAAATATACAGCTACACCAAAATTTCTACATGAATGTTCCTAGTAGCATTATTCATAATAGCCAAAAAATTGAAAGAACATGTCTATCAACTGATGAATGAAGAAATACAATAAAATCTGGTATAAACCAGATATACAATAGAATATTGTTCAGCAATTAAGAGGGCTGAAGTACTGATATGAGCTATAATACAGATGAACCTTGAAAACATGAATGAAAGAAGCCAAACACAAAGAACTGCATGTTGTAAAACTTCATTTATATAAACTATTTCAGAACAGTTCTTTTTTTTTAATATTGCTATGATGTTTTATTAGTGGCAGTAAATTGTAACTTATTTCAGCAAGATTTATCATTAATGACAACCATATTACCTAAATATTCTGGATTGAAACAATATTTAAATAATTAAGTTATGTGCTTCATATCTGCACACATTAAAAAACATTTTATATGATTAAACACAAAAAGACTAAAACAATTTTTCTAATCGATTTTAAGTAAAGCAGACACCACAGAGCTGAAGAATTACACATTTTGACACAGGTAAGGCTATTTTTCAATGGCCAAGTATTGTTTATAAGTTAGGTGTGTGTGCTTAGTCACTAAGTTGTATCTGACTCTTTGCGACCCCATGGATGGTAGTGGGTTGCCCTTTCCTTCTCCAATAAGAACAGTTCTGTTAGTAAGAAAGAAGCAAAGAAAGCATATCAGATAAGCAACTGGCAGTTTCCACCACAATTATTATTCAAATCATAAAGAGCTCCTACAAAGCAATTTTAAAAATTAGTGAATGACTCAGGAGCATGAGAAAGGACATGAAAAGGAATTTTGTAAAATAAATACAAACAAATACATAGACATATATTAATAAAAAGAAACCTCACTGACAATCAAAAATACAAATTAAAATAATAATTTTGTGGCTATTTGATAATGGCTATTATCATAAAGGGTCTTCCCTGGTGACTCAGCGGTAAAGAATCTACCTGCCAATGCAGGAGACATGGGTTTCATCCCTGGGTCCGGAAGATCACCTGAAGAAGGAAATGGCAACCCACTCCAGTATTCTTCCCTGGGAAATCCCATTGACAGAGTAACCTGGAGGGCTACAGTCCATGGGATCGTAAAGAGTCTGACATGATTGAGCAACTAAACAGCAGCACTCCTTGGGGGTGGACATGTTTATCCTTATTTCATAAATGTGAAAATGAAATCTCAGTAAAATGATATAATGTGCTGAGGCACCCAGCTATTGAGTGGTAGAGTAAGTTTGGAACCTGGTGACTTTGACTTTAAAACCTTGCTAGTACCATGATCATGACAAATTGTGGAAAGCTCTTAGAGAGGTGGAATACCAGACCATCTTACCTGTCTCTTGAGAAACCTGTATGTGGCTCAAGAAGCAACAGTTAGAACCCTATATGGAGCAACTGATTGGTTCACGATTGAGAAAGGAGTACGACAGGGCTGTCTGCTGTCACCCTGTTTGTTTAACCTATATGCTGAGCACATCATGGGAATTGCCAGGCTGGATGAGTTACAAGCTGGAATCAAGATAGGTGGGAGAAACATCAACAACCTCAGATATGCGGATGATACAACTCTGATGCTAGAAAGTGAAGAGAAACTAAAGAGCCTCTTGATGAGGGCGAAAGAGGAGCGTGAAAGAGCTGGCTTAAGATTAAATATTAAAAAAAACTAAGATCATGGCATCCGGCCCCATTGCTGCTAAGTCACTTCAGTCATGTCCGACTCTGTGTGACCCCATAGAGAGCAGCCCACCAGGCTCCCCCATCCCTGGGATTCTCCAGGCAAGAACACTGGAGTGAGTTGCCATTTCCTTCTCCAATGCATGAAAGTGAAAAGTGAAAGGGAAGTCGCTCAGTCGTGTCCGACCCTTAGCGACCCCATGGACTGCAGCCTACCAGGCTCCTCCATCCATGGGATTTTCCAGGCAAGAGTACTAGAGTGGGGTGCCATTGCCTTCTCCACCGGCCCCATTACTTCATGGCAAATAGAAGGGGAAAAGGTGGAAGTAGTGACAGATTTCCTCTTCTTGGGCTCCAAAATCACTGCGGTTGGTGACTGCAGCCATGAAATCAGATGATTGCTTCTTGGCAGGAAAGCAATGACAAACCTAGACAGTATGTTGAAAAGCAGACACATTACTCTGCCAACAAAGGTCCAAGTAGTCAAGGCTATGGTCTTCCCAGTGGGCACGTACAGTTTTAAGAGCTGGACTGTAAAGAAGGAAGAATGCCAAAGAATTGATGCCTTCAAACTGTGGTGCTGGAGAAGACTCTTGAAAGTCCCTTGGACAGCAGGGAGATCAACCAGTCAATCTTAAGGGAGATCAACCCTGAATACTCACTGGGAGGACTGATGCTGAAGCTGAAGCTCCAGTATTTTGGTCATAGGATGTGCACAGATGACTCATTGGAAAAGTCCCTGATGCTGGGAACGATGGAGGGTGGGAGAAGAGGGAATCAGAGGATGAAATGACTGGATGGCATCACTGATGCCATGAACATGAACACGAGCAAACTCTGGGAGATGGTGAGGGACAGGGAGGCCTGGCATGCTGCAGTACACAGGGTCACAAAGAGTTGTACAACAACAACAAGGAGTACCATGATACTAAGTGAACAGGACAGGGCAGGAGGTGATATTTCCTGATTTTCAACTCACCACAATCTCCATCAGACTGCTTTTCCTGTTCTATAGTCTGTAAGTTAACAATCACATGGTATCTTGTGTAGATACCTTGCCGTATCTACATCAGATTCTACAGGATTGATAACAACCTCCCGCCCCCTAGGTAGGAATTGTGTCATAAATATTAATCTCCCTGAGCCTTAGTTTCCTCTTCTCCCAAGTAGCTATCTCACAGGACTGAGGTGGAGATTCAGTAGCACTTGCAAAGGCATCTCATGTGATGTATGGCACAAGCGCTCCAGAAATATTTGTTGCATCTCAACCTCTCTTTGCAATCTCCTTCAACAAGTCACACAGGCTTGAGTGCCTGGGTGTGGCTGTATTGGTTCTTGTCAATGACGACGATGATGTTAATGATCTTAGTTTCCGAACCAGGGATCACACCTGTGCCCCTTGCTGTGGAAGTGCAGAGTCTTAACCACTGAACCACCAGGGAAATCTCTCGATTATTATTTATATGACTGTGTTGGATGAGGATTATTATCCTAGGCTCCTGTTGGATTTTCTCCCTTCATATCACACAAAAGGTTTGCATCAAATGAGGAGGATAGAATGGCCCCACGCTGGATTCAGCAATCCATAGAGGGCTTCAGCATAAGTCATACTCTTACTCCCTCTCTATCAGTTGGTACCTGTAAGCCTATTTTACAAATGGGAAAGTGGAGTCTTAGGTAAATTGCTAGTAAATTGCAGATCTGTCAAGACTCCAACACAGAGCTTAAGATAACATTGGGCCTGGGCTCCTTCCATTCCATGAAGCCACCTGCCAAAAGTCTACTTGAAAATAATCAATGGGTGGGATCTATGAGAAGGTGGGGGAACCAGACCTTGGTATTTGTCAGTCAGTTCAGTTCAGTAGCTCAGTCGTGTCCGACTCTTCGCGACCCCATGAATTGCAGCAGGCCAGGCCTCCCTGTCCATCACCAACTCCCAGAGTTCACCCAGACTCACGTCCATCGAGTCGGTGATGCCGTCCAGCCATCTCATCCTCTGTCGTCCCCTTCTCCTCCTGCCCCCAATCCCTCCCAGCATCAGAGTCTTTTCCAACAAGTCAACTCTTCGCATGAGGTGGCCAAAGTACTGGAGTTTCAGCTTTAGCATCATTCCCTCCAAAGAAATCCCAGGGCTGATCTCCTTCAGAATGGACTGGTTGGATCTGCTTGCAGTCCAAGGGACTCTCAAGAGTCTTCTCCAACACCACAGTTCAAAAGCATCAATTCTTTGGTGCTCAGCCTTCTTCACAGTCCAACTCTCACATCCATACATGACCACAGGAAAAACCATAGCCTTGACTAGATGGACCTTTGTTGGCAAAGTAATGTCTCTGCTTTTGAATATGCTATCTAGGTTGGTCATAACTTTCCTTCCAAGGAATAAGCATCTTTTAATTTCATGGTTGCAGTCAACATCTGCAGTGATTTTGGAGCCCCAAAAAATAAAGTCTGACACTGTTTCCACTGTTTCCCCATCTATTTTCCATGAAGTGATGGGACTGGATGCCATGATCTTCATTTTCTGAATGTTGAGCTTTAAGCCAACTTTTACACTCTCCACTTTCACTTTCATCAAGAGGCTTTTTAGTTCCTCTTCACTTTCTGCCATAAGGGTGGTGTTATCTGCATATCTGAGGTTATTGACATTTCTCCCGGCAATCTTGATTCCAGCTTGTGTTTCTTCCAGTCCAGCGTTTCTCATGATGTACTCTGCATATAAGTTAAATAAGCAGGGTGATAATATACAAACTTGACATACTCCTTTTCCTATTTGGAACCAGTCTGTTGTTCCATGTCCAGCTCTAAATGTTGCTTCCTGACCTGCATACAGGTTTCTCAAGAGGCAGGTCAGGTGGTCTGGTATTCCCATCTCTTTCAGAATTTTCCACAGTTTATTGTGATCCACACAGTCAAAGGCTTTGGCATAGTCAATAAAGCAGAAATAGATGTTTTTCTGGAACTCTCTTGCTTTTTCCATTATCCAGAGGATGTTGGCAATTTGATCTCTGGTTCCTCTGTCTTTTCTAAAACCAGCTGGAACATCAGGAAGTTCACGGTTCACGTATTGCCGAAGCCTTGCTTGGAGAATTTGAGCATTAATTTACTAGCATGTGAGATGAGTACAATTGTGCGGTAGTTTGAGCATTCTTTGGCATTGGGTATTTCTAGCTCTTGGTATTTGTCCACCTTTTGCTTCAGGGAATGAGTTGCTTTTGAATTCACAATACTCCTGCATTGAGGTAGTCTAGTTCCTTAAGGTCTCAGGTGACTTACTGGCTAGCCCTGCCCTCTGCCCCTCCCCTCAGTGTACTAAGTAAGTCACGCCCACTGGCTTTTCAGCCCTGGGCCAATTACCGCGCCCCATCCGGGTTCCTAGGACTGGGAACCGGGGCTCGTTACCAGGCAACTACTGGCCCCCAGGCTTCGCGGCGGATTTTCAGTTCGGTTATTCGCAGGTCCTCTTAACGGCTGCCAGCTGCGGGAGCCTAGTGCCCGGTCCCCCGTTGCCATAACAGCAGTATACAACGCCTCCTTCTCCCTTGTCCTCTACCAGACAGCTCTTCTCTCTCGGGGCCAGACCTCTCCACGACAGCTTCTGGTTGAGCAGAACCAGGGTCTGTGTCCCTTCTGCCAAAGAAGATTGAGTGGGAGGGTTGGAGCCTGCATGACCGGCTGGTGTCCAGGAGGGGACAGGGAAACGTGGGATGGAAGAGTTAGAAGAAAGAACTGGAGCAGGGGTCAGGGATGGAAAGGGAGGGGAGGTGAGATGTTGGTAGGGGATTTTGGAGAAGAAGGTGGCTTCAGGCAGAAGTGGGAAGAACTGGCGAACGGGGAGCCCAAGAAGCTGGACAACTAGCTGCTGGAGGAGTTGGAGCCACTGAGAGGGGCAGGGTCGTGGGGGTCTGGGAAAGCATCCAAGGGGAAGGGATCCTTGGTGGGAAGTATGAAGTGGAGGTTGGGAGTCAAAATGCTTTGTTCACAGGGATGAGGAAAGAAGCATGGCTGGCAAGAGATCCGGGGGGTGATAGGGTGATGGAAGGGGTACCCATTAATGGAGGTGAAGGAGGGAGCATTGGCTAACACCGAGATCATCTCTCTCAGGGCGAGGACCCAGCCTGATCTGACTCCAGAGCTTTCAGCAGGGAAGACAAATGTCAGATGAAGATGACCTGGAAGACTTTGAGACAGACCAGGATGATCTGGAAAGAGAAGATGATGAGAAGGAGACAGAGGAGTGGGAGGACTACAGGAAGGAGGGAGAGGAGTCTGAGGATGTGAGAACTTGGAAGCGGAGGGGTCTGGGGTTAGGGGCTGGGGTTGGGCTGGAAAGGCATGCCTGAGTCCACTTCCTCCTGCAGTGGATATCCACGCCCCTCACAGAGGACATGATGAAAGAAGGGCTTTCTCTGCTCTGCAAGACGGGTAATGGACTGGCTCATGCTTACGTCAAGCTGGAGATTAAGGACAGGTGTGTTTATGGGGGACCAGAAGCAGGCCAACGTTGTGGGACCTAGTCTCCTTTCTCACCCTTCATCCTGGGTGTTTTGACTGAGTTTGGATCTCTGTCATCCTGAGCCAGCTAGGAGGGAAGGATAGAGTCTACCTCTCAGGATGCTGTGACCCCCTGCGTCAGAGCTGGCCTGCGGCATTGGAGGCTGTAAGGGGATAGGGTGGGGTGGAGATTCCAGCTGGACTCCCTTACTTGTCCTCCAGAGTGCCGGTTCTCAGCCCTTCACAGACACGAGGTGCCTGCTTACGGCTGAGAACCCACCTACCTTCTCCTTCCCCTCCCCAACTCGCCCATCTGTCAGTTGCTCTTCTCTCCACTCTAAGCCATCTTCACGCTGCCTTCTGCTTTAGCACCTCTGACAGCCCTTGCTGGATTCTTAACCCTGAGCCAGCCTCTACTACCTCCTAGGGATCTGACAGACATCCACCTGTTGCGTTCCTACATCCATCTGCGCTACGTGGATGTTTCTGAAAACCACTTGACAGACTTGTCCCCACTCAATCACCTCACCCACCTGCTCTGGCTCAAGGCCGATGGCAACCAGCTTCGGAGTGCCCGGCTGAACGAACTGCCCTACCTGCAGATTGCCAGCTTTGCCTACAACCAGATCACCGACACAGAGGGCATCTCTCATCCTCGTCTGGCCAGCCTGGATCTCAAAGGTGGGGCCTTAGGATGGGCCTCCCACAATTCCTTCCTCGCCTGGGGCCAATAGCAGTGGGGAGCATGGCCCTTGGCTGTGCAACAGAGCAACCTACATTATTCACTCACTAATTCAGACACCCGTGGCGGTTCACAATGACAGTTCTATGTGCTGGAGATATAGGAGTGAACAAAACAAAGAAATTCTCTATTCTTGCATAGCTTACCTTCTAGTCAGGGAAGGCAGGCAATCATCGATGATCACAATATTTAATTTTATTTATTTTTTGGCCACACCATGCAGCATTCAGGATCATAGTTCCCCAAGTAGGGATTGAACCAGTGCCCCTGAGTGGAAGTGTGGAGTGTTAACCACTGAACCACCAGGGAAGTCCCAACGATCACAATAAATAAGTAAACTTTTATAAAGCGTGTTAAAAGGAGATAAGCGTTAAAAAAGAACAACAAAAAAAAAGGGAAAAGTACAATGGAAAAAATAGATCAGGGTAAAGGAAATGGGTGGGGGGAGGTGGCGATTTCAAACAAGTTGGCTAGGACAAATGTCATTGGGAAGTTGACACCTGAGTGAAGACTTGAAGGAGGAGAGGGAGTTAGCTGTATGGATTGTGGGGCACCCCTCATTCATGCCTCAACGACTTAGGTGGGCACATCCCTTGTGCCCTTGGACCACCAGACCATCGCCCCAAGGCCCTGTGGGTGTTAAATCTGGAGCTGGCCCTCCTTGTATCCACCTGGCATTACAGAAGATGATGCAGAGGCTCTATTGCTGAACACTTGGGGTGGCCCTCTGAACCCTTCACACCCTCCTTCTCCTCAGGGAACCGCATCCACATGGTGACAGGTTTGGATCCCCAAAAACTGATCAGCCTGCACACGCTGGAGCTTCGGGGGAACCAGCTGAATAGCACCCTGGGAATCAACCTCCCTAAGCTGAAGAACCTCTTCCTGGTAGCGCCCTGGGTCACAGGGTGGTGGGTGCTGGAAAGGGGGCACTGTCCTGGGGGCCAGGATACCAGCTTCTAGAAGGTGGTGGTTTAGTCCCCAAGTTGTGTCTGACTCTTGCAGTTCTATAGACAGAGGAGTCCGCCAGGCTCCTCTGTCCATGGGATTTTCCAGGTACGAATACTGGAGTGGGTTGCCATATCCTCCTCCAGGAGATATATCCTCCTTCCCGACCCAGGGATCAAACCCTCTTCTGCACTGCAGGTGGATTCTTGACCACTGAGTCACCAGGGAAGTCTGGCTTCTAGTGGACTCACCTACTAACTTCATCATCCTTATGATAATTGGCATTATTTCCAAACGCCGAGTGTTTGCTTGGTGCCCAATGCTGTGAGGATGCAAAATCCAAATAGACAAGGTGTTCACCAATTAACAGGGCTAATAGTACACAACGTGTGAATGACATAGAGACAGTTTGCTTTGATATAGGTTGGAACACCATGTGCATAACTGAGGTACAGGCATCAGGCTAAGGAGGCCACTTAGGTGTCTAGTCTTTTAAGTTTTTTTTCGGTGGGGGGCTGGGCCACACGGCATGTGGATCTTAATTCCCCAAACTGGGCTCGAACCCATGTTTCCTGCGCTGGAAGTCTTAACCACTGGACCACCAGGGAAGGTCCTGTGTCTAGTCTTTTAAGCCCTTGAGCTTCTTCATTCCAAAATGCTGCTGAAGCCATGTCTCCTTGGTGGAGCAGTGAGGCTCTTGGGCTGGGGGGTAGTGGGGGTGGGTTGAAGCATTTTCTTCATCAGAGGTGGCTGTGGTGGGCTGGATAGTAGGGTTTACTGCCAACCTTTCTGTTGATTGAAAGCTTCTCCTGGATTCTTTACTATCAACATGGAACTCTACTCACCTCCACTCCCCTTTCTCACCCTCTCTACCTCTTAGATTTGCTGTTTTGCAAATCTAAGTAAAGAATCTGCCTGCAATGCGGGAAACCTGGGTTTGATCCCTGGGTGGGAAGATCCCCTGGAGAAGGGCATGGCAACCCACTCCAGTATTCTTGCCTGGAGGATCCCATGAACAGAGGAGCCAGGTGGGCTACAGTCTATGGGGTCTCAAAGAGTTAGACACAACGGAGTGACTGGCACGCGCGCGTGCGCGCGCACACACACACACACACACATACACACATATAATTAATTATTGGCTGTGCTGGGTCTTCATTGCTTTATTCCAGTTGCAGTGAGCAGGGGCTACTCTCTAGTTGTGGTGCAAGGGCTTCTCATTGTGGTGGCTTCTCTTGTCGTGGAGCACAGTCTTTAGGGTGCCTGGGCTCAGTCGTTGTGGTTCCCAGGCTCTAGAGCACAGGCTCAGTAGCTGTGGCAGGTGGGCTTAGTTGTTCTGCAGCATGTGGGGTCTTCTCTGATCTATGTCTCTTGCACTGGCAGGCAGATTCTTTACCACTGAGCTACCAGGGAAGCCCTGCCACGTCTCTCTGATTTCTCTTCCTTTTCCCCCCTGCCCCCCTTTCCCAATCTATCTACTGTATCCTGGGTCTAGGCCCAGAACATGTTGAAGAAGGTGGAAGGCTTGGAGAACCTAAGCAATCTCACTACCTTGCATCTTCGAGACAACCAGATTGAGACTCTGAGTGGTTTCTCCAAGGAAATGAAATCATTGCAGTACCTCAACCTAAGGTATGCATCCCTCCAGGCCCACTTCGCCCCTACCCTTGGAGTCCTCTGGTCCCAGTCCCCCAGTTCCAGCCCTCTCACAGATTCTTCCCTCATCCTCCGTCCTCATCCCTCCTTTCCTGACTGTCTTCTGCATCAGTCTTAATTGCATGCAGCACTGGAACCTTTGTAGCCCGAGACTCCTGAATCCTATTCATTCCACTCACATACTGAGAAGGTGCTATGTGCCAGGCCTTGTGCTGTGCTGAGAACCGGCTGAAGGAATCAGAGATGGTTCCTGTTCTCAAGGGACTCACAGTCTAGCTCCATCCCATATAAGTTTCTACTGCTCTTCTCCATCTTCTGGGTCCCAATTCCCCTTCCGATTTCCAGCCTCTCATTTCTTGAGTCTCCCCTGTAAGGGATGGCCCCATACTGATTTCAAACACAAGGTATGCTCAGATTTGAGGCAAGGGGAGTCATTAAAAGAATAGATGGAAAGGCACTGAGGATCAGGCGAGACTTTACTGCAGCAGCTCCTGTCTGATGGGGGATTTTATGTGTGTAATCTTTAAGCAAAGATGTAAGGAAATTGCCTGCTTAGTTACCAAGGCCAAATCCTCTTCGAGGACAGCAGTGGAAAGAGAGTCTCCGAGTAAGGAGTGGTGGACGTACCTTGAAGCCCAGAGTCCTGCCCTGACTCCTGGAATTAGCTCTGCCATCTTGGTCTGTGCCACCTGTGCCATCTTGGTACAGTGGAGGGCGTATTGTTTGCCTGTCAATGGTATGAATGCTAAGCTGGTTTAGCTGAGACCCCATGGACTATGGTTTGCCAGGCTCCTCCATCCATGGGATTTCCCAGGCAAGAATACTGAAG
The DNA here is from genome assembly GCF_019923935.1 of Bubalus bubalis. Classification (NCBI taxonomy): domain Eukaryota; kingdom Metazoa; phylum Chordata; class Mammalia; order Artiodactyla; family Bovidae; genus Bubalus; species Bubalus bubalis. Next base: position 16,388,664 of record NC_059160.1, read on the forward strand.
TGGGTTGCCATTTCCTTCTGCAGTTAATGGTATAGATAGGGATAAGGGACCTTCCTCAGTGGCTATTAACCAGGGATATTTGGAAGTAAGTGTAGGACGGAGGGTTTGTCTCAGTGACTGGGAGGTGCCTCTGGGGCCAGAGACCTGAAAACAAGGACAGTCCAGCACACAGGGCATGTTACACTCCACACACGAGAAGCACCGTGCGTGGTTCAGCCCCTCCCTTGAGATAGGGCTGAAACATTTAAGCCTGATCTCACAAAGCTGTAAGCCAAGAGCATGAACATAAACACAGAGTACCATACAATGGGGGCTTCCCCAGTGGCTCAGTGGTAAAGAATCTGCACAGGTTCGATACCTGGGTCAGGAAGATCCCCTGGAGAAGGGCACGGCAATCCACTCCAGTATTCTTGCCTGGGAAATCCCATGGATAGAGGAGACTGGTGGACTACAGTTCATGGGGTTGCAAAGAGTCAGACACGACTGAGTGACTAACAAACACTTGAGTTTCCTATAAAATGAAGCTGAGGTTAAGACCTATCCCTCAGGGTGATCGTGAAAATGTCAGTAGCTGAAACAGGGATGGTGGACCACTGAGGGGTGAATAGCTGAAGCAACTGAGCATGCATGCATGCGCGGTACAATGAGGCGCTTTGGGGGGAAGCTTATTCTTTGGGCTCCTTCCTGTGGGAGCACCCAGACAGCACCGTCTCCATGAGCTTAGAGCCCAGTTTCTTCTCTGCTGGTTCTGGTCCCACCGTCTAACCTCTCTGATTAGACGGAAGCCTATCCTTGCAAGGGAGATTCCTCCCTCGTCCCCAGCTACAAGACAGGGTTGAGACCTAGCTTTGCTGATCCAGAAGGAGACACACGAGACATTACAGAATAGACCGTGGCACTGAGGGTTCCCCAGGGCAGAACAGACTGGAGCAGGGTTGCCCAGCACCTCTGTCTGCGGCAAATCCAGCCAGTCCACGGAGGCCATGTTTCTAGAGGAACTAGAGTCCCGTGGGAGATTCCCCCGCGAGGCCCCAGGCCTGGCAGCTGGCCTCTGACACCCACGTTCCCTGGTGAATCCTTCCTGCCTGCACCGGCAGGGGCAACATGGTGGCTGACCTGGGGGAGCTTGCCAAGCTGCGGGACCTACCCAGGCTGCGAGCTTTGGTGCTTCTGGACAACCCATGCACCGACGAGAACGACTACCGCCAGGAAGCCCTGGTGCAGATTGCTCATCTGGAGCGCCTGGACAAGGAATTCTATGAGGAGGAGGAGCGGGCTGAGGCCGAGGAGATCCGGCAGAGGATGAAAGAGGAGCAGGAGCAGGAGGCTGAGGTCGAGCCTGAGTCGGAACTGGACCAGTCATCCACCTAGCAGTTCCCCTGGCCTCCAAAGACAGTAAGGAAGGGGGTGGGGAGGCAGGAAGACCGGCTGTTGTAGGGAGGAGGTGGATGGGGAAGGCAGAGGCAAGAAGACTTGGGGAGACCTGGGTTAGGAGTCATGGGTGTCTCACGGGGAGGAGAAAGAGCCAGAAGGGCCTGGGAGGAGCTGAGAGAGGCAGAGGTGATATATCAGAAAGCCTGAGGAGTAAGTCCCGAGAAAGGGGCAGCAGGCAGAGATGAGGGTGTGGCTGGGCAACCACACCTGACGGAAAGACTGGGTCAGGGGCTTTGGTGGGGTGGGTTGGAGGCAGCATCTGAGGACTGGGCCTAGGGAAGAAGGCGGGAGAGGAAAATCCTGCACTAAAGAGCGGAGGCTAAAAATGACAGGACAGGGGCAGAAGGCGGATAGGAGGGCAGAAGGAGGTGGAAAGAGACAGAGGCTGTGAGCCCAGGGAAGGGTGGCAGCTGGCACTTCAGTGGGGCAGAGGCGGGGTGTGTGGGTGGGGGAGTGTGGGGGTGCGGGTGGCCAGAGGCTTGGCTTCTACTTTCTTCCTCCAGGCGATCGGGGGACGCTGGCCCCCAAAACTGAGAAGACCCCAGTCAGGGGGAGCCCCACACTTAGACCCACCCTCATCCGGAGACAGAAGATGCCCACTTTTGTCCCAGACCTGGGAATTCATCACAGCGTGCCGCCCAGGCTCCTCACAGGCATCTGGGCAGCGGTGACTAGGCGGCAAGCAGCTCCGGGGGGCAGGTCTGGAGGGAGCCAGGCCTCGATGGGCCCCGGGTGCTGCGTGAAGAATCTGCGGAGGAGCTGTGGAGGCGGCAGCCTGGGTGTGAGGAACAGTTTGCTTTTCCAATAAAGAGACATTGGGATACTTTGGTGTCTGATTCGGTTTTTGAGACACTTGAGTCCTTTGTGGGCTTTCCTGGCTGATCACTGGCGTGAAGCTGACTGTTACTTTACAGGGGGTACTGGGTGTGGGTCTGAGCGCACGTGGGCGGTGGGGGGCCAGGTCCTGGCTGGTCCCCAGCCCCTCCCACGTCGCTCTCCTCTAGCACTCCCCGCCCCATCCCATCGGCGCCCCATCCCATCGGCCCCCCATCCGCGCTCCTGCGTGCGCCTCCGCCGGCGGCTCCTGACTCATCGGGGGCTCCGGGTCACATGCGCCCGCCCGGCCCTATCGGCGCCTCCCCCAGCCCGCCCGCCGCCCGCCGCCCGGGAGCCGCAGCCGTCGCCGCCACTCCCGCTCTCTCTGCGCCGCCGCCGCCACCACTGCCAGCCCCGCCGCCACCGCCACCGGCTGGGTCCGCAGCCCCGAGGTGAAGCCCCTCCGGCCCCCTCCCCTCGCCGCCGCGCCCCCGCCTCTCTCCTCGGGCCTCGCGCATCCCTTGCCCCGCCGCTCTGCGCACCTGCTCCGCCACCCGCGCCTCCCCGGCGCCTCCTGTCCCGTCCTCCCCGGGCCGCTCCTCTCGGTTTCAGGCCGTCACCCCCTCGTCATGCGGGCGCCAGGCCTCTCCGCACTTGCGTGTGTCTGACTGCGCCTTTCTCCACCCTCGCAGACCCCTCCCTGTGTCCCTCTGCCCCTCCGGTTCCGTGGAAGATAAGCGTTCGGGGTCTCCCGGGACTGTGCATTTCTCCCCTGGCACATCCCTAGAAGCGCATCGGAGAGATGTCTTCCCTCACCCTTTCTCAGCATCCCCAGACTTCCTCGAGACCCCCACGGCCCCTCCTCCCCTGCATCGCCCTCTCATCGCCCGTTACAGCGCCGCTCTCCTCTGCACGGGGAAGGGGGGTTGGAGCGGAGAGTCTGTCCAGGGCCCGAGGGAGGACCAGCCCAGCTTTGCCCCTCCCCATGGTCTCCCCTCCTTCTCCCTGCCCACGGCAACCCCAGAGACGGAGGACCCTCGCCCCGGACTCGTCTACATCTCTCGGGAAGAGGCGGGACACACGTTTGGAGGGAGATTGGGACCTCGGAGTGGGGGCTGGGGTGTTAGCTTGGGTGGGATGGGGGCTCTGGAGGAGAGGCTCCCCCCACGCTGCCCAGACGACCCGTGCTTTTCTTGACGCCAAAGGAGAAGTGCAAGCCTGGCGGCCGTACCGCCCGGAGGAGAGCTGGGGGCACCCCTCCAGCCGGCGGCCGAACTGCTGAGGGGGCGAGGGAGCCACTGCCGCGGCTCTCCCCTCCTTCCTGCGGTGTCCTCCCATCTTGTCGTTTGATTGTACCCCGCCCCCCACTGCAGTGACCTCCCCTTCCTCACTGCATTGACCTTCTCTCCCTACGGGCGGGGGGATCCCTTCTACCGCCGGCGACTGCACCCAACTCCTCCCCACCCCCAACCCACTGCAGTAACCTCTTTCCTGTCGCTCCCAGCCTCCCAGCCTCTGGCCCCTCCCACTGATCTCAGGCTCCACCCCTCTAAGCCTCTTATCTTTTTCCTTCCTTCCTTGCTACCCAAGGAGATCCTAGCCATCATGTCCATAGAGAAGATCTGGGCCCGGGAAATCCTGGACTCCCGTGGGAATCCCACGGTGGAGGTGGATCTCCACACTGCCAAAGGTAATGGGCACCTTCCCACAGCCCCGGAGCTGGGTGTACCGGCCTGGGATGGGAGGATTCCCAGTGGGGGTGCCCTGCTGGGCCAGGCTCAGGAGCCTAGAGTCTGGGAGCAGACCTTCCTTGTCCAGGGGAGCCGAGATAAGCCAGTCTCTGTGTGCTGGTTTATTGTGTGTGCTCTGTGTGTGTGTGCACCATATGTGTATGCACTGTGTGTGTGTATGTGCTCTGTGGGTGCATACCATGTGTGCTGCGTGTGTGCACCGTGTGTGTATGCTCTTTGTGTGTACACCATGTGTGCTGCCTGCAAAGCTCCATTTCTCTGGTATCCTCCTTGTGTGTGTGGGACCTCAATTGGGTGGATGAGGAGGCCACCGCTTGTGTATCTGCCTCCGTGTGTGTGTATGTGTGTGTGTTAAGGAGCAGTGTGGGGAGCAAGCTGGATGTACCACAGGAGTGCAGAGCTGCAAGGCTGAAGGAATCCCGGGTCCCTGTGCTGTCCTCTCTCTCCATTCTCTTTCTGCGGCATTCCCCTCCCAGGTCTTTTCCGGGCTGCCGTGCCCAGTGGAGCCTCCACTGGTATCTACGAGGCCCTGGAGCTAAGGGATGGGGACAAACAGCGTTACTTGGGCAAAGGTGAGTCCCTTTGTCTTTTCTGGGCTCCCTGTCTCTCTGCTGGGGGCCTCATGCCCCTCCCCAGCCCTCTTCCTGCATGCCTTCCTCTACGTGGTCCCTCCTGGCCTGACCTCTCCACCTCTCCCTAGGTGTCCTGAAGGCCGTGGACCACATCAACACCACCATTGCCCCAGTCCTCATCAGCTCAGTGAGGCCTGCTCTTTGCTGGGGGTGGGGACTGGATCCTGGAGGGAGCCCTGGATTAGGGGAAGGGGATGAAGAGGGAGAAAGGGCCACCTCTGGGGAGTTATGGTTACCGAGGGAAGGGGGCCCCGCTCCCATGGGGGCTTGAGTCCCCTAATCCAGACAGGTCGCTATCACAGGAACCTGGGGGAACCCTGGTGGATGTGAGCCTGTGTGTGGATGGGGGAGGGGTGCCTATATTAGGTGTCTTAGGGTCCAGCCTCCATCCTGGCTCCTGGTGATGGGGCCTCTGCTCACAGGGTCTGTCTGTGGTAGAACAAGAGAAGCTGGACAACCTGATGTTGGACTTGGATGGGACTGAGAACAAGTGTAAGCAGGGGCTGGGAGAGAGTGGGTTTGGGGGGGCGGGGGGGGGCGTGGAACAGACTGAGAAGTGAAGGAAGGAAGGAGAGCCCGAGGACTAGCCCTTCTCGTAGCCTCCTCCAATGGGAGGGAGTGACATGAGACAGAAGGGAGAACTCTGCAGCATAAGGAGGGGGGGAGTTGGTGGCAGAGAGTCTGTGGTCTCAGGGATGGTTACAAGAAGTGCAGCTCGCTGCCCTTTCTGATCACACCCCGCCCCCTGCTGCTTGCAGGATAGGATGGGTGAGGTTACTGGACTGGGGGGTCTCCTTTATGGCTCCTTTGGGGAGTATATGAGATCACACGTGTAAAGTGCTTAGGTGACATAGTTAGCCTTCAATAAATGCTAGCTATTAAAAAAAAATTGAGGGTTGGAAGGGGAAGGGGACATGTTTGATCAGTGCCTTCCTCTATAATCTCCCAGCCAAGTTTGGGGCCAATGCCATCCTGGGTGTGTCCCTGGCTGTGTGTAAGGCAGGGGCTGCCGAGCGGGAACTGCCCCTCTACCGACACATTGCCCAGCTGGCCGGGAACTCAGACCTCATCCTGCCTGTGCCGGTGAGCACTGTGCCTCTCCCAGGGGTGGGTGGGGAGGAAGCATGAAACCTTGGGAGGACTGATGGGAGGAGAGTGATTGGGGCAGCTGTAGGGAGAGGACAGGGACCACGGGATGGAGGGTTCTGAGTCCGGAAGCTGGGGGAAGTTTGGGCTCTTGGGTTTACACTCCTGGGGGTGGAGAGGGAAGAGCTCTGTGACTTTTTCTGTCCTCCTGTGGCTCCCAGGCCTTCAACGTGATCAATGGTGGCTCTCATGCTGGGAACAAGCTGGCCATGCAGGAGTTCATGATCCTCCCGGTGGGGGCCGAGAGCTTCCGGGATGCCATGCGACTTGGGGCGGAGGTCTACCACACACTCAAGGGCGTCATCAAGGACAAGTATGGCAAGGACGCCACCAACGTGGGGGATGAAGGTGGCTTTGCCCCCAACATCCTGGAGAACAGTGAGGGTGAGACCAAGACCCTACTCCCAGTTCCGTCTTGCTCCATTCCAGGACATCAGGAAGGGCCACATGCTTCACTGGGTCCCCAGGAGGCTGCGTGAGGGTCCTTGAGCTACAAGGTCCCAGTCCTTGGAGTGGGTAACAGAGGGCCTAACAAATTCATGTGCAGGCCTAAGAGGATCTCCTTTACCTGCCCAGCCAGATGTGTCAGTATCTGCAAGTTCCCATGGGAGCCCTAGAGGATTTTGGGAGGTGGTCCAGGTGACCCATGGGATCCATTCTCACCATGGATTCTAGTTTGATGAGATACCCCGAACTCCAAATCTATCCCATCTCCACCCCAACCTCTTAGGCCTCTAGGATCCCTAATTTTTTTCCCTGCCCTGGCAGAAACCTTAGAGTGAAGAGAAACTATACAGGCAGGTAGTGGCTGAGAGTTAACTTTTAGGGGCCAAATTGCCTGGATGTGAACCTTGACTTGAAGAGTTACTTCCTGGTGATCTTGCTCTTTGAACAGTCTCTGTGCTTGTCTTTCTTATCTGCAAAACAAGAATAGCAACAGCATCTACCTCTTAGCATCATCGTGAGGATTAAGTTAGATCATAGGTGTAAAGCGCTGAGGTGATAAAGTTAGCCCTCAATAAATGGTAGCTATTAAAAAAGAAAACAAACTGTTATTAACAGAATTCCATTCCCCTGCCTTCCTAGAAGGTGGCCTGCTCATCGCAATCCTGGGAATAACCCCAAAACAACCTTAAGCAGAACTCTCCCCAGCAACAGCCCTCCACCTCTGCTCTGAATTTCTTTCTTCCTCTCATTCCTCCTTGGCCACCCTTCCTGCTGATGACCTTGCTGTGTTCCATCCCCAGCCTTGGAACTGGTGAAGGAAGCCATTGACAAGGCTGGCTACACAGAAAAGATCGTCATTGGCATGGATGTTGCCGCCTCGGAGTTTTACCGCGATGGCAAATATGACTTGGATTTTAAGTCTCCCGCTGATCCTTCCCGATACATCACCGGGGACCAGCTGGGGGCCCTCTACCAGGACTTTGTCAGGGACTATCCTGGTGAGAGCAAGGGCTGTGGCCGGGGGAGGGCAGGGGGCAGGCAGGGGTGTGTTGGGGGCAACTCTGGACCTGATGAGTGCTGACCCAGGTGCTTGGTAGAGATGTCCTGAGAAGAGCCTGAGAACCAGGGATGGCGTGAAGGGGTCTCCTGCAGAGGCTGGGCTTTGGGTGTCCTGTGATTGGGCAGGAACCCATGATGAATCTGTTCCATCTGCTTTGAATCCTGATTAAAGTCACAATCTCTGAAGCTGCTGGGGTCATGGGGCGGGTTTGGAAGAACCTGGGCACAGTAAGTCTTCCCTGGTGGCTCAGTTGGGAAAGAATCTGCCTGCAATGCTGGAGACCTGGGTCCGATTCCTGGGTTGGGAAGATCCCCTGGAGGAGAACATGGCAACCCACCCTAGTATTCTTGCATGGAGAATTCCAGGGATGGAGGAACGTGGGGGCTGCAGTCCATGGGGTCACAAAGAGTCAGATACTACTGAGCAACTAAGCACAGCACAGCACAGGCGTGGTGAGAGGGTGACTGGAACGAGCACAGTTCAGGATGTTCAGTTGATAAAACCGGATGCTGGGGAATTCCCTGGTGGTTCAGTGGTTAGGACTCTGTGCTTTCACTACCGAGGGCACAGGTTCAACCCCTGGTTTAGGAACTAAGATCCCACAAGTCACCAGCTCAGCAAAAAAAAGAAAAGAAAACAAAACTGATGCTGAACGGGGCTGGACTGTTGTATGGGGGAGGAGGAGCTGAAGCACCCTCCCCAGGTCTGCCAGTGACTCTTATCCCTGGAATGGAAGCAGTTGGTTTCCATTTCCTGAGACACAGCAAGAGAAAGTAGGCATAAACTGCAGAATGAAAGGTTTCGAACAGCCATGAAGAGGGGCTCCTGGTAGAAAACAGGAAAATGCAAAGAAAGGTTGTGAGAAAGTTTCTGAACCCTTGTTTTTTTTGAAAGATTTTGTGAAAAAATCAAGATAAGAATGAGTCAGGGGGAACTTCCCTAGTGATCCAGTGGCTAAGACGAGGTGCTCCCAATGCAGGGGCCCAACCAAGACCCGGCGCAGCCAAATAAATAAAAAATAAATATAAATAAAATACTAGGGGTGGGATGGGGAGGAAGGTGGGAGAGAGGTTCACGAGGGAGGGGACATAGGTATACCTATGGCTGATTCATGTTGATGTTTGGCAGAAACCAACCCAATATTGTAGAGCAGTGTGTATTAGTCCTTCAGTCGTGTCGAACTCTTTGTGACCCCATGAACTGCAGCCCGCCAGGCTCCTCTGTCCATGGAATTCTCCAGGCAAGAATACTGGAGTGGGTGCCATTTCCTTCTCCAGGGGATCTTTCCGACCCAGGGATGGAGGCCAGGTCTCCTGCACTGCAGGCGGATTCTTCACTGCTTGAGCTATCCTTCAATTAAAAATAAATAAATTTAATTGTAAAAAATATTAAAGAAAAAGAATGGGTCAGGGGAGGCTTATTTCAGAGGGGAGGAGGCTGAGTTGGCCAGGGAATCTGATCTGTCCATGCAGGGACTCTAAGCGGGGGCGTTCCCACCTGATGCAGAGCCCCCTCTGTTCTCCCAACAGTGGTCTCCATTGAGGACCCCTTTGACCAGGACGATTGGGCGGCCTGGTCCAAGTTCACAGCCAATGTGGGGATCCAGATTGTGGGTGATGACCTGACAGTGACCAACCCCAAGCGAATCGAGCGGGCGGTGGAGGAGAAGGCCTGCAACTGTCTGCTGCTGAAGGTCAACCAGATCGGTTCAGTCACCGAAGCCATCCAAGCGTGAGTGCCTCTGGGCCCTCCCCCACTCAACCCGTTTCTGCAGGATGCGTCCTGCCAGCACCCCACCCCAGCCTTGCCCACAAGTGCAGAAGGAGGCAGGGAGCCCCGAGGCTCTCCTGGTTCTCCTCCCTCCATGCCCCCCGATTCTCTCTACCCCCCACCCCGGACAGCTTCCCTCCAGATGTTTCTTGACCAATGTCAGGGCTGGGGAGAGCCTGTGGGCTGGGCTTCACTGCTGCTGCACCGAATGCAGGTGCAGGCTGGCCCAGGAGAACGGCTGGGGGGTCATGGTGAGTCACCGCTCCGGAGAGACTGAGGACACATTCATCGCTGACCTGGTGGTGGGGCTGTGCACAGGCCAGGTGAGCGCCAGGGAGCCCTTTGTGCAATTGGGGGGTTCTAGGCTCAGGTTGCTCTCCTTCCAGGTGTTTGTGGGCATCATGGCAATTTCGAAGGAGTGTGAGCTCTCCTTCATGGGGTGAAGGGGTGGCCGCTGAGCTGTTTATCTTTTGGGATATTTCAGATCAAGACTGGTGCCCCATGCCGTTCTGAGCGTCTGGCTAAGTACAACCAGCTCATGAGGTAAGGGAGCCCAGGGAATGGAAACCCAGGGCTCAGAGAGTCACAGGCTGTTTGGCCACCGTTTTGTCTCCAGTGCCCAGGGCCTGGAGGACAGTAGACATCCAGAAAGTATTTGGTTTTGAATGATGGGTCTACAGATGGCCTGATTGACGGCCCATGGAAAGCCAGGGAATGCCATCACTCAGGCCAGGCCCCAGGAGCAGGTAGTGCGAGGGGCTTGGAGGATGTGGCGGGGGAACTCCTGGAAAGAGAAGCAGGGTCCTTCTGCTTCGCTGACTGTTTCCTTTCTGACTCGCCTCTCTCAGAATTGAAGAAGAACTAGGGGATGAAGCTCGCTTTGCGGGACATAACTTCCGCAACCCCAGTGTGCTGTGAGCCCCCTCCCTGCCTGGAGATCTGGAACCCCTTCACTCCGTCCTCTTCCTGGATCCTCTTCTTTCCAGTCCTGCTCGGCTGACCCTCTGTGCTGCGCCTTGGCTGGTCTAGCCTTGCTGTCTCCGCGCTCCCACCCTCTGGGTTCCGCGCTCTCCGCCTCTCCCTCCTTCCTCTTCTCTCTCCTTGAAAACTTGCCATGGACTGAGGACCGTAAGGGGATTCACAGAAGACCCATTGGGGTCTGTGTGGAGCGTCTGGGTTGGTTGTCGAGGTGTGTGGAGGGGCCGTGTGTTGTGTGTGCTTTGCGCCGAGTCCACACGTTTCCAGGCTGCTTATGAAGCAGGAACTGGGCAGTGCTGAGTGTGAGTGCTGGGGTGGGCTGGCTGCCTGCTCAGGCCTGGTCTAAGGCTCTACTGTATTATTTATTCGTTTATTTATTTTTCATTCATCTTGTTAATGAATCACTTCACCATAACTCTGGTGCCAGAAAACTGGCCTGACTGGAGGGGGAACCACGTGTCTGTATTTCACGTGACTGTAGGTTCTGAGATGGCCTGGAGTGGGGGTCCTGCTGGAACTGGAAGGGTAGCAGAAAGGGGCCTCAGTGATGGCTCCTGGGCCAGAGGTGGGGCTGTGCACCTGGGGACTTGCCCCCTGTCCCTCTCCCCCCAGCCCTAGCTTCCCCGTTCTTCCTCCAGCTGCCCCCGTGCCATGTTTCACAGCTGCCAGCACCTCTGTGGCGCTGAAATGAACACTTCCATTAAAGTCTGAGTCACCGTGCATTCCTGTGTCTGAGGAGTCTTACTCTAGTAAGAGAGAAAGAGGGAGAGAACATGGAGCTCCTAGAAGTGGTAAAACTGGATAGCAAAGCTGAGAGCTGGCTTCCCTGGTGGCTCAGTGGTAAAGAATCCACCTGCCATTGAAGGAGACACGGGTTTGATCCTTGATCCAGGAAGATGCCACATGCCACAGAGCAACTAAGCCCAGTGCACCACAACTACTGAGACTGTGCTCTAGAGCCCGGGAACCACAACTCCTTAAGCTCACACGCCTACCTAGAGCCTGTGCTCCGCAACAAGGGAAGCCCACACACCGCAAGTAGAGAGTAGCCCCCCCAAAAGCCCGAGCAGCAATGAAGACTCAGCACAGCCAAAAAGAAAAAAAAAGCTGGGAAGGGCACAGAAAGATGAAGCAATTCAGCAAATAAGGTCAGGAGGCTGGCACTGCCTATACTTCCCTGGCCAGGTGGGAGCTCGTTGGCCTGCCTTCCCCCTCTCCCCTCCCCAGGGGGGAATTAGGATTTTTAGCCTGGGGTCCAAGAATTCCTAAAAATATCAAACATTGTGTGTGTGCACATTTTTGGAGAATGGGATCCAAAGTGTCTGCAGATTCACCAAGCCCTTTGACCAGAGAGGTGATGGAGCTGGGGATGGGAGCTCCTCCAGTGTACGAGGCCTCTCCCAGATTGAGTCCTGGAGCTCCTGGGATGGGTCAGCACTGTCTGGGCAGCGCCCCCTGCAAGCTGCAGAGGCCTGAGGACAGGTAACTTCCAGTAAACTGGAAATTCAGGACCTGGGGTGATCAACAGGCCCCTGGCTGGGTGAGCCTGCAAGCAGGGGGCCAGTGTGTGACTGGAGACCCACTATCACACTCTGGCTCCAGCAGAGCCCGAGCTCTGAGACAGGAACGCAGGAACTACCTGGGGGCAGGGGGAGGATGAGCCCCTCTTTGTTGTTATTTGGTGCCTAAGTGGTGTCTGATTCAGTAACCCCATGGACTGTAGCCTGCCAGGCTCCTCTGTCCATGGGATTTTGCAGGCAAGAATACTGGAATGAGTTGCCATGCCCTCCTGCAGGGGATCTGCCCAGCCCAGGGATTGAACCCACATCTCCTGCATTGGCAGGCGGATTTTTTTTTTTTTTTTTTTTTTTTACCACTGAGCCACAGTCTAAGGCTCGGCTACCTGGCCTGAGTGGCGGGGAGCTGCGGCCACTAGAGGGAGCCAGGGCTCTGCAGGAGGCCGACAGCACCGGCGCCAAAGCGAGGGTGGGAGGAACTGCAAGGCTGCTCCCTCTGTGGGCCTCCCACTCGGTTTCTACTCTGAGTTCTGGTCCTGGGCCCCCTCTGCCATTCTGCCCAGCTCCGGGACTGGAAGAGGATTCCACCTCTGTATGGGCAAGACCCTTTTCTCTGTTTTCTTTCCCGTATCGCTGACAACTCAGCTCTTTTCAGCCAAAGGGTTTCTTGCCCCAACCTCTGTGCCTCTTTGTTCCAGAGGGGGCATCTCAGCTTTCCCTGCTCCCATGTCCCCTTGCGCCCCTTTCTGTTTCCCTTGGGGCACCCCACACTTTACTCTGGGGCCCATTGTATGCACCTTTCTTCAGTAACTCCTAGGCTGACTCCTGGCTGGAGCCATGTTTGCCAAGCTCTGCCCTCTTACCTTGATCTGTCACCTTCTCAGCGCCAACACCCCCCCCCCCCCTTCCCCGGCAAAACCCCTCAGGTACTGACTGAGGTGGATTGGGTTACATCTCCCCCTCCCTGGGCCTCCCAGGCCCCTCTCTCCACTTTCCTTATGTGCCGTTGCCTGGAAACGGGTGGATTGTGGGGAGATGGGGCCAGAGAGGGGGAGCTGGGGTGACCAATGATGGTGGGGTGTGTGTGATGCTCCCTGAAGCTGAACTGAATCCAGTCCTCAGGTCGGGGAGGATCTGGAGGGGAGAGGCCCTGGCTTCTCTTTTCACTCTCCTTTTCTTTTAGGCTCAGATATATCACCATCCAGGTCAGTGGTAAAGAATCTGTCTGCAATGCAGGAGGAGACACAAGTTCCATCCCTGGGTTGGGAATACCCCCTGGAGAAGGAAATGGCAACCCACTCCAGTATTCTTGCCTGGAGAATCCCACGGACAGAGGAACATGGAGGGCTACAGTCCATGGTGTAGCAGAGTCAGACACGACTTAGGGACGCAACAACAACATGTCACCATCCTAGCCAATCCCTTAGTGGTTAAAAAAGAAGGCAGAGCGGCTTAGCCTGGAAGGGAGTTGGGAAGAGCCTGGGCCAGGGCCCAGTGGGGGACTGAGCTGGGCAGCGCAGAGAGAGAGGAAATGCAATGGGGAGGGGGGACCTGGGGAGAGGAGGAGTCTTCGAGCAAAGTTGGGGGTGGGGAGAAGGAGCTGGGGTCCTCCTAGGATGCAGTGGGCAGTGGGTGGGCGGGGTGGAGTTGTCTGGAAAACCCTGAGGGATAAGGTGGGCCTGGGGTAATAGAGTGAGTGCCAGCTGATTCAATAGTCTGAAGAGTGGGAATTCATTCCTAGGCCAGGGAAGGCTTCCTGCTCAGGCTCCCGGCGCACAGACTCTATTTAGCACTTCTGGGTATTCCTAGAGCTTGGCTGAGCTGGGCCTGGGGAAATAGGAGGCAAAATCTACCAGTTGCTTCATAACCAGTCTCCTTCTTTCTCTGGAGGCTGGGTGGTGGTGGGAATCCCACCTTCAGGGCCCACCCTCAGCCTCAAGCCAGCCCGCTGGCACAACTACCCCATCCCCGCCCCAAATCTGGAGTGCTAGCGAGGGCTCCCAATCCCGACTCCAGCTCCAGCTCTTCCTGGTTCCCAGGCTGCCTCCCTCCCATTCGTTGGCCTTCCCAATCTCTGCTGCCAAAAATCACCCAGCGTCTTGGTGTCCTTTGTCCTGAGAGATGTTGCTGCTTGGCCTGGGGCAGGGAGAGAGCCCAGGAGACCCTGGGAGGGTGTGTGGACTGGGGGTGCTGGCCTCCTGGCTGAAGACTGGGAGTGGCTGGGGACTGTCAGGGGCAGAGGCTCCCTGGAGAGAGTCTGTGTTGGAATGGTCTCCACATTAGAATAATCGGGCACTTGAGGTTGTCTCCACATGGAGCCTAGTCCCCACCCGACCCCCCTCCCCCCCAAGTACCATGAGTGATGACTTCGGACAGATTTGAGATGGAAAATGGAGCTACCGCCAGCCAGCGGGCCTGGGGAGGGTGTCCCACTTCCATAAATGAACGTCTTCCCTCTGCCAGCTTGTCCTACTCATTCCTACGTTGCCTTCTGCTTTCCCTTCCCATTTCCACCAGCTTGTCCTCCTCACGGACTTTCCCTCTTAGGGCCACCAAAGGCCTAGACTGCTCTTTTAAATTTCCTCCTAATCGTCTTTACTTCCTCCCCACCCCCCCTTCTATCGCCCTTGTCTTGCCCAAGAAACTCTCCCCAGCTCTTTCAGAACCCGCTCCGCACCCCCGAATCCGGCCATCCCAGTCTCCCACCTTCCTCTCCCACCCAGAACCCAGTGCCCCTTGGAATCTGCATCTAGCCCCACCTCCTTTATCCTTTCTTAAGGCTGTAGTTTTCCTTCTTTCTCCACAGGACATTTCTAGACTTGTCACTCCCCCAAATTCTTATGTTCTCTGTTCTTTCCCCAACACCCATCACCCACAGACTCTTCACTCTTTCAGAAACCCATCCTCTCGTATATGTCTCCATCTTGTCGATTTCTTCCCCTCCTTAGGACCCCTAACTTCATCCCATTCTCTCACAACTGCCCCCACCCCCCACCAACAAACCTCTTCCGCTATGTGTCCGCCACAGATGCTGTCACCCCAAGCTTCTTTCCCCTGGTCACATCTCATTGCCCCCAAGAAGCTCCATCCCTCCAACCTCACCCCATCCCCGCGGCTTTGCCACACACCCACAGCCTCCCCCTCACCTCCGCCACACACCCCTAGGCCCCCCAAACTTCTCCAGCCTCCCCCATAACGGCCCGCGCCCCCCCCCTCCCCTAGCCCTCTTCCGCGCCAGGATCGCGGGCTCCCCGCATTCCGCCTCGGCGCACCCCTCCCCGCGCCCCGGGCCCCTCGGCCTCGGTCTCGGCCAGCTCGCGCGGCGCCTCCCCCTCTCCGGATCCCCTCCCCCCTCGCCGCTCGCCTCGCGCTCCCTCCCTCGCGGCTCCCTCCCGGCCCCTCTCTCCTCCGTTCCTCCGCGCTCCCTCCTTCTCCCTCTTCCTCCCTTCTCCCATCCCCCTCTCCCAAGCTCCCTCCCTTCGCCGTCCGCTTTCCTGTGCGAGTCGCCGGACGCACCGCCCAGCCCGCCCGCCCGCAGCCCCGCATCGGGCAGGGGCCTGGGGCCGGGACCCGTTTCGGGGGTACCGGCGGCCTCGGGGAGGGGCCAGGAAGGGGCGAGGGAGACGACCGCCGGGCAGGGGCGGAGGCCGCGGGCGGAGGCCGCCTGAGGGGACCGGGGATCGCGGCGGTGAGGGCTGCGCCGGGCGGGCGCGGGCGGTGGGCGGGAGGCGGCGGGTCGCAGCAGCGCAGAGAGCCGGCCGGGCCGCGGGGGCGGACGGCGGCGCGGCGGGGGCGGGTGGCGCGGCCCGGGCGTTCCGGGTGGCCTGGGGAGGCGCCGAGCGAGAGCAGGGATCGGGATTTGCTCCAGAGGCCGGCGGGCGACCGGGGCCAGGTGGGGTAAGAGGGGGGATGGGGGCCGCTCTCCGGGGGGGTCGGGGCCGCCGCCGCCGCCGTCGCGGCGGCGACTGAAGCCGGGAAGAGGAGAGGGGGGCGGGGGAGCGGCCGCCGCCGCCCCCCGGAGGCGCCGGAGCCCCGAATCCGCTCGGAGCCAGCCAGCCGTCCCGAGCTACAACCAGGTAAGCCCTGCTGCCGCCTGGGCCTCGGGCCCGCCGGGGTTCTGGTCCGCGGCTCCCCACCCCCACCCTTCCCAGTTCCCCCTCCCGCAGCTGCCGCCGCCTCCATTTGTTATTTTTCCGATCTGGTCCCCCACTGCGGGCAATGCCCGGCTTGAGGCTGGGGACTCAAGGGGTGGGGCCGGCCCCCGAGGAGGGAAGGGGGTCGGGGCACTTGGAGGATCTGGAAGGGGAAGGTGGGAGGGTCTCAGGAGGAGGGCCAATGGGGCAGGAGGGTAGGCAGGACCCCGAGACCCAAAGAGGAACCCCGAGGTTGGAGTTTGGCGGAGGAAAAACGGGGTGCCTGGGAGGGGGCTTTGGGCGAAGGTAAAAAGGAATGGAGAGATGGCAGCGAGGTGGAGCATGAGGACTCCAGGAGAAGCCCCGAAGGCCCAGAACCCGGGTGTCAGAGCCCGGGGTTCGGGGTGCCAGGTATAGAAGGGAGGTGGGAAATGGGGAAGGGGTGTGGTAGGTAGATAGAAAGGGTTTGTAGCTGATTGAGGGAGGAGATTGGAACCTGGGGAAACCGGGACTCGCTCCGAGAGGGCCGCCTTTGAGAAGAAAAACCAGGCGTATTCTGCGGTGGAAGTGGGAAGGTGATGCCTTTGTGACTCAGTTTTCTTTCCCCAACTCCGGGTCACCTCTGACCCTGTTTTTCCAATTCCAGGCGTAGGTACTTCTTGGAGAGGGGCATGTTGGGGCTCAGCAGTGTGGTTCCTCCCGCAAGTGATGAGGAAGACAGGACCCCTGGAGGGAGACTTGGGGGAAAAGGATTTCTGGGAGGGTGGCCTGGAGCGAACTGGGCAATCTTACAGGCACTCCAAACAAGTTGTGACCCCCACCCCACAGATCCCCAGAGCACCCACTGCCCCTCTAGCTGTGGTTTCTTTAAGAGGGGGTGGATCTTCATTACTGTTTTGTGCTCAAAGATTTCCCTTTGTGCATGCACTTCTCTCTACTGGGGTAGGTACTCTAAGCTCCCTTACCTGAGGGTGCCATGGAGTACTGGAGTTGCTTTGGCAACTGGAAGGGGAGTGGCTGACAGATGGACCCCTGGGATGGACTCTTGAGGGGTAGGGTCTGCCATTTTGTTGCCATGGCAATGATCCAGTGGGATGTCCAAGAGATGGGGGCTCAGAATCTTGACGGGGGCCTCAGGTTTTTACTGTGTCCTTGGGACTCTTGGCTGAGTTCTGGAGGATGTTTCTGGTGCTGCTGGTGGAGAGGAGGTTCTTCGGGGCCTCCACCATCCTCCATCCAGGTCTCTTTGGGAACAAGTAGACATATTCCTTGCAGATAATGTGTGTTTCTTCAAGTCCTTCCTCTTAGGCATGGTGGGAGGATAGAAACGCTCTTGGTCCTAGTTATACCACCCTTGGCAGTTCGTTATTAGAGACTTTAAAAAAAATATTATTTATTTTTGGCTGCGCTGGGCCTTCTTTGTGGCGTGTGGGCTCTTTTTCCTGTACATGGGCTTTCTTGAGTTGCCGTGTGCCCGCTTCTCATTGCTGCTGGTTTCTCTTGTTGTGGAGCACAGGCTATAGGGTGCTCAGGCTCAGTAGTTGTGGCATACGAAGCTTAGTTGCCCCATACGAAGTTTAGTTGCCCCGCAACATGTGGGATCTTAGTTCCCAGACCAGGGATCAAACCTGTGTCCTCTGCATTGGCAGGCAGATTCTTAACCACTGGACCACCAGGCAAGTCCCGGGACTTTTTGTATACAGTAGTCTTTTTGCTTCTTCGTGCAGGTTTTTCTCCCTTTTCTTAAACTTGAGTCTTCCTTCCCAGGTATCCCTTTTCCTCTTTCCCAGACTGTGTCCATAGTGACCCTTTCCCTCAGCCAGCCTTCCACCTTCTATTTCTCCCACCTTGTAAGCATGGCTAGGCCCTCCATGCCTGTCCCAGGTGAGAGTGGCCCAGGGGAGAGGGCTGTGGAACAGCTGGTGTGGTGGGCTTCAGGACCGGAGCCAGGAGACGTGGTTCCTGGTCTAGTCCTGGCTGCACCTCTGAGTAACTGTGACCTTGGGCAAGTCACTTCTCTTTCTTTGAGCCCTGGCCTCACTGACGAAGGGTCACAGATAAGATGGTATCTGAGGTCCCAGTGACAACTGTAGATCCTGAAGCTTAGGCCCTACCTTGTTATCTGCTGGTCTGGGCTGCACTGTTATCTAGGACTGGTTTGTTAGTCTGGAAGTTCTGGAACGATGGTGGGGGCTGGGCCTACGTTCCTGAAATGTACCCTGCAAGCCCATCCTAGAAAGCCTTGTGCCTTGAGTGTATTCCTTCTGACCTCTATTACATTTCTCCCTTAATTTCTTTTCCTGTTCTTAGAGCTCTTTTTCCTTATTTTTCATATTTCCACCTCCCCAGTCTGGCCTTTATAATTTTACTTTTGCAGTAAGGTGCTGAAGGTGAAGGTGCTTAGTTTTTTTGCAGACACACAGTAGGTGCTTTATAAATTGGAATTACAGTGACAGACTACTAGAGCAGGAAGGAAGGTAGTTAGCTCAGCTTGTAGGTGCTAAAACAGGCTCCCTGTTCAGGAATTTATGTATAACCCAACCCTATCTCCTCCTTTCTTCTGCCACTCCTCCTCCCCAGGGTCACCTACCCTTTTATGACTGCTCTTCTTCAGAGCTACCCATTGCTAATTTTATCAGATAACTGATTAAAAGTTGAGGTGGGGGAGGGGCACACTGGGCTTGCTCTGTTCTTCAGGTACCTCCATTCTTGCCTTTCCCTGCCTCACCTACAGTGAAGATGGTTCTGTGATAGGAAGACAAGTACCCTCCTTTATAGGGGCTGCCAAAAGACACACCAGTCACTATCATCTCTCTTGTGCTTTTGTTAAGATTGTTTCCCCCTTTTGTTATGTTGGGTTTTGTTCTTTGGGTTTTGGTTGGGGTGGGTTGACAGTATTAGAAAATCAATTTACACAGCAGCTCAAAAATGTGGTAATAATTGTAGTGGAAGAGAAATGGCTGGGAGACTGGGCAGAGCATCAGTTGTAAGCTCAGACCTGGGCTCTGACCCAGCTATTTTGTGACTTTAAGTAGATTTTTAGTAAGTTTCCTGGAAAAGTTAGGCTCACCCCTCACTGCATGCCTCAGGAGGGTTCAGTGGAGGTGAGTGAGAAGGAATTACTCTGTATTCCTTGGGAAAATACACTATAGAATGTGGAAATGCTGTTTCCATAGCCAGGGCTTTCAGTTCAGAGTAGGTGGCTAAGCCTGCTCCGTTCCCACCGAGGCCAGCAGCACTTCATTTGAGAAGACCTGCTAAAGTCAGTGGGTTTAAAGGTCAGTAGTAAAAAGAGACCAGAAAACCCATATGTACAGGACATTGCGAGGGATATAGAAAGGAAGAAAACAGTAAGAAAATAGTATTTTGGGGACTTCCCTGGTGGCCCAGTGGTTAAGAATTTGCCTGCCAATGCAGAGGACACGGGTTCAACCCCTGGTCTGGGAAGATCCCCCGTGCCATGGAGCAGCTAGACCTATGAACCACAACTATTGAGCCTCTGCTCCACAACAAGAGAAGCCAATGCGACAAGAAGCCGGGGCACAACAGCCCTCCTGCAGCAACCAAAAATAAATAAAAAGAAGATAGTACTTTTGCTCTCAAAAGCTCTTATGGTAAGTAACATGGAGAGATGTGACACTTAGCAGGAAACACAAGTGTAAATGAAAATTGCTGACTATGTAGATATGGATATATAAGGAAACATATAGATGTATATAGATTGGCTATGAGGACCTGGGAGCCCCTGTCTAAACCAGATGGGAGGGCAGGCTAACTTATGTATAAACTCAGAATGTTTGCTCAGTGATCTTTACTGATTTGGTTGGTAAAGTGAAAGCTCTGAGTTTTCCTCCAGGCTTAGGGGACCTAAGCACTGGAGCGGGGGCTTATGAGACTCAGAATTGAAGTTCAGCACTTTGGGGACACCTCAGTTTGGTCTTGGCATTGGTAGGGCTACGCGCCTTTGCACTGTTGAATGGGACATTGTTCTCCCACCTACTCTAATGTGAAGAAAGATTCTTTTCATATCTCAGAGACTGATCTAGGCCTTCTGAGAATTCTCCTCACCAACTTCTGATGAGAGTATAGCTAAATACTGAAAAAAGAGCATGCGCTTGGAAGTCAGGGGGATGGGGCTTGATTCTGGCACTGTCTCTAGTTCCTCACTGTGTACTCATCGCGTGAAGTTGGGCAAGTCACAATCACAATCTTTTATCCTCAGTCTCCTCACCTATATAATGGGAATAATAAGACTACCTCCTTTATAGGGTTGGGCTTCCCTGGTGGCTCAGCTGGTAAAGAATCCGCCTGCAATGTGGGAAACATGGGTTCAATCCCTGGATTGGGAAGATCCCCTGGAGAAGGGAATGGCTACCCACTCCAGCATTCTGGCCTAGAGAATTCCCTGGACTGTATAGATCATGGGGTCGCAAAGAATCGGACATGACTGAATGAATTTCACTTTCAGGGATGGTTTTAAATATGAAATGAAATTGGGCTTTTTGTCAACTAAGGGCTTGACATAAAGCACTCAATAAATCAGCTTATATTTCAGGTACATCTCTTTGTGCTCCTTTTGTAAGGCTTTGTGGAATTTCGTGTGTGCATATATTTCCAAGGGGGAAGTAGTGTGATCTCCTGAATTGGGGTGCATAGAAACATCTGTGCTTTCTGCCTTCCAGAGAGATGAAGGGGATGACATTGCCAGCAGAGGTTCCCTCACTTACAGACAGCTGGAGCGGCCCATGGGCAAGCCAGCAGTGTGTCATGGCTGGGCTGCCCACTCAGCCCCTTGACAAGTGCAGCAGTACCCCCTTCAGACTCTGTTCACCAGTTTGGAGACTCTGATGGTCTTTTTCCAACAGGCTTCACTGCAGACAGGCCCTGCAAGTTCCAGGTGCTGAAAACTCGGAGAGCCTGCTTCTTGCTTCCCAGGTCGTAGCTGGGGGAAACTTAGGGTGAAGCAGAGAAGTTTCTGTATCCAGCTGCCCGGGCAGAGGAGAATGGGGTCTCCACAGCCTGAAGAATGAAGACACGACAGAATAAAGACTCAGTGAGTAGGAGCTAAAATGAGAGACACAGAAGGCCATGGTCAGGAAAGATTCTGGCCTGTCCCCATGCCCCGCTCACCCTGGCCACCCTCCTCGACTCTTTCCTCCCTCCTTTCTTTCTCCCCCGACAGCCGAGCCTGGCTTTGAACCCCATCCTTCCGCGACAGCCACTGGAGGGGAATAGAAAGAAGGCACAGGATGAAGTGAGGTGTAATGTAGAAAACCACATCATCTGCTCACTTCCTTCTCCCTCAGATGTCAATGAGGAGTGGACGGAAGAAAGAGGCCCCTGGGCCCCGGGAAGAGCTGAGACCGAGGGGCCGGGCCTCCCCTGGCGGGGTCAGCACGTCCAGCAGCGATGGCAAAGCCGAGAAGTCTAGGCAGACGGCCAAGGTATTCTGTCCCCATGTCCTGCCACAGGATGCCCGGGCACTGGGGCTGACGGTGTATGTGTGTGTTGGGGGGAGCTTCCTGTCTGGCCGAGGGCACCGGTGGAAGTACAAGATAGGAATTTTCTTTCTAACAGAAAGCCCGAGTAGAGGAAGCCTCCACCCCAAAGGTCAGCAAGCAGGGCCGGAGTGAAGAGATCTCAGAGAGCGAAAGTGAGGAGACCAATGCACCAAAAAAGACCAAAACTGAGGTGAGAGACCCTTGTCGCCATCATGACCCATTTTCTCGACATTCTTTCACTCAAACTTTCTTTCACTCACAATTCTTACTTTAATTTTGTCTGCAACATGAGAGAATAGTCTTCTCCGAGTGCTTATGGAAGTGGTCTGTCTGGATGTGTCAGATCTTTAGGGCTCTGGCCAGAGTGTCAGGTGACCAGGCAGTGCCAAAGAGGAATGGGTAGAGCATGGGGGATTCTAGCCTCTCCCTTTCTAGGGCCTGGTTTTCAGGCAGGGTCTGGGGAGGAGATCCAGGATGAGAAGTCTCAGTAGGAGGAACGAGTAAGTAGAGCATGCAGAAGCGGTCTTTTTAAGAACCAGTGGTTTCTGGGATGTTTAATTAGAAGGGTAGATGAGATGAGAGGATGGCAGATGGGCTGGTGGAAGATAAGGATTTGGGTTCAGCTGTGGAATGGGAGGAGATGCTAGAGATGGATGTCTGAGGAAGGAACTGGTTTGCCCTGCGGGAACTCGAATGCCTGCTAGGGAGCAGCGGAGAGACTGTGCGAGTGGAGGATCCCCAGAAGTTCAGGCGGTGGGCTTGAGCAAAAGTGCTCTTCCTGTTGTGGTGCAGTGGTGTGCTGTGGATGGGAAATCATTCTGTGCCAGCAAGGCCCCAAATCCAGGGGAGGCAGGAAAAGCAAAGGCCACCACGGCTCTCCCTCTTGTGCAGCAGGAGCTGCCCCGGCCCCAGTCTCCCTCCGATCTGGACAGTCTGGATGGGCGGAGCCTCAATGACGATGGCAGCAGTGACCCCAGGGACATCGACCAGGACAACCGGAGCACGTCTCCTAGCATCTACAGCCCTGGAAGCGTGGAGAATGACTCCGACTCGTCTTCTGGCCTGTCCCAGGGCCCAGCCCGCCCCTATCACCCACCTCCACTCTTCCCGCCCTCCCCTCCACCACCTGACAGCACCTCCCGACAGCCAGAGCCTGGCTTTGAACCCCACCCTTCTGTGACACCCACCGGATATCATGCTCCCATGGAGCCCCCCACATCTCGGATGTTCCAGGCTCCTCCAGGGGCTCCTCCCCCTCATCCACAGCTCTACCCTGGGGGCTCTAGTGGGGGAGTTTTGTCTGGACCCCCACTGGGTCCCAAGGGGAGCGGGGCTGCCTCTTCAGTGGGGGCCCCTAGTGGGGGTAAGCAGCACCCCCCACCCACCACCCCCATTTCAATATCAAGCTCTGGGGCTGGTGGTGCACCCCCAACGAAGCCACCTAACACTCCAGTCGGTGGTGGAAGCCTACCGTCTGCGCCACCACCAGCCTCCTTCCCCCACGTGACACCAAACCTGCCTCCCCCACCTGCTCTGCGACCCCTTAACAATGCATCGGCCTCTCCTCCTGGCCTGGGGGCCCAGCCACTACCTGGGCATCTCCCCTCCCCCCATGCCATGGGGCAGAGCATGGGTGGACTTCCTCCTGGCCCGGAGAAGGGGCCCACTCTGGCTCCTTCACCCCATCCTCTGCCCCCTGCGTCCTCTTCAGCCCCTGCCCCCCCAATGAGGTATCCTTACTCATCCTCTACTAGCAGCTCTGCAGCAGCCGCCTCTTCCAATTCTTCTGCCTCTGCCTCTGCCTCCCAGTACCCTGCTTCCCAGGCACTGCCCAGTTATCCCCACTCCTTCCCTCCCCCGACCAGTCTCTCTGTCTCCAATCAGCCCCCCAAGTATACGCAGCCTTCTCTTCCATCCCAGGCTGTGTGGAGCCAGGGTCCCCCTCCACCTCCTCCCTATGGCCGCCTCTTAGCCAACAGCAGTGCCCACCCAGGTCCCTTCCCTCCTTCAGCTGGAGGCCAGTCCACAGCCCACCCATCAGCCCCAACACATCACCACCACCACCAGCAACAGCAGCAGCAGCAGCAACCACCACCACATCATGGGGGCTCTGGGCCCCCTCCCCCTGGAGCATATCCTCACCCCCTGGAGAGTGGTGGTTCCCACCATGCACACCCCTATGCCATGTCTCCCTCCCTGGGGTCTCTGAGACCCTACCCACCAGGGCCAGCACACCTGCCCCCACCTCACAGCCAGGTGTCCTACAGCCAAGCAGGTCCCAATGGACCCCCAACCTCCTCTTCTTCCAATTCCTCTTCCTCTTCTCAAGGGTCCTACCCGGGTTCACACCCCTCTCCTTCCCAGGGTCCCCCAGGGGCGCCCTACTCCTTTCCACCGGTGCCTCCGGTCACCACTTCCTCGGCCACACTTTCCACGGTCATTGCCACAGTGGCTTCCTCGCCAGCAGGCTACAAGACAGCCTCCCCACCTGGGCCCCCGCCGTATGGCAAGCGAGCCCCGTCCCCAGGGGCCTACAAGACAGCCACTCCACCTGGATACAAGCCGGGGTCGCCGCCCTCCTTCCGAACGGGGACCCCACCGGGCTACCGAGGCGCCTCGCCGCCCGCAGGCCCAGGGACCTTCAAGCCGGGGTCGCCCACCGTGGGGTCAGGGCCGCTGCCGCCTGCGGGGCCCTCCGGCCTGTCATCCCTGCCCGCACCGCCTGCGGCCCCCGCCTCTGGGCCGCCCCTGAGTGCCACGCAGATCAAACAGGAGCCGGCGGAGGAATATGAGACCCCCGAGAGCCCGGTGCCCCCGGCCCGCAGCCCCTCGCCCCCTCCCAAGGTGGTAGATGTGCCCAGCCACGCCAGCCAGTCGGCCAGGTGAGTGCCGGGGCGGGGGTTGGGGGTGGAAAGCGCGGGATGGGTCCCCCGTTCGTGTGATGCTTATCAAAGTACTCCAGGCCCTGCTCTCGGCCGCCAGTGGGGGTGCCGCTCGCAGGGCTGAGCGCGCGCTACCTCGGCGCCCGGCAGGTTCAACAAACACCTGGACCGCGGCTTTAACTCGTGCGCGCGCAGCGATCTGTACTTCGTACCGCTGGAGGGGTCCAAGCTGGCCAAGAAACGGGCCGACCTGGTAGAGAAGGTGCGGCGCGAGGCCGAGCAGCGCGCGCGCGAAGAAAAGGAGCGCGAGCGCGAGCGGGAGCGCGAGAAGGAACGCGAGCGCGAGAAGGAGCGCGAGCTGGAACGCAGCGTGGTGAGTGCGTCACTGTGCGCGCCTCCCGCCTCGGGGCCGCCCTCTACGCGACTCAGAGAGTTTCGAGGGGGTGGGGCCATGCGCCACCTGTCGGACAGGAGGAGCCATGGCAACCCAGGAAATGGAGACCAGAGTATTCCAGCGGCAGGAATTGCATCCCTGGGCTGAAGAAAAGAAAGGCAAGCTCAGGTCAGAGTACCCGTGGATCGTAGGAAGAGCATCTCTCCTCCGCAGGAAGAGAAGGGGCTGGGAAATCCCTGGTAGGCCGAGTTACAGTAAGCTGAGGCTTTAGGCATTCAGGTGCTGAGACAAATTAGCAGCTGAGGACCCAGACCTGCTTTGTTGACCCCGCGTCTCCCTGTGTCCCACAGAAGTTGGCTCAGGAGGGCCGTGCTCCAGTGGAGTGCCCATCTCTCGGCCCAGTGCCCCATCGCCCTCCGTTTGAGCCGGGCAGTGCTGTGGCTACAGTGCCCCCTTACCTGGGCCCCGACACTCCAGCCCTACGCACCCTCAGTGAATACGCCCGGCCCCACGTGATGTCTCCTGGCAATCGCAACCATCCGTTCTACGTGCCCCTGGGGGCAGTGGACCCGGGGCTCCTGGGTTACAATGTCCCGGCCTTGTACAGCAGTGACCCAGCAGCCCGGGAGAGGGAGCGGGAAGCCCGTGAACGAGACCTGCGTGACCGCCTCAAGCCTGGCTTTGAGGTGAAGCCCAGCGAGCTGGAGCCCCTACATGGGGTCCCTGGGCCAGGCCTGGATCCCTTCCCCCGACACGGGGGCCTGGCTCTGCAGCCTGGCCCCCCGGGCTTGCACCCTTTCCCCTTCCATCCGAGCCTGGGGCCCCTGGAGAGAGAACGTCTAGCTCTGGCAGCTGGGCCCGCCCTGCGGCCTGACATGTCCTACGCGGAGCGTCTGGCAGCTGAGAGGCAACATGCAGAAAGGGTGGCCGCCCTGGGCAATGACCCGCTGGCGCGGCTGCAGATGCTCAACGTGACCCCCCATCACCACCAGCACTCCCACATCCACTCTCACCTGCACCTCCACCAGCAGGATGCCATCCACGCAGGTGAGACTCCCTCGTCCTTGGCCAGGCCCTTTGAGATCACCTTGCACCCTGGCAGGTCATTGGGCGCTTCTCTTGCTCAGGCCTGGACTTCCCACCCCACGTCTGGCCTGAGCCGCTCTCCTGAGATTGCTGCCCTGGTCTTTGCCTCCCCAGCCTGTCTCCTCTTACCCCAGCCCTACTGCAGAGACCCTGCCCCACACCCCAGCCCCATTCAGGTCTGGCGTCTCCCCCCACACCCCATGGTAGAAGCCGGAGGTGGAAACCCTTGAAGGAGTGCGATCTTCCTCCCCTCACAGCCTCTGTCCCTGAGCCCTTCTCATAACTATTTCCTTGCTCCTCTGGGTTCACCTCTATTGTTTCTTGCCATTTTCTCCATCCAGGCAGAGGTGTTTCATGTTCCTCTCCGAATCTACAGATCTGTGACCTTCTAGAAAGCCCTGTGGCTCAGGTTGTGGGATCACAAGTGACAATGAGCTTTACCCACAATGAGTCTTTCTACCATTTTTCTAATTGTCAGAACACTGCCCCATCTAGCCTTACAATCACATTCATTCCAGGCTTCTTGTGCTCTCTTTTAAGTTCCTCTCTGTCTCATTTCCTAAACTTCCTTTTCTCTTCCATCTCCTCTCAGTAGTCCACTCCCTATTCCTCAGGTCCCTCTGAGAACTGGAATCTCCTGTCCTCTGCCATCCGTCCGTCTGTCCCTCCTGCAGTAGGGTCTTGCCCTGTCCATCTCCCAGACCCCTAGCCCCTCCATTGGGCCTTTTTTGCTTCACTGGATCACCCTGTGTTTGATCGTCCACCTCTCTTCCCAGGCATGGAGCCCTTCACCCAAATGCATGGTTTTCCCCAAACCTGCCTTCTGTTGACACCTTCCTCTTCTCTACCCTCCAGCCTCTGCCTCGGTGCACCCTCTCATTGACCCCCTGGCCTCAGGGTCTCACCTTACCCGGATCCCCTACCCAGCTGGGACCCTCCCCAACCCCCTTCTTCCTCACCCTCTGCACGAGAACGAAGTTCTTCGTCACCAGCTCTTTGGTAAGGATGGAGGTTGGGGGTGGGAACAGTCTCTCGAGAGAAAGAATAGAGGAAGTTAGGTGCTGGAATCAGTCTGATTGGGCTTGGGGAGAGATGAGAAGGTGGCGGGAGGAACTGGGAATGGAGGCTGGATGGCTGAGGCCCTGGCTGAGAGGCACAGATGTTAGGGTCAGGCTCAGAGGCCTAACCACCTCTGGCAGCTTGTAGGACTGGCTGTCACCTACGTTGATTAGTTGCGGTTCCTCTGTATGTACAGTGTCTGGCCACCTGAGTACCTCATCAGTCATGTGGCCCCTGCCCTTCCTGCCCACAGCTGCTCCATACCGGGACCTGCCAGCCTCCCTCTCTGCCCCGATGTCGGCAGCTCACCAGCTGCAGGCCATGCACGCACAGTCAGCGGAGTTGCAGCGCTTGGCGCTGGAGCAGCAGCAGTGGCTGCACGCCCATCACCCGCTGCACAGTGTGCCGCTGCCCGCCCAGGAGGACTACTACAGGTACCACAGGGTGCCTGGGACCCACCGGAGGGGATGCACCCCAGCCTGCCAGGGGTGGGTGTGGCCCCCGCGGGAGGGGACCCATCCTCAGTGAGCGGGGGGGTCAGGATGGACCTCAGTCTTTCTCCCCCCCACCCCCTACTCTGCCCGCTCTTCCCCCAGTCATCTGAAGAAGGAAAGCGACAAGCCGCTGTAGGACCTGCGATCGAGAGAGCACCATGCCCCTGCCTCTGGACCAAGGAGGCCTCTCTCCCCGCCTGCCACTCAGAGCCTCCGGGGTGCGGCTCAGGCCCCGGGCCTCGGGCTTCTGGGCAGGAGGGAGGAAGGGACAGATGCAAGGCCGAGGCTCCTGTGGTGTGCGGAGGCAGGGAGGGGGTGGGTGGGGGCAGAAAGCGCACAGTATCTTGGACCGGGTCCCTCTCCCTTGGCCCCCGACTTTCTTCCTCCCCCACGTGCAGCCCCCCCCCCCCCCACACCCGTGGCCGCTGCCCGCTCCCCACCCCTGGTGTGATTATTTCATCTGTTAGCTGTGGCTGTTTTGCGTAGCATCGTGTGCCGCCCCTGCCCATCCCCAGCCGCCCCCCCTCCCCGCCCCGTGTGCGCCCCCTCACTGCGATGTATGACCCTTGCCCCTCCCCCACATTAATAATTTATATATATAAATATCTATATGACGCTCTTTAAAGAACATCCCAAACGAAACCAACCAAACAAAAACATCCTCACGACTCCCCAGGAAGATGTCTGTGGCTGTTTCTTTGTGGGCTGTGAGGTGTGGGTGGGGGTGTGGGTCTCCGCGCAGTGACACCTCGAGAGAAAGCCGTGCGACCTCCCAGAGACCAGCCCGGAAGTGGGTAGGGACCCTGGCGAGTTGGAGAGGGGACTCAAAAAGAACCCGGGGTCCTGGAGCCCTGGCTCCGCCATAAGGGGTGCCGGGGCAAGTCCCGACCCTTTTTCCCAAGGCTGGGCAGTCAGGATGTTGGCGGCCCAGGACAGCTCTAGGGAACTACGCAGACTCGGGAGGCGTTTCTGCCACTGGTCCCACAGCTAGGAGCCTCCGGGGACCCGAATCCTTTCGGTTGAGTAGCTAGAAATAGTGATACAGCGGAGGTGCAGGGGGCGTGGCTGCAATAAGTTTAGAACCCAGGTGTCTTAACCACCCTAAAGTTGCGGGGAGAGGGAGTGGGGGGACAATTTCAAACGCCCAGAAGGGAAGGGAAATTAGAGGGCGTCACCTCACACCTCGACGCAAGACCATTTTAGGAAAGCGCAGGAGCCGCCGAGCTCTTTTGCTGCGAAGCCTCGTCCGCGTTCTTAAAAACTAAAGGGGGCGTGACTGGCTTCCTCCTCAGCCAATCGGCATCGGTTCATTTGCATAGCCCCCCCCCATCCAACGTTCATAAACTCTAGCCGCGAAGGATGTAAGAGTTCGTTAGAACACGGTCTTCCCCTCCGAAAGTCGCAGTCTGCCTCGTTATCTGTAGAGCAATAGGAGCTAGGAACCGGCCGTCGGGGCTCACCCTCACTGACAGCGGGGTTGGTGGCTATGCCGCGCGGTCTCCGGGTGCTACGCCCGTAGTGTTACAGCTCTTTTAGAATTTGTCTAGCAGGCTTTCCGGTTTACACCGGAAAGCCCCTCCCACAAAAGTCGTTATGAACAATAGAATAATATTTGGTTGGGGAACTGCTTTTTTTTTTTTTTTTTTTTTTTGTCTATGTCTTTAGTCCGATTTTGGTGGAGAAAATCTGTGAGGTTGGGTTTCTTGTCTGGAAATTTCCGGTTCTGTCTGATGTCGTTTCCTGTTCTCCTTTCTTTTTCGCCGCAAGGGCCGCGCTAGGAGCTGGTTCGTTTTTTGCCAGCTCGTTGTTGCTGCACGTGCATCTATTGTCCCATGGCGTCTGCCTCGGCTCAGTCCGCGGCCCTGAGCGCAGAGCAGGCCAAGGGTGAGAAGCCTCCCATTTGCCCGGGGGGCTCCTTTTTCGAGAAAGGCGCTGGGCGAGAAGGGTGATTGCATTTGTTGGGAAGTGGGGGTGCGCGGGGCCATCCTCTCTTCAGAGGGGTCTCCTTGCTCTCAGCGAGGAATTCGGGGGCCGAATATATCGGGTTATTACGGCTTCAGTTCACTAATCCACTGCCCTTTTCCTTGCGCTGTCGGCCGCTCGGGTCGGCCGGACTCGGATTCCCACTCGCGGCGGCGACTCCTTCCTGGGCTGCATCTATGCACAGTGGTCCTGGCCGAGGTGATCCAGGCGTTCTCGGCGCCAGAGAATGCCGTTCGCATGGACGAGGCTCGGGACAACGCGTGTAACGACATGGGCAAAATGCTGCAATTCGTGCTGCCCGTGGCCACGCAGATTCAGCAGGAGGTTATTAAAGCCTACGGTTTCAGCTGCGATGGGGAAGGTGGGTCGCACGGGGGTCGGCGGTGAAGTGGGTCGAGGAGAGGACGATGGATCTGTTGGGTCCCTGAGCCGTCGTCTCCTTTCTCGCCACACGGCGGCAGCCACAGTCTAACAGTGTTGGCGCTCAGAGCCCAGGGTCTGCTGTGAACTTGAGCTGAGAGGTTAAGTGCATGTTGTCGTTACCATTAATTATACTGTTATTCCGTTTTAAAATGAGAAATCAGGCTCTGCTAGTAAACCAGTGCTGGAGGCCACAGGAGAACTTCCTATGAGCCCCATTTTGATGGCTTTTAGTGAGATGTCTATATGACCACACACTTCTGCAGCCCCCGCCCCAAAGTGTTTCAGCTAATCTGAGGGCTGGCTAATCTGAGGGTTGTTTCTTGGGTGAGATCACCGAGTTCTCCAAGAATGTTTATTGATTCCGCCCAGCTGGCCCATGATCCTGCTGTGTCCTGGTTATAGACTGGCGATCTCGTTCTGGTGGGTACGCATCCTTTGGGCTCTTGTGACTAAACTGCTAAAATGGTTAATCTGATCCTGGGAAGCACACTGCTCTGGGATGTATTCATTCACTGCATCCCATCCGGTCGTGCCTGGTGTAGACCAGGAAATAGTTTATCCGGACCACGCAGGGCATAGCCTGGGTCTTGTTTTGAAGACAGCTACCTGGCCAGAGGGGAAGCAGCCATCCACTCCAGCTCCAGCTGCTCCCTCCTGCCATCTTGGGCACATCCGTCCCCTGTGGATGTGGACTGATGCTTCGTTCCCCTTTGCAGGTGTTCTTAAGTTTGCCCGCCTTGTTAAGTCTTACGAAGCACAGGATCCCGAGATTGCCAGCCTGTCGGGGAAGCTGAAGGCTCTGTTCCTGCCGCCCATGACCCTGCCGCCCCACGGGCCTGCTTCGGGTGGCAGCGTGGCCGCCTCCTGAGGGCTGGCCCTCCCATAACACTGCTGGGGAAGGGAAGACCTAATTGTACCGCAGGATAATAAATGTGCCTGTGACTTAGTGTTGACGTATGTTTTTTGTGACCCTGACAACCTCTATGTCCCGCCTGATTCTCTCTTGCCTTTCAGGCTGTCCCATTTCCCTGTCCAGATCTTTCCTGTGTTCCTTCAGGGCTGGACCCGCTCCAGGGCAGACTGCAGAGTGGGAGGATGGGCCAGCCCCTCAACCTCCCTGGGTGGGGTGGCCTGCACAGCCTTCACCCGCTTTGAGCAGTGGGGCTTTCTGGACTTTTCCTGAGGGCCCTGGGCTTCTGTGCCCCTGGAGACTTCCCCATTGGCTGGTGCTCCCTCTTGGCCAGGGTGACTTCCTGGGCTTTGCCCGCAGCACCCAGCTTCCTGCGGCTCGGTTGGCTGGCAGGCCAGGTGGAGTTCCAGGTGACTCCTCCCTTCCCCAGGGAGGGAGGCGGGGGATAGGCAGGCCGTGCTGGGCTGGCGCTAGACTGCTGAGTGGGGCTGGAGGGAGAAGCCAGCTGCTGAGGCCAGCTCCGCCCCACCTGTCCCTTTTCCGGGGTTATTTAGTCCAGGGGCTTGTCCCCGCGGTGCCTGTGGCCTGGCGGGCAGCATCAAGAGGAAAGTGGCTGGTTTCTGAGCATTCTTCCTCACCTGGCTTGGGCCCCTGCACAGCTGCGCCACGGGGCTCAACCCCGCCCCCTGTGCCTTCTGCCTGGGACTCCCCACCCCTCTGGGGAAATGCTGTCCCATGGGTAAGTCCCCTGCTCCATCTGGGTAACGGGGGCTCCTGTTCATTCGGGAGGGAGGGGCGGGGATCCTGCTCACTCCTGACAGGTGCATGACCATGAGTGCGACCTGCCCCTGCCCCCTCCCCAGGTCACTTTTCCCCCCGCAAGATGCCAGAACTCCAGCCTTGTTCATGACCCTCTGACCCACCCCCCTTCTCTAGTACTTTCTCCCTGACAGATGCATATTTATTCTCACCAAATTTCTTTCTCCACCCTCTGGTCCCCTGCTTCTGTCTTCTGCTAAGGACACGTCCCCTAGGGAGCTGAATGTCACCTGAAACATTACAAATCTGAAAGGCAGACCTGAGAAAGATGCCCTGTTCCCACTAAATGTCCCAAATCCTTCATTCCAATCTCCCTCAGTTTTCCTTCACTCCTCTGCATCAATTCATTCAGATACTGTTAAGTATCTATTGTATGCTGGTGCTTTTTAGTTTTTAAATATTTTTAAAGATTTTTTTTTAATGTGGACCATTTTTAAACTCTTTATTGAATTTGTTACAATATTGCTTCTGTTTTATGTTTTGCTTTTTTGGCCCCAAGTCATGTGGGAGGGATCTTAGGTCCCCAGTCAGGGACGAACCTACACCCCGGGTATTGGAAGATGAGGTCTAACCACAGCCAGGGAAGTTCTGCCAGGTGCTTTTTAAGGTGCTGCCAATACTGTAACAAACAAGAGAGACACAGTTCCTGCCTTCACGGAGCTTCACGCAGGTGGAAGGGGACAGACTGCCCAAGGAACCCATTAAATAGGGTAATTGCCAGGTCTCAGAAGTGTTACCCAGAAAATAAACCAGCTTCACATGCTAATAACGGACTGGGGTGCCAGTGGCATCACTGGCTAGAGGGAGGGGCCAGGGAGGGCTTTCCTGAGTCAGTGACGCAGGAGGTGAGACCTGGATGAGGAGGAAGAATCAGGCTCCAGTGCTGCTGGCAGAGGGAATGGCCAGTGCAAAGACCCTGCTGTGGGAATAAACTGAATGATGGTGCCTGGGGGCAGAGTTGGCCAGTGAGGACAGAGGAGGGCTGGGTCACGTGGGGCCTTCTTGGTGTTTGGATACTACAGTGAGGACCTGCTGGGCGTCTTGGTGAGTTGGTAGGTTGGTCACCCCAAGTCCAGTAAGTTCTTGCTTCTTATATTCGCATCTGCTCTTGGGGTGTGCCTGCCTCCCTCAGTGCACTCCTTGTCTCCTTCAGCCCCAGTGTCAAGGTTCTTTAAAAAATTTTTTTTAATTTATTTTATTAATTATTAATGTATTTAGAAATTATTTATTGATATATTTATTTATAAATTATTGATAGATTTGTTTATAATTAATTACTTATTAATTTATGTGTAAACAAATGATTTATTGGTAGATTTATTTATAAATAATTTGTTTATTGATAGATTTATTTATATATAAATACATTTATTTATTAGTTGTGGCATGTGGGATCTAGTTCCCTGATGAGAGGTTGAACCCGAGCCCCCTGCACTGGGAGCGAGGAGTCTTAACCACTGGACCGCCAAGGAGATCTCTGCTGTCAAGGTTCTCATTGGGTCTTCTGGTCCACAATCCCTTCCATGCTCCTGCCTCCATCATTTTCCTGCCAGATGGTTGGCAAGTCCTTTCCTGAGAAAGAATCCTTCCTTGGTTCCTCAGGCTGGCCCTGTGAGACCTTCTGCCAAGGGTCCCAGCCTCTCAGAGCAGCTCAGCTCAGCCATAGAGCCCGGCTCACAGCTGGCGCTATGCTCGTGGGTCCCATGCCAGCTCCCCAGGGGCCTCTGAGGGAGGAGCCCCTCCACCCTGGCCTCGTCGTGGGCTGTGCCCATACCCTGCCTCCTCCTCCCACAGTGGGTGGTGCAGTGGGAAGGACAGTGGACTTGTCAGACGTCAGACGGCCTTGGTTTGTTGCCTTCCCCCTTCCTAGTTTGTGACCTTGGTCAAGTTACTTCTCTGAGCCTTAGTTTTTGTTTCTAAAGTTGGGCTAACATGGACTTCCCTGGTGGTCCAGTGGTTAAGAATCCATCTGCCAAGGCACGGGACATGGGTTTGATCCCTGGTCTGGGTAGATTCCACACGTTGAAGGCCAACTAAGCCCTTGGGCCACAACTACTGAGCCTTTGAGCCCCAGAACCCGTGCTCTGCAAAAAGAGAAGCCACAGCACTGAGAAGCCCATGTACTTCAACTAGAGAAAGACCACAAGCAGCAGGGAAGACCCAGCACAGCCAAAAATAAATAAATAAAAATAAAATTGGCTAACAGGACCTACTAAATAGGGTTGGCATATACATTAATAATGTCACATAAAAGCTGTTCATACTAAAAGCTGACTTCATATCGGCTTTTTATATCAGCATTTGGGAAATATTGTTAAACCCATTTATCAGGTAGGGATACTGAGGCCCAGGGAACTTCAAGAGCTTTCTAGAGATTACTTTGTTTGCTCTTCCAGACTGCCTGTCTTTCTGCATCCCTGTTGATCTTCATCTCTGCCTTTATCTCCTTGCTTCCCAAGTGAGTAATTTTCTCTTCTAAATTAGTAGGCCCTTACTTTTTTAACTTTCAGCTTCCTTGAGCCTGTTTACCTCCCTTTAAAAAAAAAAAAATGGGGAAAATAATTCCTAGATCCGGTGGTCTAGTGGTTAAGAATCAGGGGACATGGGTTTGATCCCTGGTCTGGGAAGATCCCATTTGCAGAAGGACAACTAAGACCATGGGCCACAACCACTGAGCCCTGAGGGATGTCTGAGGCCCAAATGGGAGTATGTGTGTGTGCACGTGCAAGCGCTCTGTGAACTCCAGAGCACTTACGCCAAGGGAAGGGTGGTGCTTCTTCTTTATTTTCCTGCCAAGGGACAGTAGAGACTGTACATACCATCCCAGTGTCTGTCTGCCTTCTGACTTGACACCCTTCAGAGAAATTCCTGTCTCTTTCATGGTCAGGAGTTTCTGGGTGCCTAGTTAGTTTCTTTTTTAAAATTCCAGAGGGAGAGCGGCTTGTGGCCACTGTACAGGGGGTGTTGGGTGCTACGTAGGGACCTGCAACTTTGTGGGCGGTTGGGATGATGTGTCCACGTGTGGGTGTTTGCACCTGACTATGTGCATGTGTAGATGGACTTGGGTGATGAGGTTGCCTTTAGTGGGACTGGGTGTGCCTAAGTGGATGCTTGTGCATGCGTGCGTGTGCGCATGTGTGTGTATACTCATCTGTACGTGACAAGCAGGGTGTGCATGGGTAGGACTGGACCTGGGCTTGTGACCATGTATGTACATGGGTCTGGATGAATGTGGTCATTTGACACATGCTCTGTGTGAGACATGGTGCTAAGTTTTAACCACTTGGAGGTGAGCCATACCAGCTGTGGACCTCCTGTGCTGGAGATGAGGGGCCCCTGTAGTGGAGGTGATGGTGTCCATTCTCTTCCTGCCCCCTGCTGTGAGGGAGAGTTCATAGTCTTTCAGGGTTACTGCCTAAGATAGAGGTAGTCAGTGTTAAACCATGAGATAAACAGATCAAGCAGGGTCTCCAGAAATCCTTTCTAGGGGTGGGCAGGGCGGAGAATTGATATTCAAAAAATGATAAAGTAGCCAACATAAGAACATAGACTTTCATTGGGCTTGAATAGTTTGTTATTTATTTTTCCTTCTTTTTTGAGGCGTAGCATACATAATGTGCTTGAATACTGAACATCACATTTACTTCATCTGGGTACACACCACTCAGATCTGCTATCCCAGAAATTGCCATCTCCCAGTCAGTATACTTATTTTAATGAAGGGACGACATGCCCATGCTACAGTCTTCAAAAAGGTGTACTGGAGGGACTTCCCTCGTGGTCCAGTGGCTAAGACTCCAGGCCCCCAAGGCAGGGGGCCTGGGAGAGATGCCTGCCCAGGGAAGTAGATCCCACATGCAGCAACTAAAGATCCTGCAGGCTGCATTGAAGCTCAAAGATCCTGCATGTCACAACTAAGACTCGGTGCAGCCAATTAAATAAATAATAAATACAAAAATATTTTTTAAAAAAAAGGTGGAAGGAGGGAGAAGGAAAGGTCCCTCCCAGCCCTTTCTTCCAGCTACCCGTTCTGGTCCCTTCCCTAGGAAATCCACTCACAGAGTTTCTTGTGTATCTTTTTTTTTTTAATTTTGGCTGTGCCTCAGGGCTTGTGGAATCTTAGTTCCCCTACCAGGGATTGAACCCTTGCAGTCTGTAGTCCTAACCACTGGAAGAGTCCTAAACACTGGACTCCCAGGGAAGTCCCCTCTTGTGTATCTTGCGTTGGGCTTCTTTCCTCTTGCTTTGGTTTGGCGGTATGTTTGTATTTGGAATTAGATGGAGTATCACAAGCTTTTAGTGTTAGGGCCTCCCCAGGTGAACGGGCCCTGAGAATAGGCCATGGCCGGATCTGTGTGCCCCTCTGCGGCCCAGGAGACAGGCCCCTGTCAGAGTCCTGAGCTCCATTGGATTCAGACCAGACCCCCTCAGCAAGAACCTACAGTTCAGACTCCAGTGGCTCCATGCATAGGGCTGGCGGCTCTGGCTCCACCTGCTTCGCATTCTGCTTCTCACCCAACTGCAAGGTTGGGGCATGGTGGATGGCCCAAAGGCCGAGGACAAGAAGTAGGGAAGATGCCAGTTGGACAGGGCTGCTCCAGGGTCATTTTGTCCAGCCCTCTGTCCCAGGGCACCTATTCAGATGTGGGTGTCGAGGGAGGGTTTCTATCCCTCTAAGAGGCATCTGCCCAGCCTAAACAGTTAGGAAACTGCCCCCTCCCACTTTGGCCTGATTGGAAGAGTCTCTCAACCTCTGTTAGGTTTTTTTTTAATTATTTATTTATTTGGCTGCACCAAGTCTTAGCTGCAGCATGTGGGATCTAGTTCCCTGACCAGAGATCAAACCTGGGCCCCCTGCATTAGGAGCAGAGTCTTAGCCACTGGACCCCTAGGGAAGTGCCGCCCTCCCCAACCTTTTTAACTTTTTCTTTTCTTTTTTGAAATTTACTTATTTATTTGGCTATGTCCAGTTTTAGTTGCAGTACACAGGATCTTCCATTGTGGTACACAGATTTAGTTGTGGCACAGGCTCAGCTGCTCCACAGTATGTGGGATCTTAGCTCTCCGCCCAGTGATCGAACCTGTGATGCCTGCCTGCATTGCAAGGCAGATTCTTAACCACTGAACCACTAGGGAAGTCCCTTAACTTTTTATTTAACTTATTATTCTGTTCTCTGAAGCCCTGAGGCCTGGCATATAGTAGCTAAAATCACTAGCTTTGGAGCCAGGCCGTCTGGTTTGCACTCTGGTTTGCTTTACTGACCATGTGGCCCTTGGGCGAGCTGCCTTCAAGCCCAGAGCCTCAGGTTCTTTGTCTGGAAAATGGGAATAATGAAGGTACCTGCTTCACAGGGCTACCGTGAGGACATATCAGATAAGGCAGGTAAATACTGCCCAGCACAGTGCCTGTTGTCTAGGCAGACTCCGCTAATGATAGTTGCCACCCTCACCATTATTATTGGTTTGGACCAGGGAAGGCTGCATAGACCAGGAAGAGATGGCGCGTGACTGTGTGGGTTCCCATGGACCAAGCATGAGCTGGCCTGGGGCTCTGGAGGCTCACGTGTGTTCTTATTTGGGTGGTCCTGTGTGGAGGGCCACCCTCCCCAGGCCTTCGATGAAAGGCATGTGGGAAGCGGGTCCTGTCCCCACCCCCACCGCCACCCCGTGCTTCTCCCTGCTCTGCCCTAAAACGAGAAGTGAGTGAGTTCCCCCAAGGGGTCGGCCGCGCCCCTTCCTGTCCCCGCCCTGCCGGCTGCCCCAGGCCAGTGGAGTGGCAGCCCCAGAAGCAGGACAGGACGGGGCTGGGTGGCGAGGTGGCCCGGGTGCTGATAGCTGCCAGAGCTTAGCCCCAGCGTCTCCCGCCTGCCCAGACTCAGCAGCACCACCCCGTTGCCTGCACGCCTTCACCCCACTCCCCGCCCCAGGCACCCCAGGATGGTGAGGTAAGGGCTGGGCACCCATGGTAGGCAGGAGGCAGGGCGTCCCAAGGCCCTGGGGCCTCTCCTCACCAGCCCTCCGGCCCCCAGGTGGTTTCACCGAGACCTCAGTGGGCTGGATGCGGAGACCTTGCTCAAGGGCCGAGGGGTCCACGGAAGCTTCCTGGCACGGCCCAGCCGCAAGAACCAGGGTGACTTCTCCCTCTCCGTCAGGTAGGTGGCCCGCGGCTCCAGCCGGGGGTGGGGTGCCAGCCCTTGGCTGCTCATTTCGCTTCCCCAGGCCCTTGGATGTATCCACCCCAGCCCTGCCCAGGACCCCCACCGCGCCCCACCACCCGACCTCCACTCTCCCTTCCACTGGCCTTACCTCCACTGGGTGCCCTGCAGGGTTGGGGACCAGGTGACTCATATTCGGATCCAGAACTCT
The DNA here is from genome assembly GCF_019923935.1 of Bubalus bubalis. Taxonomy (NCBI): domain Eukaryota; kingdom Metazoa; phylum Chordata; class Mammalia; order Artiodactyla; family Bovidae; genus Bubalus; species Bubalus bubalis. The sequence continues at coordinate 16,426,265 of NC_059160.1, forward strand.
GGGGACTTCTACGATCTGTATGGAGGGGAGAAGTTCGCAACATTGACGGAGCTGGTGGAGTACTACACGCAGCAGCAGGGCGTTCTACAGGACCGAGACGGCACTATCATCCACCTCAAGTACCCGCTGAACTGCTCAGACCCCACCAGTGAGAGGTGAGGGTCTTCGCTCCCTGGCCCGCCCACCGAGAAGTGGGCTGTCCTCCCTGCCTTGGGCCTCTTCCCTCCGTGTGATCCATGGGCCCCCTTTCCATCAACCCCTAGGAAGCAAGATAAGGTTGCCTGGCCCTTCTCCAGGGTCCCTGTCCACCCGCGCCCCAGGCCCTACCAGTGCCAGAGAGGCCTCTCCTCGTGGCTGTGTCTCCCAAATGGCCGGCTCTGTTGTTAGAAAGACGGAATCTGACCTCTTGTAACTGTTCCCTCCCCAGCACGGGTTCCTATGGTTGAGGAGGAGCGTAGGGGTCAGCGTGTATGAGGACACGCAGCCTCATCTCAGTGTCCCCTGAGAATGGGTCTGCCCTCTGGGGCTGACTAGTGCTGGACTAGTCCCTTGACCAGACCCATATCATTGAAAACTGTCATAGGGGTGCAAGGGCCTTGTAGCTGGGCACAGGACAATACTCTAAGCATTTCCCGCCCATCTTTCTGGTTTCAAAGATATGGTCCCCAGAACTGGGCTGGCTACTCCCCAGGTGGTCTCCCCAAAGTGTGCGCAGACCCAAAGACTCTGCATTTTATGGGCGGGTTGAGGGGGTGTCTCATTTTCCAGTTGTTTCTCCATGATAGCTCCTATAATTAGGGGAAGGGCAGCTGAACAACTCTGGGTTGTTATGGGGGACTTTTTTTGCACACTCCTAGGGCCAAGCCAACTTGTCCTTGTCCTGTATTTGTGCATCGATTGTCGAAATGATTCTGAACCTGGATTCTCTCAGCTTTCGGTCTTTCGGAGATGCATGCCTCCCAGCTTGCATCCGTATTTTATTCAAGTCACTGGCTGAGACTGAGAACTGGATGAGGCTGGGGAAAAGGCCACAGACCCAACCGGCAGACCCTTTTCCCCATGAGCATGCAGCCAAAGATCCATTTCTGGTGAAGCCGCCTCCCCTAGGAGGGAAGCACTTGGAAGCCCTTGCTGGTGTCTGTCTTTCCCTGGTGTTCACTGCCTCTCACCCTCTTCCTGCACCCCATCTGCCACATTCATAGGGATTTTCTGCCCAGGTCCTCTTGGGTTCTTCATGACCTGGCCTCCTCCTTGTCCACAGTCAGGGTCCGGCCTACTGGCTGCTGCCAGAGGATGGGTGGATGCAGGGGTGGTTGAAGATGGAGCTGCAAGAGGGATGGAGCTGAGAGGACCCTGGGGCCTGGGGTCAGGGTTCAAATTGTGGCTGGAAGAGGTCAGGGACAGAGGGACTCAAGACCAGGGCAGCTGACTTAAAGAGGGGCTTTTGGTTCCCCACGCCAGGAGGCCTGGATCCACCCTTGACCCTGGGAACCCGTGGGGAATGCTCTTTCTCCCAACCTCTGCTCTGGTTTGCTCTGGTTCTTGGCCTTGGCAGCTGCCCCTCCTCTGGGGGGAATTTGCATTTGTCCCCTCAATGGCTAGCTCTTTGCCTGTGGTCAGCCTGACATTTGCATGGAGACTTCCTCATCCTGTGGGGCCTGGGGAAAGAGGGTTAGCCCCCTCCCCACTGCTTGGGGGCCCTGGTCTATCCCTGAGTGGTGGGATATGGTGGCCCAGGGGTCCTGCACGGGCTGTGGACTCTGGAGGTCTCTGAGCTGCAGTCTCCTCTGGGCCGCAGTGCGACGGGGTAGGACAGACTGGCCCCCTCCCTCCTTCCCCCCATTCCTGCGGTTGGAAAATGCCCCCCCTTCCCCTGTCCCTGGGCTGAGGAAACCTCACAACCTCACTTCTCACTCTCTCCCCAGAAGGAGTTTTGTGTTTTTTCCATCACGTGGTTTCCTGTGGGGCTGGGCATTGTGGGGCTACAGTTTCCTCCTGGGAAGGGGGTGTGTTGTGGGGAAAGGTCCTAGTTCTGCTTTCTGCCCCTCTGAGCCCCTCGAGCCTACCCCCCAACACCGAACCCCAGCAGCCCTTTCAGTGACATCACCTGGGGAACCCCAAAGCCCCCAAACCACTATTCACCCGTGGGCTTGTCCACCTTCCCGACCCCCAGGGGGACTTCTCCCCATTTCCCCTCCCTTGTGACTTCCGTCTCTCCCAACCCCATTGCTGTCTGTGGTTTGGCCTCCATCTGCATTTCTGCTTCCCTCGCCTAGCCCTGTCTTTCATGGAGACCCTTCCTGGGTTTCTCCCCTCTGAACATTCTGGATGTGGCTGCCTTTCTGCCTGTGTCTTAAACTTGCAAAGGTGGGCTTGCTTAGAAGTCCTGAGGCTTGCCACTTATCAGCTGGGGCCTTGGGCCAGTGTGCAACCGCCCAGCCTCAGTCTCCTCATCTGCAGAATGGGTAGTACCTACCTCTCAGGTTTTTGTGAGAGTGACGGACCTACTCACAGTGGCGGATTTGAGAGCATGTAGCATAGCTCAGTTCAGCACATGGCAGGGGCCCAAGTTCCCTGCCCCCTCCCTGAGCGTTTGCCCAGCGCCCGCCCCTGGCCTCAGTCTCATTTCCCCGGATGCTGTCTTCCCTAGGTGGTACCATGGCCACATGTCTGGAGGGCAGGCAGAGACTTTGCTGCAGGCCAAGGGGGAGCCTTGGACCTTCCTTGTGCGTGAGAGCCTCAGCCAGCCTGGAGATTTTGTGCTGTCCGTGCTCAGCGACCAGCCCAAGGCTGGCCCCGGCTCCCCGCTCAGAGTCACCCATATCAAAGTCATGTGTGAGGTAAGGCCTCTGGGCACCAGGGAGGGTGCTGGGGGTTCCCTCTGTGCCCACAGCCGTGCCCTTGGGGAGGGGCAGCCTGGGCTTTGGTCCAAGGCTGGGGGTCCAGGCAGGGAGACAGGTGGCCTGACTTGGAGCCCCTCAGGGCGGACGTTACACAGTGGGGGGTTCGGAGACCTTCGACAGCCTCACTGACCTGGTGGAGCATTTCAAGAGGACGGGGATCGAGGAGGCCTCCGGCGCTTTCGTCTACCTACGGCAGGTGAGGGGTGGGCCTGGCTGCCTCCTCCCATTCCCTGAGCCTCTGAGCTCTAGAAGCGGCTGACTTCTGGCCTCCCCCACCCCAGCCATACTACGCCACGAGGGTGAACGCGGCTGACATTGAGAACCGGGTCTTGGAACTGAACAAGAAGCAGGAGTCAGAGGAGACAGCCAAGGCCGGCTTCTGGGAGGAGTTTGAGGTTTGTGATGGGACCAGCAGGGTGAAGGGCGTGGGGTCCCAGACAGACCCCGTCCCCTCGCTCCCCATCCTCATGTTAGTCTGCCCCATGACCTCTCCACCCATGGATGCCCCTCTCCCGGGCCTGAGGCTCCATTTCCCCAACTCGTCCCACAGAGTCTGCAGAAGCAGGAGGTGAAAAACTTGCACCAGCGGCTGGAAGGGCAGCGGCCAGAAAACAAGAGCAAGAACCGTTACAAGAACATCCTTCCGTGTGAGCACCCTGGGCAGCCTCCAGCCCGCCCCCAACTCAGGCAGCATCCACTCACCCAGGAGATGCCTCTCCCCTAGCTGACCTCCTCCCATCTCAGACGGTCTCCTTCCCCAGCTCTATGAGGGACCCCCACCCACAAGGGCGTCCCCCCTTCCTCCAGGATCCCAGAGGATCCCCTCATACCCCACCCCACCACCTTCTTCCTCTGAAACCTCCAGCCCACATGGGTTGAGATCCCTCAACCCATGTGGGTCCCCCACCCTGGCCTGCCCACAGGGCTTCTGGGCAAGGATGGCCTGGGAGCTCAAGAAGGGTTTCTGACCCAGGCCCTTCTTGCTTCCTTTCTGCCCACTCCCAGTTGACCACAGTCGAGTGGTCCTGCAGGGACGCGACAGTAACATCCCTGGGTCTGACTACATTAATGCCAACTACGTGAAGGTCGGTGTGCTCGCCGGTCATGGTGGGGTGGGGGCGGGAAATGGACCCCGGATCCTGGGGATACTGGGTCCAGAGACATAGGGTGAAGCCAGAGCTGTTGCCATGGGTGAGTGGGTGGGTGGGTGAGGGGCTCACAGCTCTGCTCGTCTCTGCACTCTGTCCAGAACCAGCTGCTAGGCCCTGATGAGAACGCTAAGACCTACATCGCCAGCCAGGGCTGCCTGGAGGCCACGGTCAACGACTTCTGGCAGATGGTGTGGCAGGAGAATACCTGCGTCATTGTCATGACCACCCGGGAGGTGGAGAAGGGCCGGGTAGGCTGAGCCCCGCGCTGCCCCCACCCCCAGGACTGCTCCACCACCATTAAGCTGGAAAGACACTTAGGGGCACCTCAGAGGGCAAGGGCCCGACCTCCGTGGGGAACTGAGAAAGAAATCTGAGTACACGATGACTCCTGGGTCTCTGCTTCCTATGTGGGACTCCCCTGACCACCAGACCCAGATTTCCAGAGGCCTCCATCCCTTAAGTGTCCCCCCGCCCTGTGCCCACCATCCCCCTCGGGGTAGTAACCCCTCCTCTCCACTCAGTCTCATTACTCTCTCTGAAGTCGGCCCCAAACTGTCACCCCATGGGCAGGCTGCCCCCTCGCACGGCACCCTCTGCCCCGGAGTGGCTGTGACCTGTGCAGAGGTATGTGACCTTTGCATCAGGCTGTCCCCCCCGAGGACCCTGGTACTCAGGCTTGGTGGCTACCCTCCAGCCCTCACCTCTGAGCTGCCAGGCTCCTTCAGGTTTCTGTGCCTCTGCAGGAGCTCATTTCTCCTAGGAAGTGACTTCCTCTTTCCTCCCTATCTCTGCCCGACAGACTCCTCGTTTTTTTTTAAAGACCCGTCTCACATGCTCCCTCCTCTGTGAAGCCATCCCTGATTTCCTCCATTACCTAGAGGGAGAATTAGTCTCTGCCTGCACCCCCTTACCCCGGGCTCCTCAGCAGCTCAGTTCCCTGGCTCACCCTTCTCTCTGTGAGCTCCTGGAGGCACTGGCACACCAGGCTGTGTCTTACTTGTGTCTGGCACTCCAGCCTGGTTGGCGCGGCTTCAGGTGCGAGGCCTGTACCAGCCAGCATGCGCGGACTGACTTGTTGAATGGCTGATCAGGTCTCACCACCTGGAGCATGCTGAGCCAAGACTTAAGCCTCTGACTCTTGGCCAGTTCACCCATTCATCCATCAGATGCTGCGGGGCCAGCACCGGGCACTCAGGCCCTGCCTCTGTGCCTTACACCCCCCACCCCCCTCTCTTTTCAGAACAAATGTGTTCCATACTGGCCAGAAGTGGGCAGTCAGCGTGTTTATGGACCCTACACCGTAACCAATTGTGGGGAACACGACACAGCTGAGTACAAACTCCGAAACTTACAGGTCTCCCCGCTGGAAAATGTGAGTGTCCCCTGCTCCTGCCCCAGGCTGGGGGCCCTGCTCACGCTCGTTCTCCTGGGTTGGATAGAATGAAGCCACGTTGGGGAGCAGGGCACACTGACCCTATGTCCTCCACCCAGGGGAACCTGATTCGGGAGATTTGGCACTACCAGTACCTGAGCTGGCCTGATCACGGGGTCCCCAGTGAGCCTGGGGGTGTTCTTAGCTTCCTGGACCAGATCAACCAGCGGCAGGAGAGTCTGCCTCACGCAGGGCCCATCATCGTGCATTGCAGGTGAGAGTGACAATGATATGATATCGGTGATAATAATCCAAGTAGTAGCTGGCAAGTGAGTACTGCCAAGCGCCCTGCACTGTTGTAAGCGAATTACACGAGAATGCATTTAAAGCCTCCCAGGCCCTCCATCTCTTCTGGGTTCCCTGATGGCTTCCAGACCCATGGGTGGAACTTAGCTTGAACCAAGCCCATGGCTTGAGCCCGTGCCTGGCATGGGGAGTCTCCATAGAGACATGGCGTCCGGTCCAGTCTAGTTCAACCTGCCATGTGCAAATGAGGAAATGGGTCAAGCCTCTTGTCAGGTCACTGCAGGTCCGTGGGGGGAACCTGGAGCAGGGCTCACGGTAGACCCAGGTCCTGGTCACTACTGTTTTTTCACACATGCCTACCCATGGTGTTTCTCCTTGGGGTCGGTGTGGCTCCCCAACTCTTCTCTTTACCGTCTGCAGCCATAACGGGGAGGGGTGCCGAGTCCTCTTCATGCCACTCCTATTTCTCCCTTCCTGCCAGTGCCCCCAGCTCAGCCCCTCGGCTCATGCACCACTAGGTCCACTGGAGCTCCCCATGTTCATGTTCGGGAGACCCTGCTAAGCTGGGGAGCTGAGGGAGCAATGAGCAGCAGGGGCCCCAGCAGGTCACCTGGCCTGGGTGGAGGGGAGGGGATAGGCAGGGGTTGCTGGACAGATGTAGCTTCTGTAAATTCCAGCTCCTCCACTCCCTGGCTGTGTGATCTCAGACAAATGACTTCATGTCTCTGATCCTCAGGTTCCTTATCTGTAAAGTCAATGTTTCATGGGGCTGTGGCAAACGTGAAACCCTCTCACTGTGTCTGGAGTACAGTAAATGCTCCAGAAGGGGGGTCGTTCATGTTTTTATATCTCCCGTGGGGGGGACGGGGGTCTGTTTCCTTCCCTTCCCTTCCTGCTCCCTCCATGTGACCCAGGCTCTGAGGGTAAGGACTTCCTCCTTCTGCCCACCAGCTCTTGTGTGTCCTGGGGCAGGGCTGGGTGGGGTGAGCCTGGAGGTACCCCCCACGTGCTGTTTCAGGGACTCTACCTCCAGGGACAGGCCCATTGCCAAGAATGACCTGGCTGCCCGTGCCCCCCACCCCCCACCTTCTTGAAATCCCCATGGCCTTAATTTAGACGTTACAGGAAGGAAGTGGGTGAGAGGGTGTTATTTTTAACAATCTGGGTTTGAAATTAGACAGTGCGACTTGGGGCATCGGCCTGACTGGCCTAGTGGTGGAGGTGAAACCGGGGTCTCTGTGGGGTCTTGAGGCTGCTGGGGTCTGTGTGCCCAGGGGGTGGCGGCAGAGGGTGGGGAGGAGGGGAGACCTCCTGTTAACTGCTCCCCCAAGTCTCCTGAGCCCAGTGGCCTCGTGGCCCGCAGGTGGGAGAACTGCCCTCACTCTGCTGTCAGGATCTGAAGAAAAAGGGAGATGCAGCCTTACAGAAAGATGGTCCTCATGTGAAGAGGGCAGCCTGGCTTGGGCCAAAGCTGTGGGAGAGGGCCCGGGAGGCCAGGGTGCCAGGGTAGTAGGCAAGACAGGTGGGATGGGGTCCCAGGTCTCCTGAGGTTGTGGGGGGAAGAGGGAGAAGTGGAAGCAGGTGGTGGGGCTGGGAAGGACTGGGATGGACATCGGGGAGCAGCGTCTTAGCATTTGTGTGCAAGGCTCTCCCCCAAAATCCCTTGGCTGGAGGGATGAGCATGGGTGCAGAGTTAGGCAAACCCCTGCCCCGCCTGCCCCACCCCCACTGCACTGACCCAGTCAGGTTCCAGCAGCTTGTATCACTGACCTTTCCCTAAGCTCCGCCCCTGCCTTCTGCCCGCTCCCTAAGCCCCGCCCCTGATGGCGCAGTTTGAGCCCCTGGTTCCCGGCCCATGAGGGCTGGGCCTCTCACGTGTCCCTTTCTCTCCCCAGCGCCGGCATCGGCCGCACGGGCACCATCATTGTCATCGACATGCTCATGGAGAGCATCTCCACCAAAGGTGAGGGTGACTGGTTGGGGACGCTGGGTCTGGTGGGAGAGCAGCCCCCCGCCTTCGCCTCCGCTTGGGGCCTGACATCCCGCTGCCCTCTCGGCCAGGCCTGGACTGTGACATCGACATCCAGAAGACCATCCAGATGGTGCGGGCCCAGCGCTCGGGCATGGTGCAGACGGAGGCTCAGTACAAGTTCATCTACGTGGCCATCGCCCAGTTCATCGAGACCACCAAGAAGAAGTTGGAGGTCATGCAGGTGCGAGCAGAGCAGGGGCCTGGCTGGGCTGAGGGGGCCAGTGGGCGTCATGGGGTGCTGCTGGGACCACCGGCCTCCCACCACACCTCTCCCCGCAGTCCCAGAAGGGCCGGGAATCGGAATACGGGAACATCACCTACCCACCAGCAATGAAGAACGCCCACGCCAAGGCCTCCCGCACCTCCTCTAAGTGAGTGGCCCCTGCCTAGCCCGACTTTCCTTTCCAGGGAGGTTCGGGTTCAAGTATAAGCTTGGTTCTTACAACCTGTATTCACAAGTGTCTCCTGAGTGCCCTTCCACGTGGGGCCTGAGCTGAGTACACTGATGTGTGAGGTGGAGCCTTTGCCCCGAGGAGCTTCTAATCTAGTGTCAGGACGCCATCAGGGCTGGTGTCCTCGCTTTCCTGGCCTCAGTTTGCTCACCTGTGAGATGGGGTGACCCCATGTCACCCCAGGCTGGTGCTGGGGAACCCTGCCCCTGTCTCCTGACCCGCTGGCCCCGCCCTGCAGACACAGGGAGGACGTGTATGAGAATGTGCAAAGTAAGAACAAGAAGGAGGAGAAGGTGAAGAAACAGCGGTCAGCAGACAAGGAGAAGAACAAGGGCTCCTTGAAGAGGAAGTGAGCCAGGCTCGTCCTGGGGCGGCCACGGTACGGCCCTTCCCTGGCCTGTCCCTGGGGCTTCCCAGCTGGTCTTTCTGCCCTGGATAGAGGGTGCAGCTGTGGCCTCACCCAGCCTTCCCAACCCCACCAGACCTGCGTCTTGTCCCCCACTCCAGGTCCAGCCCCGCCTTATCCCTTCCTCCCTTCCCTTTGCAGCCTCAGCCCCGTCTCTGCAGAGGCCTCCAGTGGATGACCCACAGCCTGAACCTTGGAGCAACACCCCTCCCCCATTCTATTGTAATTTAAATGACCGTGTGCCCACCTCCCTCTCCTGGGATCCTGTATATAGCCCAGCAAGGCCCCAGGTGGGGCCAGACCAGTCTCCTCTTGTAAATAAAGCCTCTAGGTCACTGTGTGTGGGTCTCTAACTCTGTGTGCCTAGCGGGAGGGGGAGGCAGACAGGGAGCCTTCACAGTCTAACAGGCGAGTGTGAGCACGGGCCTGGTCTGGCTGTCTCTTCCCTTTCTTTAAAGCAGAGGGTGATCCTGCCAGGGTGGTTGTGAAGATCACTGAGATCAGGGATGACGATATAACTGGCAACAATAATTCATCACACTTTTTTTTTTTTTAACACATTGTATTTATTGGATTGCACTGGGTCTTGAAGAATCTTTATTTGCATCAGGTGAACTCTTAATTGCAGCAAGTGAGATCTACATCCTCGACCAGGGATGGAACCTGGGCCCCCGTGCCATGGAAGTATGAAGTCTTAACCACTGGGGAAATCCCAATTCATTGCACTCTTGGCATGTGTCAGGTGCGGTTTAAGAGACTAAAAGCATTGTGGACTTCCCTGGTGGTCCAGTGGTTAAGACTCTGAGCTTCCAGTGCAAGAGGTATGGGTTAGATCCCTGGTCAGGGAACTAAGATCCTACAGGTCACATGGAGTGGCCAAATAAAAAAGTAAAAAACAAGACCCCCCCCCCCCCCAAAAAAAAAAGAACAAAATCAAGACTAAAGTATTGAACCGAGGTACCTGTATCATTCCGATTTTACAGTGGGACAAGCTGAGACACAGAGAGATTAAATAACTTGCTCGAGGCCACAGGACTGTTGAGTAGTGAAACTAAGATTTTAACTCAGGCCGTTGGGCCCCAGAGCCTGCACTCCTGGAAATGCAGCCGGGGTCACGCTGAGGGGGACACAACCCCATTCTCTGGCCTGACTTCTAGGTCCAAGCGCTAAGAAGATGGATCAAGGCCATTTAGCACAGGCCCAGAGCCAACCTGCCTGCCATCCCTGCCCTCTGGATGCCTGGTGCTCTCAGGACCGCCTGGCTCCTCCCTTCCTGGGGGCCACTGCTACCTTTAGGCTCTTGATCAGAGTCTTAGTTTTTAAAATAATGTATTTATTTGATATCTGGTTGTGCTGGGTCTTCATCGCTGCTAGGGGTTTTCTCTATCTGTGGCGAGTGGGGGTTACTCTCTAGTTGCGGTGTGTGGGCTTCTCATTGTGACAGTCTTGTTGCGGGACATGGGCCCTAAAGCGTTTGGGCCTCAGTAGTTGTACCATGAGTGCGGTAATTTCAGCTCCTGGGCTCTAGTGCACAGGCTCAGTAGTTGTGGCACATGGGCTTCGTTGCCCTGTGGCATGTAGGATTTTCCTGGTCCAGGGATCAAACCTGTGTCCACTGCATTGGCAGGTGGATTCTTCACCACTGAGCCACCAGGCTTCCCTAGTTTTATTTTTGATCACTTTCTGTGTGTCCACAGTGGACAACAATGATTCCTGCTTCATGTTAAGGCTTTATGTTGATTGAAAGTGCTGGTCTCCTGGGGAGTTGAGCCTGAGAGAGCCCCACTCGGTAATGCCTGGTTCCCTGCTGCTGGGCTGGCTGAGACTGGGCGGTCATTTGCTCAGTGGACAATTTCTGTATTGAGTGTCCCCACGTCCCCAGCACTGGAGCAGTGGTGGGGCGAGATGGTGGATCCAATTGTTCCTGTCATTGTGGAATTGAGGAGACTGGTGGGAAAGGCAAACCCAGAAACAGTCCACAAACAGAGAATAAGTAGACAAGAATTAAGAAGGAAACAAACAAAGCTGGGCCTCCCAGGTGGTAAAGAACCCACCTGCCAGTGCAGGTGACATAAGAGACTTGGGATCGAGCCCTGGGTCGGGAAGATCCCCTGGAGGAGGGCATGGCAACCCACTCCAGTATTCTTGCCTGGAGAATCTCATGGACAGAGGGGCCTGGCAGGCAACAAAAGAGTGGGACACCACTGAAGCAACTTAGCAGGCACACAAACAAGGGTGGAGGCCGAGAGCTGGGATTGGGCAACTCGGCAGGCAGCTCAGCTCCCTGGAGCCGTCACCCTCCAGGGGGTGCGAGGGTGGAGCATCACCTGTGTGCCTCAGGGCCCCTCTCCCAGCAACCCTTTCATCCCAACTGAGCTGCACAAAAGAAAGGCGGGTCCCACACCCTCGAACCGCCCTGGGCTAATTGCCGGAGGCTGGGACTTGGCTTCTCCTGGGCTTCGAGGTGGGCCCAGGGGTGGCTCTCCCTGGTGAGGTGCCTGGTCCTTCTGAAGAGTGGAGTGGGGGACTGCGCCCAGGGCTGCAGAAGCCCTCAGAACTCCAATCGGCCGGGTCAATGCAGAGGTTCCTGGCCAGGAACTCAGGACTCTTGGCAGAGGCCCCAACACTAAGGGTGAGGACAGGGAGGTGCCCCTCGGAGACCCCCCCTGCCCTCCGCAGGCTGGGATGTTCTGGGTGGGGGTCAAACCCAGTCCCTGCAGAGCTGAGTCCCCTCTGACCTCAGGATCTCTGGCAGAGGACTTGGGAAAGGATTGGCCGGGGGGTAGGAGCAGCTGTGGGGTGAGGCCCAAGGAGGAAGGCGAAGGGGCTCAAAGGCGCCCTGTCCTTTGTTCTTCTGGTGACAAGGCCTCCCTGGCCTAGGCCGCGGATCCAAGGAGGCAGGTATCAGAGGAGAGACTGTGGCAAAAGCTGGGGGCCTCCGGTGGGGTGACTAGGCCTCAGAGGAGGTGCCTGTGGCTGGCACTGGGAGGGAAGGGGTTAAGGCAGCGGGGTGCAGCCTATGGCGGGCAGACACACCTGTGCGCAGGGGCGGCGGGCGGGGCCCAGGTGAGGAGCCTGCGCTGCCGGGCAGGAGAGAAGGAAGAAGGAAGAATGGAGGCCAGGGCGGCTTCGAGGCCTTGAATCCTGGGCCTTGATTCCCCTTGCTCTCCGTGACCCACGCTCTCTGGGGGCCAGGCGGCCTGGTGACAGGTAAAGACCACTGGGAGAGGGGTCCTGGGGCCAGGCTAGGGACTGCTGAGGGGGTTTGAGGGTGGGGAGCTGGTGTGTGGGGGCAGAGACTGGCTTTGGGGGTGGTGGGGAAGGGGCTCCGGGTGGAGAAGAGATGGTCAGGGGGCTTCCGAAGTTCTGCTCGGGCCTTAGTGGATCAACAACCCAGGGTGGGGCTGGTGGCCGCTGCAGGCTCACCCGGAAGTGTCCCCAGGGACGCGGGTGGTGGGGGTGGGGGCCTGGGCCTAGGACTGGCTCTGGATGGGTGGCGGGGTGGGGGCCCCCGTCTTACCCAGCAGTGTTTGGGTGCTGGTTGGGAGTCTCTAATACTGCCGGGTAATGATGGAGGCCCCTGTCTCAGGCCAGCGACGTCCACCGCCTCAGGGGCTCCCTGCGCACAGCTGCTGGCGTCCCGGCTCCCAAATCTCCCCCCCCCGCCCAGCCCTGGAGGCCCCTTCTTCTTGAGCGGAGGGTGCCTTGAGAGAGGTGGCTCTTGGCTGGCTGGCTGCCCACAGAAGGGACACAGTGGCCCCAGCCCCTCCCCGAAGCCAGAGAGATTTGTCATCTGGAGGATCTAGGACCCACAGCTGACCTGGAGTTTAGGATTGGCTGGTAGACCTTCAAGAGACCTCAGCTGGCCCGCGGCCAGGGTCCCTGGAGAGACTGGCCAGCTCCAGCGTGGATGTCTGTGACCGGCTCTGGGTCCATCTTCCAGCACAGTGTTGGATGGTCTAATGGTGAAGCTCCTAACACTGTCTGGTAAAGATGGCCCCCGGCTGGTGCCCTCGGCAATGACCTTCAGGGAGGCCTGAAGACTACGGAGGCCTCCGGACCAGCAACCTCTGACCTTTACCCTTGGGGAGATGGGGGAAGTCACTAGGAAAGGGAAACAATAGGAGGAATCAAAATGGCTGCCTCAGAGCCCCAGGGGATCTGGACACTCCAGGCACCTCCATCCCCTTCCTGCCTCTGGGATGTGAGGGAAATGAAAGCGTGGACCGGACTCGGGCTCATTCACCTCTCCCCTGCTCCCCAAACCCTCTCACCAGCTCCTTAGGGCTTTGTCTCCCTGTCTCCCTGTCCCTTTCATGACAGTGAGCAGGGGGCAATTAATCTAATTTCTTCAGAAGTCGCGAAGCAGCTGAAGGTGAGCCCCGGCTCTCTAACCCGGTCACCAAGACCTCTCTGACTTGTGCATACACTTCTGCCCCAGGTGCCGACCATCCTCCGGTTCCCACTCTTCCCTGTCTCCCTTAATACAAGGGATGGGACACGGGTGAGGTGGCATGTGGGCACAGCCAGTGGGCTCCTTTCTCTGCCCACTCAGTGAGGGCAGCATCGAGGAGGAAGGAGGCGCCTGGTCTGCGGGGTGGGGGCGGGGGCAGGGCTGTGGGAGTGAAGCCCACCTCCAGAGGGCAAGCCCTGGCTGAGAAGTGCGGGCAGCCTGGGCAGGTGACATGATCCGCTGGGCGGGGGTTTGAGCACGTAAGCCCTCTGGTGAGATCGAGTGGTCTCTCCATAGTTGCGTGGAGCCTTATTACCAAGGAAGCAGCTCCTGTTGGGATCATCAGATTTTTGGTCTAGCTCAGCAAAGCCACAGCTGCTCCGGCCTTAGAAAAGGAGATGTTGGTAAACAAAGGGGAGATGCGGTTTAGGAGGGCGGGGCGGGGAGTGCAGCTGGGCCCGGACCCCAAGGCCCGCGGTTCCCACCCTGGTCCTGTTTTGGATCCGGCTCTGCGGGCTTACAGGGTGAGAGCAGCTGGCCTGGCTCTCCCTACCTGCCCCCGCCGGCGTCCTCGCGCCCCCTGCTGGCAGAGACGGAGAAGAACCCGGGAGTGCGCGGTGTGCGCGTGCGCATGTTTGCTTCCCCATGCGTGCCTTCCCGGCCACACTCAAACACCTCACTCAAACAAACACCGGGAGGCTTTGACTTCAGCTTCAGTAATAAAAATTTATTGAGAATTCCTGGGGTGGTGGTTATCGCCTCCGGACCACGAGGGAGGAATCAACACCGTAGCAAATTACTGAGAAATCACACTGTCCCCAAACCCCTGGCCAACACAGGGAGGAAAGTCATTGCCCCAGAAGTGGTCAGTCTTTGTTCATCAGAAAGGTTGGGAGGAGCGATGCAGAGGGACCATCTCATGATAGCAGGGTGGGGGTGGCGTGGGCCCCAAGGTGACTCCTCAAACACCAGGGCAGAAACAGATCCACTTCCTCCCTGGAGGCAGAGTTCTTGGTCACCAGGCTCATTTCTTACCCTTGATGAGGCTGTCACTGTGGAAATGAGACAGATGGTGACATGATTAGGGAACACACTTGTGAGAGGCAGAGCATCTCAGGCCACCCACTCCTCCCCAGCCACGGGTGTGTGGGTGGGACGGTGAGAAAGGGGAGCTGGTGGGGGAAAGGCAGGTACTGGGAGATAAAACCCATAGCAACAAGGTTTTGTCCACTACTTACCTTCCCCTGAGGACATGAGGTCACCACATGAACAGGAAACACAGAAAGACAAAAGAAAGGTACATGTGATTGACAAGTTTCAGGCCCTACCCAGCTCTAATCCCCTCTTCCATCCCAAGAGAAAAAGGCAAGCCTGCTGGAAGCCGGAGTCTCGGGCTCTGGGAAGGAAGAGACTTGCTCCCTCAGCCACTGCCAGGTCTCATCTCTGTCTTCCTAGCATGCTTCGGTGCCCCAGAGCAGCTCCCCAGGACAAGGACTGAATATCATCTTTCACTGCTTTTCGGTGAAAGGGAACTTTACAATTAAAGCGCTTTTTACACGAACAATCCTATTTGATCTCATAAAATCCTGTGAGACTCAAGGTCGGAATTATCAACCACCCACTTTTCTAACTTTGATCCAGAGAAATGGTGTTTTCCAGGGTCATATGAGTAGGCTAGTAACAGGTTCTAGAACCCGAGCAGCCAGACTCCGGCCCCTGATCTGTGTGGAGGACCCAGGGGAAGGCCCTGTCTCTCACCGGGTGAAACTTTCATCCTGTAGGTTGAGCACGAGGTTGTCAGCAGTGAGATAGATACGATTCTGTGAGGTGGCGATCTATAGGGCAGGAAACGAGACAAATGTTTGCACAAGGTCTTGCAAAAAAGACCTTGATTGCTACCCCTGCAATTCAATAACCACTGACGGAACACCTGGGGGTTAGAATAGGGATGCCGGGATGAGCGCCCTGGTTTCTGTGCTCACTCAGGGAACCAAAGCAAAGAGCAACAGTGGAGGCGTTAGGTCCACAAGAGGCATGAACAGAAGGTCAGGGGAGCCCAGAGGACTAATTTTTGATGAGAGGAAGAGTGTCAGACAAGCCAATTTGAACAGAAATCTGAACAAGGAAGATTCTACTTCCCTCCCTTCAATGCCTGCACACTCACCGTCTTGGAGATGTTCTGGGCTGCCCGGATCTTGCGTAGCTTGATATAACCTGGGTTCTTGCTCAGGGCCTCTCCCAAGTGAGCAGGATGCAGTTAAGGGGCCACACGAGGCCAGATCTCAATCGGGTCCGGTTCTGCCTACTCCCTCTGCTCGGCCCTCCCCTGGGCTGTCAGATCCAAGGTTGCGCTCACGTGGCTCGTGCCCAGCCCCACCTGTTGGCCTCCCTGCAGGCAGCTGCCGGGAACTGAAGGCAGCAGTGGACATGGAGGTGAGGCCAGCCGCGCTGTTGATCTGCCTCATGGCGGGGAGCCAGCCCTCGGGTGCCCCACCAAGCTCTCAGATCCCACTCGGAACCCCCGCCCCCAGGGGTCGAAGGGCACGGGTCGCATTCGCCTTAAGTCTCATCAGCCAGCCTACAGGGGGGCGATGCGGAGCGGTGTGCGCCAGAGCTGCGCTGGGGGGCGCTTCTGGGGAAGGATATCATCCGCGCCGCCTCGGCCTCACCCTCCGCCTGCACGATCTTCTGCCGCTGTTCCTGCTTTGCCTTCTCCACCAGGAACTGGGCGCGCTGGGCCTCCTGCTGGGCTGTGGCGGGAGAGAATCGGGGTCACAGGGATGCGAGGCGGCGGGAACCCAGTCGCGCCTGCCTGCTTCCTCGGACGCCGTCGCCTGACTCACCCACTTGTTTGGCTTCCACAGCGGCCGTGTACTCGCGGCTGAAGCTCAGCTCGGTGATGGCTACGTCGTCCAAGATGAGGCTGAAGTCCTTGGCCCTCTCGGTCAGCTCCCGTCGGATTAGCAAGGACACCTGGGGGGCGGGGGTGGGGGCGGACAGGAGAGGGGCGTTGAGGGGGCCGGAGAACGGAAAGGAAGGCGTGCTGCCGTGACCACGGGAGTCCCAGATCTCTGGAACACCGCAGGGGCACACTGACGCTCTCAGAGTTGCTCACTGGGCCCGCCGAGCTGGAGAGGCCTCGGTCAGACTCCCAAGCTCCACTCTTTCCAAAAGCTGTGTGCGGGTCTAGACCACGGTTCTCCCTCCCTGCCTGACACTAACCAGGCCCGGCCCTCGTTCCCCACACTGGCCATCAGCACGGCTTTTTGGGTGGATGGGACCTCAGGTTACAGTACTTTCCTAATGGGCTGCCTTTCCTAAAAGCCCGTCCACAGGGCTTCGGAGGGAAATGCTGATGCTGTGGGAGGGAAGGGTAGCTGGAGTCAGACCTGGGCCCGTTGAGTGATCAGCTGGGAGGCGTTGAACTTGGCCACCACGCTCTTGAGCACCTCGTTGACAATGGACGGCAGCACTCGCTCCTCGTAGTCCAGCCCCAGGCGCTGGTACATGCTGGGCAGCTCCATGGCATTGGGTCGGGACAGCACCCGCAGGGAGATGTTCACCATCTGCAGGTCTAAGAAAGAGGTCAGAAGTGGCTGGGCGAGGCTACGGGGGCTCACCTGGCCTCTCGGCAAAGCCGCCCTCCCTAGGCATTTTCTCCCGTGCGTGCTTCCCTGGCTACCTAGGGCAATGCCCTGTGGCCCAGAATGGCCTTGGGCGGAGGAGAGTGAGGAGGCTGACGAGAGGTGACTCAGCACAGGCCAAGTGCATACTTGCCCATGGTCAAATCTTCTCTACCCAGGCCCCTCCTCCAGAAAAGCTGACTTTTTTTTTTTGATGCTTCACTGAAAGTTGTTACACTGTATCGTTACCACCGGTCTCCTGACTCACCCACTCACTCCTGAACTAGACAGTAAGGACTTGAGAACAAAGACTGTTTTGTGAATCCTTTATTTTTAAGGCCTAGGGTTTTGGGAATTTAAGAAACCTTCATTGAAGATAATGCAAAAAAGTATGTTACAGGTGAGCTACTTGCCTCATTGTGTGTGTTTGTGTAAGGCTTGATCTGGGGAATCTCAAAGGCACAACATCTGTGAATGGTCTAGGAGGGAATAGGTGCCCTAGGGGATAGGTGGGACCAAGTTTCCCCAGAACAGAATGTACCAGTAGATTAATAAATCAAACAGCTAAAGAAAAGTTTTAAAGCGAGGCTTTGACCTAGGTAGTGAATAAGACAAAAGACAGACAATGCTGTTACTGAGTTTACACTAGGGGGAGGAACAGTTGAAAACGAGCAAATGCACAGCATGTTCAGAATGTATTGCTTTAATCCCTGGAGCAGGTGCTTTTATTACACCTTGTTTGCAGAAGTGGAAGCCAAAGCCCAAGAGATCTGACACTACCATCTTCCCCAGTCTCTGACCAGGCTCCCGTGTTTACTGTCAGGGACGCCCCAGTGCCCAGACCTACCTTTGGAGCCTGTGGGGGAGGAAATTTTTCGGGGTCTGGCCCGAATGTCATAGATGATGGGGTACTGGAACCAGGGGATCCTGGAGGGAAGGGAACAGGGATAGGGGTTAGGAAGCTGCGATTTCACTAGTTCTGCCCGGATTTCCTTCACCACGTGTTTCTTGACCTGCTCCTCCTCTTAATGACCAGGGTCAAGGAGAAATTTTCTTCTCCCTTCGGAAAACAACAGTATGTGCTGCTGGAGATTTGGGCAGCACCACTGTTCGGGGAGATGGGGTGAGAAGGGGAAAGGGCAGCGCTGAATCTCGCTGTCAGTCTTACTACAGGTACTGGTGGGTCGACGTTCAAGGGTGATGGGTCAGGGTCAGTCAGCTCTGCCCGCCATTACCTGAAGTGAAGGCCCTCGGCCAGAATGGTGTCCTGCTGCACCCCTCCGATCCGATTAAAGAAAATGGCTCTGTGCCCTCCTTCCACTGCAGGGAGAGGGGTGGGGGTCAGTCCAGGCCGGGCTCAGAGTACGTGCCAGCTTCTGGTGGGGCGGGGTGAGGGGCTGGGTGAGCGCGGGGCCCCGGTGGGGCTGGGAAGGGGTCCAGGGAAGGTTGGCGGGAGTCCGGAGAGCGGGCGCAGGTTGCTCACCGGTGAACACGGATTCGCGGATGCCGTAGGCCACGGCGCCGGCCCCCAGCAGTAGCTTCAGCGCCGTGCCCATGCCCCGGGGCCCGGAGGGCAGCCGTCCGGCTAAGTCCTTCAAGTTCTGGGCCATGTTCGGTCCTGAGGCCGGCGGTAAGAAGGGGGTGCCGGCCCGTCTCTACCGCGCTCCCGCTTAGGGATGGCACCCTTCACACGAGGGTCCGGGCCCCAGGTGCTCGCGGGAGAAAGGGCACCGGAAGTGCGCTCCTTTCTAAACCCTCCCCGCAGCCCACGGCGGACCGGAGCTGTGCGCACAGGAAGTACGTATCCGGAAGTCTAGCCCCTTTCTGGAACCCTGCCCTCCCAGAGAGGCTTCGCGAGCGCTAGACCCGGAGTCGTCGCCATTTCCGAGCGCCCACTTTCGAAATGGCAGACGGAAGGAAGCTGGCGATTGGGGCGAGCTTGAGGCCGGTTTAAGGACGTTACACAATTTCCGATCCGGATGCAAGATGGCTGCGCCCAGTGGTGCATTCCAACCTCGTGAGCGCCGGGCTGCGGAGCAGGAAGAGGACTGGGATGCTGTGGCGCCTAAGCGGCCCCGACTTGGGGCGGGAAGCAAAATCGGAGGCCGTAGGCTCATTGTGGTGCTGGAAGGAGCCAGTCTGGAGACAGTCAAGGTACACTCGGACTAGAAGATGGAGAGCTAGTGGATCGATAGGATGGGATCCGGGGTGGTGAGGGTGGTGGGCTCAGGGAGTGATGGATGGAGAAAGCAGAGATGGGTGAAACATGCTTTTGGAGAAGGAGTGGCCTAATCGACTGACTCTTCGTTTAACATCCTGGGTTGGCAGTACTCGTTTTCTTTGCTCTTGAATCTCTTTGCCGCTCACATCCTTGCTTCCGATTGATTTACCAGGATTTCTGTGATAACCCTAACCCCAAAAGTCGTCTTAGGGGAGAGGTTACGTCCCTCGCGTCGTTCCTCGGTTCATCCTAAGACAAGTTTATTGGGCAAAGGGGAAAGGTAATTACTGTAGCTCAGTCAGTCAGTTAGTTCAGTCGCTCAGTCGTGTCCGACTCTTTGCGACCCCATGAACCGCAGCACGCCAGGCCTCCCTGTCCATCACCAACTCATGGAGTCCACCCAAACCCATGTCCATTGTGTCGGTGATGCCATCCAACCATCTCACCTCTGTCGTCCCCTTCTCCTCCTGCCCTCAATCTTTCCCAGCATCAGGGTCTTTTCCAATGAGTCAGCTCTTTGCATCAGGTGGCCAAAATACTGGAGTTTCAGCTTCAACATCAGTCCTTCCAATGAACACCCAGGACTGATCTCCTTTAGGATGGACTGGTTGGGTCTCCTAGCAGTCCAAGGGACTCTCAAGAGTCTTCTCCAACACCACAGTTCAAAAGCATCTATTCTTTGGTGCTCAGCTTTCTTTATAGTCCACCTCTCACATCCATACATGAGTACTGGAAAAAAGCATAGCCTTGACTGGACGGACCTTTGTTGACAAAGTAATGTCTCTGCTTTTCAATATGCAACATCCATACATGAGTACTGGAAAAACCATAGCCTTGACTGGACGGACCTTTGTTGACAAAGTAATGTCTCTGCTTTTCAATATGACAAAGTAATGTCTCTGCTTTTCAATAACTTTCTTTCCAAGGAGCAAGTGTCTTTTAATTTCATGGCTGCAATCACCATCTGCAGTGCTTTTGGAGCCCAGAAAAATAAAGTCAGCCGCTGTTTCCACTGTTTCTCCATCTATTTGCCATGAAGTGATGGGACCAGATGCCATGATCTTAGTTTTCTGAATGTTGAGCTTTAAGCCAACTTTTTCACTCTCCTCTTTCACTTTCATCAAGAGGCCCTTTAGCTCAGTGGGCCCACCCTTTTATTTGTAAGGACTTAGTGTTTTGATTCGTTGAAACGTGTCTGTCATTCTTCTTTATTACTACTATACATTTCAAAACACTGTGTGGATCAGGTTATCAATACGTCTTTATTTTTACCTATCATTTGGCTCTTCTCCCAAATAAATCCGGCAGTTCCCTGTCTTAAATCTTTATGCAGTGTTCTCATTCCTTTTGACATTGTTTCTCTTGCCCTTTAGAGCTAAACTTGTTCATTGAGTAGAGCCAGAAGAAATAGCACAAGCTGGGAAGTCAGACTTTAATTTTAACCCAGGGTCTTACATTTATTTTAAGCGTCTGATTCTTGAGAAAAGTTTGTAGTCAGTTTGAAGAACTCAGTTAATACTTTGCAGGGGGATTGTAATGAAAGTGCTTTAAAAGTAGTACATTTCCATAGTAATCTAGGTGCAATTCTTTTCCACCTTTCTTTCCTCAGCCACCATGGCACTTTATTAAGCTTGCAGTTTAGAAAACTTTTTAAATGACCAGCTAATCAGGTTTCATTTTCTTCTATAATTGATATTTCTAACCTAATTATAGGTTCACATATTCATCCCTCCAGCCTGTTAGTTCTCAGATTCACTTAACCACTTCGTTTCCTGGTATGTTCTGTGGGGATGATGGTATTTGTACCTATTTTACTGGATTGTTGGGAGGATTAAAGGAGTTAATGTGTGTAAAGGATTTAGAATAATCTTTTGTCACTTGGAATTAGTTGTTACTGATTCAGGTTACTTATTAAGAAGCTGAAAAGGTTGTAGGTAAATTAAAGTTTCTAGAACATACTCCAGAGTAAATTTGGCCAGTTGTCATAAATGCTACTCCAAGGGTGATAAAATCCATTGTGGAAGTTGAAGCTGAAGGTGGAAGTCTTCTGTACTGTTAGCTTTTTGTCTTCCTTGTGCTGGTCCCTCTTGCTTCTGCCAGCCTCATCAGCCTGCTCTGTTTCTTCTTTTTTTTTTAAAGAATATTTATTTGGCCGTGCTTGGTCATAGTTGTGACACATGAGCTCTTCACTGTGGCATGCCGGATCTAGTTCCCCCACCAGGGATCTAATCTGGGCCCCCTGCATTGGGAGTGTAGAGTCTTAGTCACTGGGCCACCAGGGAAGTCCCCTCTCCATTTATTCTTTGTACTCCAGCCTCACTGGCCTCCTCTAAGCTCTTTGAAAACACTAAGTTCTCTTAGACTGTAAGGCCATTGCAGATAATGTTGTGTAACTGCAAGCACCCTTTACTCAGCTCTTTGTCTCATTAATTCCTACTTAATGTTTATTCATTGGACAATTATTGAGTCTGTTATGTTACTCATTCTTCAATTATTAAGTGTTACTCTCTCATAGAAATGATTCCCTTCCTGGTATAAATCAGGTCCTCATAATCCTTTAGTGAACCATTTAGTTTTCCTTCATGTTTCTCACAATTTGAATTAAATATTCATGTGGTTGGTTGTCTTTTCCACTAGAAGGCTATAATAAGGACAGAGAATAAGGTTTTAAAAACTCTTATATCTCCAGTACCTACTACAGAATACACATGGTATTCATTCTTTGATTATTCTAATTAGTGGTTTACAAGATTAACCACAGCCCACAATAAAAAAAAAATTACATGGTGAGCCAGTGTGCACATGCAGCTATATGAAGGAGAAAGTTTCATAGTCCTTTATCTACCATGACTGCACTTGAATTACTCTGATGTTTTCTGTTCTATTCCATTAAAAGAACAAAACCTTGGTTATAACTTACTAATGAGTCAAAACTAGATTCATCTATTCAAGAGGTTCTTTTCTGTCCTTGGAATAGGAAATGGCAATCCACACCAATATACTTGCCTAGGAAGCCTCATGGACAGAGGAGCCTGGTGGGTTACAGTCCATGGGGTCACAGAGTTGGACACAACTGAGCACGCACATGCATACAAGAGTGTTCCATGGACCTAACTCTTGGCCCTTTGTTTTTGTTCTCTGTGACATTTTTATGTCACTTACTCAGTTAATTTCAAAATCTATATGCCTCTTCCCCTAAACTTTTTGGAGTCATAGCTCAAAATGTTGCCAGACATACAAATGTTGTATTGATACATAAAAACTTAGCCTTTCAAAACTATATTTGTACTTAAAACTTTTTACTGACCACCCTAATGCTCCACAGGGCTCCAATTTGTAATTGTTTCTTTTAGCTGTTGCTCACACACCTTAAACCTGGAAGCACCCCCTTTTCTTTTACTTCTGAGAATGTTCCTTGGTTACACTACCTCTGGCCTCATTAGAGTTTTCACACTTCTTCCTGTTCAGATTGGCAGCTCTTCACATTGTGCATGCTTGTTTTAAGCAGACTGAGGGTAGTGACCATGTATGTTTTGCCCAGTGTGCATGTAATGCGTTTGTGGTAAACAAGCATTCAGCCTTGCTCACTAACCTAACTTTTGCCTGGTTCCAGAACCCCCCTCACTGGCTTTGCTTGATACCCATAGGTTTTAAAATTAGATCCAGTTTAGAGTGTGTGGAATCATAGGCTGCCCTCTTCCTCCCTCTTCCCTCCAAGATCAGTGATGGGGGTAGGCACGGGGAAGATGTGGGCACAGAGGATCCCCTGCAGGATTTGGGCGCCCCACCCCAAGTGTCTGATGTATAGATCTGGGGTGGGCCTGAGAATCTGACTGTTGAGCAAGTTTTCAGATGCTGCTGGTTTGGGGACCCCTCTTTGAGAACTGACATTCCAGGGAAAAGCAGCTTATGCAGCTCTTGTTCCCTGTTCTCAGGTGGGGAAGACATATGAGCTGCTCAACTGTGACAAGCACAAGTCCATGTTGTTGAAGAATGGCCGGGACCCTGGGGAAGTGAGGCCGGACATAGCTCACCAGGTAACTCCAGGGGGCGGAGCTCAGGCCCTGGGGCCTCTGGACAGAAGGTAAGGCAGCTGTAGGGCTTCTTTTCTGTCCTGACTGTGCCCTGGTCTCTACCCCACCTCCCTCAGAGTTTACTGATGCTGATGGACAGTCCCCTGAACCGGGCGGGCTTGCTCCAGGTTTACATCCACACACAGAAGAATGTGCTGATTGAAGTGAACCCCCAGACTCGAATTCCCAGAACCTTTGACCGCTTTTGTGGCCTCATGGGTGAGAGAGAAACTTGGCAGAATTGATGGAGGGAGGAAGAGGAAGGGGAATAAAGTGTGGAGTTTTTTAGGTGGGGGAGGGGTCATGTGACTGACTCCAGAACCAGGGGTCTGCACTTTCTTCCCATGTGCGTGGGTTCCCGGCTGCAGAGAAGGGAGGGGGGCCTGTCACTGCATAACCAGCCTCGTGCTTGGCAGCTACTTGTTGAGAACATCTCATTTGTGTGGATGCACGGAACATGTGGAACCCAGCTCATCTAAGGGTTTTCTGGTTGAATCACTGGGCATGAGAAGCTGCATCTCCACCTAGCTCTGAACTCTGTTTTTCTGTCCTAGTTCAGCTTTTACACAAACTCAGCGTTCGAGCGGCTGATGGCCCTCAGAAACTCTTGAAGGTGAGGTATTGTTACCTACTGGTTGGAGGTGGTGTTCTGGGAATGTTTCTGGGGCTGATTTTTATTTATTTTTTTTCTTTAGGTGATTAAGAATCCAGTGTCAGACCACTTCCCAGTTGGGTGTATGAAAATTGGCACTTCTTTTTCTGTCCCGGTCGTCAGTGATGTGCGAGAGCTGGCGCCCAGCAGTGACCCCATTGTCTTTGTGGTGGGGGCCTTTGCCCATGGCAAGGTAAGGCCTGGGCTCAACTCTCAGATTCTTCACGGAGCTGAAGCTTAGCAGAGGATCCCGAGAGCACTCAGCATTTTTGATGATCCTTAGGAGTTGGGAGGTAGAGGGTAAGGAAAAAGCTGAGGGGGCTCCACCTCCTGCCCCCGGCGCATCCTGTGAGGAACGCTGGGGTGTGCATCATGGAACTAGTCCTTCTCCATCCTTTGCCCACACTGGTGGTAAACAGCGCTATGAGATGGCAGTTTTTATGCCCTAAAGAAGGGCTGAACCTGTGACGGAGCGACTGAGCCGCTGACAGATGCTGTTTCCTCAGGTGGATGTGGAGTACACAGAGAAGATGGTGTCCATCAGCAACTACCCGCTCTCTGCCGCCCTCACCTGTGCAAAAGTCACCACTGCCTTTGAAGAAGCATGGGGGGTCGTCTGACAGCAGAGCCTGGTCCCAACAGACACTGCAAACATTGCTTCCCGCCCCATCCTCAGTCGACTGCTGGAAGACCCCCTCCCTGCACCCAAACCAGGGTCTGCGGAAGTCCAGGCTGTACGCCTGCTGTTTATTTTATAAACATTGTTCTTGTAAACCTGGTTGTCCTCTGAGAGTTCCTAAACTCGGCAGCAATGCTGTGACCTGGTGTAATCCCTCAGACCTCAGGAAAACCCTTGAGGTTATGGTGTTTGCAGTCTGGTGCCCTAAACGAGGGAGCCCTGATTCTTTCAGCCATGGCACGCGTGGAGGGCGTTTGAAAGAAAGTAGCCGGGGCGCCAGCCGTGAAAAAACAAACAAACTGAAGTGATTTTATGTGGTACAGTCAGTCCAAGGTAGAAAAGTGGAGCAGGCGGGGCCTTGCCCCTCCCTTCCCCCCATGGGGGGGCGGAGGCAGCGGCTTGGATACAATCATAGTAAATTGGCAGAAGAAAAACACAAGTTCCTGGCTAGAGGGGGAAGAGATAAGGCAACGTGCATGGGGGAGCCCAGAGGAGGGATGTGGGCCCCTCTGCTCCTCCCACGAGAGTTTCCCCTTTGGCCCCAAATGGAGACGTGGCCGGCGGCAGAGGCACAGCTGGGGAGCCCCGTCTTCCCACACCCGGGCTTCTGGTTCTCTGTGCTCCAGGGTGGAGGAGTGCTGCGAAGGGAGGCGGGTTGTTGGTGTGCCAGTCCTGCGGTGGGCCACCTGCGAGGGAGAAAGCGGGAGGCCGGTTGGCATCACTTCCTGGTCGCCGGGCCCCAGCCCTTCCAGCTCCCTCCAGGCACCTCTTAGAGCAGTCAGTGCCCCATACTGTGTTTCTGGAAGCCAGGCCCTGTGAGGTTCACCCCATCTTCCCAGGACTACCCGTCCCCCACCCCATCCCAGTCTGTGGCTATCTTCTGTGACCTGATAGTTGACACTCAGTTGTAGGGAGGTGTACTTACCAGGAATTACTCCATTTTCTTTAACTTCTCTTTCCTCGGCACCATCACTTTACGGACATAAGGCAATATGAATAGTAGACTCAAGAAGAAGACATGGCCAAGGAAATAGATGGATTTGTACACCTGTGGGGACATGCAGCCTCCACGGTAGATGACAGCCTGGAACTGTCCCCGTCCCCGCCGCCCGTCTGACCTCTCAGCAGTCCCTTCCCCTCCTGGTGGGTAGGCCCCTGGCTACCTTCATCCACTTGTCCCACGTGAAGAGGCAGAAAGCGGTCATCGAGTAACCCATGAAGAGCCAGTGGATGGTCTGCTGCACCAGATAGTAGAGGGGCTGCAGGACGGTGATGGAAGCCAGCCTGCTCAGGACTGGGCTGTCTCGAATCAAGCTGGCAGCCTGGGGAGGAAGGAACGGGCTCACTCAACCTTGCTCCTCTGCTCAGGCCCCCTCTGCCCGCCATCCTGAAGGCTCACCTGTCTCTCCACAATAACAATGAGGAACTCCATCTGGAAGCAGACCAGGTACCCTGAGTGGAGGCCATGCCAGAGCGCCAAGAATAGCAACGAGAGGCCCTGGGATAGAACTTTATTTCCGAGGAACTTGAGTCGTTTGAAGAAGTAGCTGGAGAGAAGGGTGAGAGAGGATGAGCCTCAGATCCATCCTGCCTCCTGGCGCCCCCAGTGGGGCGGGAAGGCAGTGTGCTCCGGTCACTTTAGAATGAAAGGCAGCCAAGCTGATGAGTCACAGTTTAGACAGAGAACAGATTTAACGAAGGCTCAGCTGGGGGCCCTGCTTGGTACAATGGATGATGACGGATGGCCTGCCTGGTGGCGAGGTTGCAGCGGAGAGTGGGGTGGGCCAGCCCTGTACCCAGGCCGCTAACCACCTTGTTTCTGTTTTTGAAACATAACAGGAATGGTTTTGGGGGCGTTGAGTTGGGGACAAGAGTGAGCATGGCTGGGGGTGTGAGAGTGCCTGGAGGGGTCTACCTGAAGTGGGGAAAGGTGAAGAAGTGATGACGCATCCCTGCCCCGGGTGCTTACCGAGCCACCCAGGCGTTGGTGTTGATGTTGAAAGAAGCAATGGTGCCCGTGAAGCGGGGGGTGGTTTCAAAGAGCCACACCTTCATGTTGGCGCAGGCATCCCACTTGGCTGTCCCATACTTGTCCAAGCCATTGAAGCCCAGCCCCGTCAGAATGCACACGCCTTCCTGAGGGAGCCAGGCCATGGGTGTCGCACCGCCACCTGGCTCCCACTCCTGGCAGGTGGTCTGTGATCCTCTCCCTCTACCCCCCAACAGGTTCATCCCCTGTGACCCCACCCCCTCTACCCCTCACCCCTGGCAGGTGGTACCTGTGACCCCACCCTTCTCACCGTGACCAGCCAACAGGTGACATATTTGTACAGCACGAACTTGCCCCAGAGCAGCATGTACATGCAGCGGAACCAGAAGCTGCCGTTCTTGAGAGAAGAGAACGTGGGTGGGTTAGGAATGCGGCCAGGCCAGGAGCCCTGCCTTGCTCTCCCTCACACGTGCGGCTGACTACTCTGCAATAGGCCAAGGGGAACCCCTCGGAGAGGCCCCGAGACAGCGGGGCCTCACCTCCTTTCCTAGAGTGGGGGCACTTGGGCCACAGGCGCTGGGGGCTTTTACGTCCACGTTCATCGTCAGTGAAGGAGATGGAGCCAAGCCAGCATCTCTCCCCGGGTCCTGAGCTCCTCGTGCCCGTCTGCCCAGGGCCGGAGGGGCTTGGCCGGGTCGCCTGGCTGTTAAAGAGAATGAGCCCAAGCTGAGCTGCAGGGGGAGGTCGAGGTGCTGATACGCACCCGGCATGGCCCTGTGCCCGCAAGGCTGTGCAGTGCTGGCTGATGGACGCCAACTCTCAGGTCTACAGCGAAACCAACAGGCAACTGTGGGTGGTGCTCCCACCTCTCAGCTATCTACGGGGGTCCTGGCCTGGCCACTGAGTGTCTCTGGTGCTGTTGTGCCGCTGCTGCTGACAAAGCACTCACTTCGTAGTCGTCGCTGAGGAGATAGTCTTCGGTGATGTGGGGGCTGAGCAGGGTGTAGCCCACTAGGTAGACCAGGCCCAGGGCCAGGCGCCGCAGAGCAGGTATGGTGCTAGAAAGGGACAAGCAGGGTCACGGAGGGTGATGGCAGAGGCCCCTCCCTCAGGCCTTCTCGAGGGCGAGCACTGCCTCAGCTGGGCAGGAGGATGGAGCATGCAAACCCTGAGTCTGGGTGCTTCCCCTCAGGTCCAGCGGACCTCTGGGTCTCCCCGGTGTGCTCGGGCTATGTGGGGACTGAAAGCCCGATGCAGAGCCCAGCTTTGGATCTGCTCCCCTCTCCTGGCTGGATCAATGCTCAGACAGGCTGGCCAAAGTTCTCAGCAAAGGGATCTGCCTGGTAACTTGATCGGTTTCCTGATTCCTGGTGGCTCAGATGGTAAAGAATCTGCCTGAAACGTGCGAGACCCAGGTTTGATCTCTGGGTGGGGAAGATCCCCTGGAGAAGGAAATGCAACCCACTCCAGTGTTCCTGCCTGGAGAATCCCATGGACTGAGGAGCCTGGCCAGCTACAGTCCACGGGACTGAGAAATACATAGATTTTGATGTATTTATCAACATTTTTTTAAACTGGGAAGGTAGGTTTTAAAGGCAGGGACATGACTGCTTCAGGCAAAATCCTATGGCATAAAAGTGTATGTTGATGTTTGTACCACAGGGTCGGGAGGGATGGTGGGAAGTGACCCAAGCTGACAAGTGCCCACTCCCTGCAGTGAGTAGGCATGGAGTGCCGCCGGTCACAGGGCGAGAGCCTGACCCACGGCAGAGAATGCGGCCGGCCTTTGGGAGGTCACTTCAGAAGCGGCTTTGTGTTGGGTGAGAGGCCTGGACGGAGGTCTTGATGAAGGGGGCGATTACCTGTTTGGTATCTTCCCTGGGACATCAGTCAGCTCTCCCCGTACCAGCTTCATGTAGTGGTTCATGGAGAACTGGGGCCCCACCAGGAAGGCTCCATAGAAGTAGGAGAAGCCAGCAACTTCCAGCAGGGAGGGGACACCCCGTATGGCATATATCTGCTGCTCGGAGGACAGGGATTTCTGTGCCGAAAAGAGAACGAAGAGTTCAGGACCCCTGAGAGCCAGTGTGAGGGCTCCCTGCCCTGGGGCCCCACTGAACTGGGTTCTTCAAACAGAACCTCTTTGAGGGGATGACAATATGGAGAGGAGTTGGTGCTTCAGGGGGAAGTGGGTGTGTGTGAACCCCAGTTCAGCCATGGCCGGCTGCTGCCCTCTTCTGAAGGCCTCCCTGGCCGGATCTCTGGGCTGTGAGCAAGAGCTGGACTCAGGCAGTCAGAAATGGTGATCACACCACCCGGCCCGAGGGCGGGAGGGGAGGCCCTGCCCCTGATGATAACAGCCATCCTCCTCCCTTTGGGTTAAACACCTTCACTTCTCTGCGGAGGCAGGGTACTTACCTGATCCTTCCCTCCATCATAGTAGTCGATGGCCAGACCTGAGCAGAGAGAGAAGGTGTGGGTGGAGCGGAGGGAGGGGGCACAGGATGCGGCCAGTGGACTGAGGGTGGGTGGGAGGATGGGAGGGGCGTGGGTGTCAGAGGGGACCCGCCACTCACCGATCAGCTTCAAGGTCAGGACACAGTGTGGCATCGTCCACTTGATGTCGTAGGTGCCGGTGGCTGTGTTGTAATATCCGGCCAAAAGGTAGCCCTAGGAGAGGGGCAAGTATTTTATTCCGCCATCACTACAGAGCATCTCCCCCTGCTCTGAAATCCAAGGTATTCTTTCACTTTTCCTTTCTCTTGCTGTAGAAACTGAACCTGTAAAGGGGAAGGGATGTCCTCAAGGTTTCTCAGCAAAATGAGGGCTAAACTGAGTATTTAAAGGATTAAAAAATTTTTTTTTTTATTTTTAATTTTTTGCCTCACTGCATGGCCTGTGGGATCCCAGCTCCCTGACCAGGGATTGAACCCGGGCCCCAGGGCCCTCAGCAGTGAGAACTCAGAGCCCCAACCACGGGACCGCCGGGCACTTCCCCAAACTGACAATGTAGATGCTCACATTCTGCAGCTCATTCCAAGTGGCTCTCCCGCCTTGACTTTGAGGGACTCCCCTCGTGGACAGATGGCTGCGCTAATCCCGACAGGCTCAAGAGCCCTGACGGCGGGGTCAAGAGGACTGGCCTGCAAGGGACGCTCCCGGGGCCTCTGGACACTGACCCAGAGCCTCGCTGCTGAGGGTCGCTGTGGATCTCCTGGTCCACGGCTTCTTCTCCACCCCAGCCCCTGTCCTTTCCCCGCCCCCAGCCCGGCCGGCTGTGAGCCGAGCTGCCCTGGGAGAGACACGTTTACCATCTGGACGCAGAAGGTGGTGAGCACAGCGGTGATGGTTCGGCCCATCAGCCGGAGGATGAGGAACTGCAGCATGATGCAGAGCAGGGAGTGGTAGAACTGGGTTCCTGGGTATGGAGCAGAAAGCACGCTGTTGCCTGTTTTCCCCCCACCCCCCTTGCATTTCCACCCTTCCTGACACTTCTGAACACAAGAATATATACAGAAAAAAAAAAAAAAAAAACTTTGGTATTTGGATCTTTCTTCTTTTTAAGGAGTTCTCCTGATTTGGAGGAAGAGAAGGAAATTAACTGTATAAAAATACAGGACGGCCAGGGAGCGTCTGTATTTCTGGATGTTGGGCCTAAGGGATGCTCCTGGCGGGACTGCTTGGGTCTGTTGGCCAGTTCCAGCCCCAGCAGAGACAAACTGGTGCCTCTCTGCAGATGGCGCCTCGTAAGGGTTGCTTTATTGTTTTCATCACTAAGTCGTGTCCGACTCTTTTGCAACTAACCCTATGGAGTGTAG
Source organism: Bubalus bubalis (assembly GCF_019923935.1). Classification (NCBI taxonomy): domain Eukaryota; kingdom Metazoa; phylum Chordata; class Mammalia; order Artiodactyla; family Bovidae; genus Bubalus; species Bubalus bubalis. Next base: position 16,456,396 of record NC_059160.1, read on the forward strand.
CCCGCCAGGCTCTGTCCATAGGACTTCCCAGGCAAGAATACTGGAGTGGGTTGCCATTTCCTTCTCCAGGGGATCTTCCCGACCCAGGGATGGAACCCTTGTCCCCTGCAATGGCAGGTGGGTTCTTTACTGCTGAGCCACCAGGGAAGTCCCTCTGGTAAGGGTAACGATTCTCAAAATGCTTTTATCTGGGAGAGAAATGTACATGAAGGGAGAAGCTAAGCTGTGTTCCTGCCCATAAAACCCTCTCTTTGCTCCTAGAGCATCACAACTTCTCTCTCCATCAGATTCCCTCCAGGACGTTTTGTTTGGGTCTGTTCCTCCTCGGGCTCCCTGTAATTGTGGTGCTAACTCGGTTCACTCACCAAAATTATAATAAGCGATTGAGAGGCCCGTAAAGGTGTGGAAAAGGTGGATGAGGTAGCTGTCCTTGTAGAAAAGGTAACGCCGATAAAATAAAGCGAAGGGGTAACCTGGATGGGGAGAAAGAGCAATAGAGGGTTACTCGTGCCTGGTGCCCTCCCGGGTTTGTTCTGGAAGTTGATCTGGCATAACACCCAGCCCAGAGAGGAATGAAAACATGCAAACTAAGGATGTCTACAAAGACAGCAACAGCACCCCTAATTATCAAAAGAAGCCTCTTTGTAAATACAAATTTAACATGGGAGATATTAATTTTATATTGAGGCAATACAAACTGGGTCCTATGACCACATTTCCTTTACCGCTTATTAAATATTGCTAGGAACTTTCTCTTGCATTTTTCTTAGATGATATAAGGGGCTGAGAGTGCCCAACTGTGCCCAGAAACGCCATTTTACACCTTGATGATCTATTATAATTCCATCACTAGCAGAGTATTGTCAGTCACATTATTAAGAGGATAAATACAAATGGTCCCTGGCTACAGACGGGGTTGCTGTTGGCATACACAGCTGCACAGCAGTTAGTAGGTGGGTACTCCTCACACACTTGATGTCTGGGCACTGCCCAAGCTAATAAATCCATTTAGGTATGCTGGAAAAATATCTTCTGAGGCCATGATTCAAGGTATGGTCCCAGGGTTACGACTGAACTACAGGGGATCTCTTGATGGCCGTGAACTGAGGATGCACAGCCAAGGGTTGCTTAGCGAACAGGGTCAACAACACTGGGTATTCCTAAACTAAAATTAACGCGTTGCCTTGTTTTACTGCAGACTCACAGCCAGTGTTCCTCACATCACATCATGAAACCTGGATGACGGGCTTGGCAACCTTCCTCCTGTAGTGCATGAGTAGAGAGCTGGGCTCCCTCCTTTTGTTTGGAAGGATGCTTTACCCAGTCTGTCATTGCATAATTAGTGTTCTTGGGTTAGTCATGGTTTATAGCTGCTGCCATTCTTGCATTTTTGGCTGTACCGTGGGCCTTGTGGGATCTTAGTTCCCAGACCAGAGGTTGAACCCAGGCCCCCAGCAGTGGAAGCTTGGAGTTCTAACCACTGGACTGCCAAGGAAGTCCCTGCAATTCTTAACTTTTCAATTGTAAGTTGCAGGTAATTTATCACTGGTGATGTAGTTGTGAGTTTGCTTAACTGCAAGGCTTAGATGAGCGTCATACATAAAGTGTTGAATTAAGTGAATGAGTAAATGGATAATCATGTTATACGTTAGCTGATGTTCTCCTAATTATTTTTCCCATGACCTTTTTTTTTTTTTTTAATACTTATGACCACAGGGACTTCTCTGGTGGTCCAGTGGCTAAGACTCTGTGTTCCAAATGTAGGGGGCCCAGGTTCGATCCCTGGTCAAGGAACTAGATTCCATATGCCGCAACTAAAGATGCTATGTGCTGGAATTAAGATCCAGCACAGCCAAATAAATAAATAAATAATAATAATAAAACAACTTCTGATCACAACCTGTATACTTATGTACCCTAGTTTTTTCACACAGCAGTGTATCAGACATTTATCTTCTTCGCGGTGGCAGGATCTACTGGTGTCCTTCAGATGCTGCCCTCATAATGGGCTAGGCTCTTTATCAAATATATAGCTTCATGCAAACGGTTGACTCTGTAGGTAATTCTGTGATGACTGGCTCCTTTGCTCATTCATTAATCCGACAGATGTTTATTATGTGCTCACTACACGCCAAGCATTCTGTTTATGGAGCACAGAATGAGGGAGTGGGTGGCGTGGAATGGTTTATGTTCTAGCCACCTAAGGTGAAGTGATGTAGGCTGCTAGTTGAGGGGAGGGAGGCAACTGTGACCCTTTCACAGTCAGATGAATGAGTAAAGGAATATGACAAGCCTCATACGTACCGCGTGGGCAGAAATTTTGTGGGACTGAGCAGCAAGTATTGCTAAGAACCAGACCCAGGTACTAGAAAGTATATATAAACACCCAAATGCCTTACATCTTTTGTCTTTTATTTTTAATGTTTTAGGAATAGGGGCATAAATGAACAAAAACAACAAATAGGGTGGATCTTAATTACCTAGAGTACTCATAAAAAAGTTCCAGACAGCTAAGAGTTTACCCCTTTAAAGCACTTAAAGGGTTAAAAACCTTTAACCAATTGAAATCACTGAAACCCTTCATCATTTGGGATGCTTGAAATTAAAAAACACAACACACATTACTCTGCCTCCTTAAACTGAATATAACTGGACATTTTCTTGGTGATCTGGGTCATAACTTTTCTAAAGGCACAATGGCTTTAGGACCTACTAGGTGTGCGCACACTGTCCTACATTCTGAGGCCTTATATCCATTTGCCGTACTTTTCTGCCCCTTTCTTTGCTATTCAGGGATCTATAGTCACTTCTTGATCTTTCAGTGCTGAGACTAATCGCTCTTCCTACTTCTAATTTACAGCAGGCCTTAGAAGTCTTAACTTTGTTTTAAAGGTGCAAAACAGACAGACAGACAAGATCTAAGACAAGAACAAAGGCCTTGGTGTCTTCCTTGCAGACTTAGTGCCCAGCCCTCGTAACAGCTGTTCTGGCATTCAAGGCCCTTTCGCTGTCTCCTATTTTTGGGTGTATTTGCGGGGCGTTGAGTTGGGTGAGGAGTTCCATGCAGGTGAAGTCTGATTGCGCACCAGGAAATGCATCAATAAGGAGATGGAGTAATTGGGAGAAAAAGAAAAAGAGTGCAGCATTCCAGGTTATCAAGGAGAGGAAGATCATGAGAGAACAGTGGAGCCTCCAGGCTCTGGAAGCCACTCAGGGGAGGAAGGAGCTGTGCTGGGCGAGTTGCTGTGACAACCTGGAGCTGGTTGTCAACACGGTACCCTGCTCCCCGCTGCTGCTCAGCTCAGCAAGCTTCGGAGCCTGGCTGCCATTCATCCCATCGGGGATGTGCTGTTTGGGGGGAGGGTGTCATCCTACAAGCTGCTTCTGAGTCTCAGTGCTGCTGTGTGGGAGCCGACACTTGATACAGTGGCTACAGTCACCTGAAGAATTGCTGAAAGAAACTAACAGAAGCAGCTCTCATCCGCCCACCCCCCCGTCAGTCTGATGCAGTAGGTCTGGGTGGCCCTAATGGGCAGCCGGGGCTGAGAAGCTCTGCCTTCCTAAACCCTCGTGCAGGGCAGGTCCTGGGGAGAAAACCCTGAGCTCAATGACTGGGGGCTGCTGTTTTCCCTGAATGGCACCCAACAGGCAGAGGTTTGCTCTCTAAACCCGGTATGGAGGCTTTTTAGAGATTGTGTGGCCGCCACACTGGAACAGTTTCTTCTATTTGATTGTTTGTTTAAAGGGGGACCCTGGGGACTTCCCTGGTGGTCCAGTGGCTCAGACTCTGTGCTCCCAATTCAGGGGGCCCAGGTGTGATCCCTGGTTAGGGAACTAGATTCCACAAACAGCAACTAAGAGATTGCATGCCACAACTAAAACCTGGCACAGCCAAATAAAGAAATAAATATAAAAAAAAAAAAATAAAGGAGGACCCTGTAGAAACTTATTGGCGGACGAAGGTTGAAGATCAAATCTGCACCCTGAACTCGGGATTCCCAAACTAGAATGGGTACATGCCAAGAGCAGACTGGAAGCACTCACTATGCTGTGACCCTACAGCAGACTGCTGGGAGGCACTGAACTTGGCCCCTTCAGGCAGGGGTCCCCAACCTCCGGGATCCAATGATCTGAGGTGTAGCTGATGTAATAATAATATTAATAGAAATAAAACACACAATAAATGTGCTTGAGTCAGCCTGAAACCACCCTCTACCCCTCACTGCCTTGGTCTTTGGAGAAAACTGTCTTCCACGAAACTGCTCCCTGGTGTCAAAAAAGTTGGGGACTGTTGGCTTCAAGGATCCCGGTATATGGAACGTATGTACCCAGCTGGCCTCCCCAGCTTGTCGCCGGACGTCTCCTCAGCCCCCACTGCCATCTGAGTCAGAAACTCGGATCTATTAACTGAGATCACTAGTGGAGTTCCTCCCTCTCTGAGATCTAAGAGTTGTGAAATTACTCATTAATCCTAAAAGGTCCTGAAGTTCCATGTGAAGAAATAGAAATGGACTGCTTTCATTCAAGTCTGATGAATTTCTTTGCCTCTTATCCTGTATGCTATTTCTGGGCTCTCTGGGAATATGATACGACTCTGTTTGATCAGGCAATGGTTCATGTGACCTTGATGAAGAGAAAACAGAGCATGTTTTGGCAGGTGTGAGGAAGAAGACAGAACTAGAACTGCTACGTGTTGCCTTAGCCAGGTATTGACACTGGTTTTACCAAAAAGATGACAACCACCTCCAACACCACACCAAGAGTTCAGAGAACACCCTCGGCATATATACAGTAGCTGCTGCCAAACGTTTTGGTCTCAGCACTGCTGTTTTAAAAATCATGAAAAAAAAGAACTGAAATAGAGTTAATTTACAATGTTGTGTTAGCTTCAGGTATACACAGACTGATTCAGTTATATATATGTGTGTGTGTGTATATATATTCTTTTTTAGATTCTTTCCCATTATAGGTTATTATTAATGTAAGACATTAAATATATCTTCCTGTGCTATACAGGAGGTCCTTGTTAATTAGCATCACTTTACACTCTTAAAAGCCTTCTGCTGCAGATGCCATAGGTTTGATCCCTGTTTGGGGAACTAAGATCCCATATGCCATGAGGCACAGGCAAAAGAAAAGAAAATTAAAAGTTTTAAAATTATTAATTCATGAAAAAAAAAACCTATTACACATTAATACAAATAATGTACTGTTAATGAAAACAGCTATATTTTCTAAGTCAACCATTTACATAAAAACAAAACCATTTAATGAAAAGAATGGGATTTTTTTTTTTTAAACAGATACCTGGCCTTTGCTAAATAGAAGAAGGCTGGATGCTCAAAACTGCTTCTGAATTCAGTTTGTTGTAATATGTCATTTAGGCCAAAATATATGAAAAAAAAAATCTGGCTTCACAAAGATATACAGCTGGAAAGAGAATCTTAATAGCCTTTTCGGATAATTTTGGATATTCCATCTTTGATAACATACAGAAAATCAAAACTCAGCAAATAAGTAGTTTCTTAAAGGCTAGTTGTAACATGGAATTTGAAATCCTATCAATGAGCTTTTCACACTGTTACATTAAAATCCACAGGTCTCTCATGAGCTATAAATAGATCTTTTAGCCAGGTCTGGTTTTTTAACAGTGTGCATTGGTCATTGGTAAAATATTGGTTCACTGAGTTAGGGAGACCTTTCAATTTTGAGACATCCTTATAATACAATATAAAAAAAAATCACATTTCTTAGTATTACCATTGATTTTCAGCAGAGAAGTCTTTATAAAATGGGAAGTTGTCTAGCTCATGGTAGCAAACACAAGTTTTGGAAAATTCAAATTTTCACTTGAAAGCTTGAAATTTATCATTGATTACAAACACTGTCAGTTATGTTCCTTGAAGTGACAGGCTGACTTTGCACATTTCCAAGAAACTCTCTGCCAAATGCCCAGTCTAAATAACCAGCATGTCTGTCAGTCGTTCTTTCACGTGAAAATGGTGTTCTGTGAAAGAGAAGCTGTCAGCTCATCGCGCAGTTTGAGCCAGTGCACAGGTGCTTTGCCTGGAGACACTTCTGCTTTGGGACAGAGGGTGTTCCATGCACGTGCCTCATTTCTTCAAACAGAATGTTAAAAAGACATGTACTCAGGGTTGAGATTTTATGCTTCATCCAGGACACTCTTTGGTTGTCGTTCAGTTGCTCAGTCATAGCTGACTCTTTGCGACCCCATGGACTGCAGCACGCCAGGCTTCCCTGTCCTTCACTATCTCCTGGAGTTTGTTCAAATTCATGTCCATTGAGTCAGTGATGCCATCCAACCATCTCATCCTCTGTTGCCCCCCCCTTCTCCTCCTGCCCTCAATCTTTCCCAGCATCAGGGTCTTTTCCAATGAGTGGGCAGTGGATGGATTTGCACACCCCCCGCCTTGTTTTTTTTAGCATTTATTTTTTGGCAGCATTGGATCTGTGCTGTGGCACTTGGACTTAGTAGTTGGGGCTCGAGTCCTTCTCTGTTTGCGGCACATGGGCTTAGCTGCCCCCAGGCATGTGGGATCTCAGTTTCCGGACCAGAGATCAAGCCCATGTGCCCTGCACTGGAAGGCGGATTCTTAACCACTGCATTGCCAGGGAAGTCCTGGCTCTGCCCTTTCTTGACCGACTGCATGGTGGTGAAGAATGTAGGGTATGCTGGTTCAGTTATGGTGTCCGCACCTTCACTCATGCTTAGGGACCAGCAGAGTTTTTACCCACCATCGCTTCTGCCCTGTCAAGTGCCAATGACAAAAGCAAATAACATTTTAATTTTATTCTGAAAAATAACTTTAAAGTTCTCAGGGACCCTTAGGAGTTCATGGACTACACTTGGAGAAATGCTGACACGGAATGGTGTTTTGGCTTAATTTTCCTGGTTAAAGCACCCTAAATCAACAGGCTTTTCTTCCTCCCTCCTTTCCTCAACTGCTCCTTCTGTATTTTTTTTTTTAATTTATTTATTTGGTGGCACTGAATTTCAGTTTCAACATGTGGGATCTAGTTCCCTGACAAGGGACTGAACCCGGGCCCCCTGACCAGGAGGGCAGAGTCTTAGCCACTGGACCACTAGGAAAGTCCCTCCTTCTGTATTTTCTTTTTCTTTTTTGGAAAGTTTCTCTGTCCATGGTTTTGAGATATCAGTTTCCCTCTTTTTTTTCTTATTCTATTGAGATGTATTTCACATACCATCAAATTCATCAGAGTGTAGGATGCAGTGGTTTTTAGTATATTCATAAGGTTGTATAATGTCCCCGCTGGAGTGTCTAAATTCCAGCATGTTTTCATCCCCCACCCCCCCACCAAGAAACCCTATCTGTGTTAGTGGTCACGCTCCAGGCCCTGGTGACAAAGTCACTTTCTGACTCTACAGATTTGCCTGTTCTGGCTATTTCATAAAAACGGAGTCATACCATATGTGGACTTTTGTATCTAGCTTCTTTCACTCAGTGTCATGTTTTTGAGGTTCGTTTATGTTGTACCATGTAGCAGCACTCCGTTATTTTTTTATGGCTGAATAACATTCCTTCGTTTGGACAGATCATACTTCATTTATCCAACCATCAGTTGATGGACATCTTGGTTGTTTCCACTTTGGGGGTATTAAGAAGAAGGCTGCTGTGAACATTCCCGTGGCGTATGTTTTCCGTTCTCTTGGGTATGTACCTCGGAGCAGGCTGTTTGGCTCATTTACTGGCTGAGCAGCACTTCTCAGTTGGTGGTGCAGATCAGTTTTTAAAATTTCCCATCTGCTGTGGACCATACTTCAGTAAAGTACAAAGTCATGGGCTTGGATGATGTGGCACTATTGAGCTCCTGTGAAAATCCCTAAATGTTCACTCTTACTCTCCGCTTGCTTTGAGCTGACTTGGCAAAGGGTGGTGACAAATTGCACCAGCCTCCCCTTTGCCTCTTTCACTGAAGGCTTTTTCTTCTGACTCCTAAACACGGCTGACCTCCAGAGTCAGTCCCGACCCTCTGCTATGCTCTCTACACTGTCTTGTTGGAAACCCCATCTACTCTCATGTAATTTAACGTGATCTTTATGCCAAAGACAACCTCACATCTTTAATCCTGACCTCTCAGGTTTCAGTTCCACATTTCCTACTTCCTGGCGGGGCATTTTCAGTTTGATATCTTGCACCATCTCTAACTCTGTGTAAATAAGACATGGGCTTTCCCCTGAATCAGGCTTCTCTCAGCTTCTTTGGTTGATTAATGATGTTACTGTGCTCCGGGCCACACAGCGACATTCAAAGGCTTGAAGTTGTCTCCACCTCTTCCCTTTCTCCTCAGTGCCCATATCTAGTCACCAAATCCTGGTTTGTTTTTGTTTGGCCGCACCACAAGGCTTGCAGGATCTTAGTTCCCCAACCAGGGACTGAACCCATGCTCCCTGCAGTGGAAGTCCAGAGTTCTCAGCCATAAGGACCGCCAGGGATTTCCCCCACCAAATCCTGTCCATCCCTCCTTTCCAATGTCTCTCGCCACCATCGCATCCCCTTCTTTCCCATGCTACATCTGCAGGGAAGGCCCTCAAATGCTCCCCCTTCAAGTCTTGCCACGACCTCATCTCTGCCTGTAGCTGCATCCCCTGACATCCTCCACCAGGGGGCTCTCCCTGCCACTCCTGCTCAGAAGCCATCAGTGACTCTACCTGACCACTCCACACAGCATCAGCCCCCAAGTCCAAGATTCAAGGTCTACCTTCTAAACTACATTTCTGGGCAAAGCCTCCACCCTCCTCCTCCAGCTAACTGCTATGCTAGTTTCTGCTCAAACATGCCTTGTGTCGGGAATTCCATGGTGGTCCACAGGTTAGGACTCTGTGCTCTCACTGCCAAGGGCCCTTCAGGGTTCAATCCCTGGTCAGGGAACTAAGATTCCACATGGAATGTGGTGTGGCCAAAAAAAGAAAAACCCAACCAAACACACAAACCACAACAATGCCCCGCCCCACCGCCCCCTCCTGCCAAAAAAAAAATCCAAACAAAACATGTCTTATGTCTTTAATCTCTAGACCTTCCCTCATGCCGGTCCCTTTGGGTGGGATCTTCTTCAACCACCCCTCTAACCAAGTGAAGTCCTACCCATTCTTGAAAAACACTCAGTTCAAGTGTCTCCTTCTTTAGGGTTACTATAGACCACAATTAATTCATGACCCTGCACATTATGGACTCCTGCCTTAAATACATGGTGCTTAGGACAAAGACTTATTTGGCAAAATCATTATGTAATACAAGTTGCCATTCCTTACACTAGTGTTCCGTATTAAAACTATCACAAGTTCACAATCTCTTTTCCTAAAGTTCTTCTGTGTCTTTGGATCTCCCATAGCATGCTATCCCTGCATACTTCATCTTCTGATGGGTTGACCTACAGTAATTGACACTTAATAGTGGTTTGAGTGTCAGTTTCCTCATCTGTAAAATGGGGACAGGACCTGCTCCAGTGATTATTGTAAGGGCTAAAGGGGATGGGGAAACAGTGTCAGACTTTATTTTTTTGGGCTCCAAAATCACTGCAGATGGTGACTGCAGCCATGAAATTAAAAGATGCTTACTCCTTGGAAGGAAAGTTATGACCAACCTAGATAGCATATTCAAAAGCAGATACATTACTTTGCCAACAAAGGTCCATTTAGTCAAGGCTATGGTTTTTCCAGTGATCATGTATGGATGTGAGACTTGGATTGTGAAGAAAGCTGAGCGCCGAAGAATTGATGCTTTTGAACTGTGGTGTTGGAGAAGACTCTTGAGAGTCCCTTGGACTGCAAGGAGATCCAACCAGTCCATTCTAAAGGAGATCAGTCCTGGGTGTTCTTTGGAAGGAATGATGCTGAAGCTGAAACTCCAGTACTTTGGCCACCTCATGCAAAGAGTTGACTCATTGAAAAGACTCTGATGCTGGGAGGGATTGGGGGCAGGAGGAGAAGGGGACGACAGAGGATGAGATGGCTGGATGGCATCACTGAGTCGATGGACGTGAGTCTGGGTGAACTCCGGGAGTTGGTGATGGACAGGGAGGCCTGGCGTGCTGCAATTCACGGGGTCGCAGAGTCGGACATGACTGAGCGACTGAACTGAACTGAAAGGGGATGATGCATATAAAATAGTCAGCACAGCCTAACATATTGTAAGCAGTCACAAAGTCTCACACACACATATGCAGATACACATAGAGGGAGTCTGTAAACTAGGTCTTATCTGAGAAATTCTGATGAAAGTGGTATCAGGGGTTCCAAATCTAATCTTCTTTCCATGTGACAATCAAATGACTGAGGGATTTTCTTCCCATCTTAACTTTAAAAGAAGAGTCATTGTGTATTTATTTTAAAGATACTGACTCTGGCTTGCCAAGAGCACTTTTTCTAAAATGCAACGTACAGTTAAATTAAGGCACTGGATGGTTAGAAGCACACCAACTCTGAGGTTAAGATGAGATTTGACAGCCTGAATCCCAGTTCTGCTACTTACTAGCTGTCCTCTTAGGCTGGTTGATGAGTTACTGCTTTTGGTTCTCAGTTTCACTAGTAGAGTATCTAGGTCCTGGCTCATATTTCAACCTGGTCCATATCAGATGCTCAGTGAGCGTGAGATGGCATCAACCTCTCCTTTAACAGAGGCCTGCCTAGCAACCTCAACCGACTGGCTTCAAACACCATGAGTGCCGACGGCTCCTGCATGTCCACCTCCCGTCGAGGCTCTCCCCTGAACTTCACACTCGTGTGCAATGTGGAGTGGGTACCCGCCTAACGGGACACCTCAGACGTAACAGGCCCCAAACTCAACTGCTGATGTCCTTCTCTCAGCAAGCCTGCTCCTCCCCTGGCTTCCTCATTTCAGCAAAGCCTTCTGCTCAGCCCTTCTGCTCAGCCCTTCTGCTCACGCAAGGCTGAGCCCCTGCCACCTTCCCCTGCTCCTGACCCCCTCCCCTCCCCCAGGCAACCCTATCTGTCAGCAAACCCTGTCTGTTCTATCTGCAAAGTGAACCCAGAATCTGACCACTTCTGCCCCTGGTCCACGTTGGCGCCATCCCTGGCTTGTGTTATTATTGTCGTCTCCTGACTCATCTCCCCCAGTGCGTTCAGTCACGCTCTGCTCAGCAGGAGCTGAAGTCCAACCAGAATGCCAAACTGAGCTGCTTGCCCCTCCCCCACCGCTCTCTGACTCATCTCTGACTCTGGGCCACCCTTCCTGGAATGGCAGACTTATGCAAACCTTAGAGCCTTCACATTAATATGTTCCTGGCCTGGGATGTTCTTTCACCGATGAGCTCAAGTACCTCCAGCGCTTCAGGTTTTTACTGAAATGTCACCTTATCAGTGGGGCCTTCCCTGATCATGGTATCTTGAGATTGCACACGTTGCCCCACCCTGTATGCCACCAACACACACTTCCTGTTTTTCTTTCCTACTTCATCTTTCCTATTTTCCCTTTGCATTTACTACTCTTCCACATGCTGTATATTCTACTTATTGGTCTTTGAAGGCAAGATTTTTGTCTCTTTCCCCCCCTCACTGTACCACAAGTACCTCCTAGAGTTGCTGGTACAAAAAAGTTCTCAAAAATATTTGTTGAATGAATGAGAGAATAAAAGAATGAATGAACAAATACTCTGCATCCTAGGGAGTGAATAAAATATGTATTGAGCATCCATCATGTGGTCAGCAATGCATTAGGCAAAAGGAGACTATGGTAGAGTTGTAAGAGATGCTTTCAGACTCTGCAGGAAATATGGGTTTGATTCCTGGGCTAGGAAGATCCCACATGCTATGGAGCAACTAAGCCCATGTGCCACAACTACTGAGCCTGTGCTCTAGAGCCCTGGAGCCACAACTCCTGAGTCTATGTGTCACAACTCCTGAAGCCTGAAAGCCCCAGAACCCATGCTCTGCACAAAAGAAGCCACTGCCATGAGAAACCGAGAAATGCAACTAGAGAGTAGCCCCCGCTCACTGCAATGAGAGAAAAGCCCGTGCAGCAATGAAGACCCAATGCAGCCCAAAATAAACTGAGCTCATCACCTCTGTTTCCGGTCTACTCATTTCTGCCTTGGCCCTCACCAATGGGGTAACATACCCCCAGCCCAGGCCAACTCACCCTCACCTCTTGTGAGAAGATCTGGTTCACAGGGTCAATGGGCTCCTTAGAGTCAAATGACTGAAACTGATCTCAAACTCAAAATTCATGCTTATTGTCGGAGGTAAAGGGATGGGAGACAGCGGATTCCCCCCCAAAAGGCTATGTCTGTCCATCACTGCTCTTAGGGATGGTTCACTGACAAAATTATGGCAACTCTGGAATTTCTAGCTGAAAAAGATGGATGGAAAAACCTGTTTCAGCCTTATATCATCTGGATGCTGAAATTTTTCTAAATCATGTAATGTTCCCACAGATAATAGGTATTTTGCTTTGCACAATGGAAGGCCACTTTCAGGATCAAGTGTCAGTTCAATTTTCCTAAGAATCACAGACTAGAATATAAAACAGGACTGCTTTTGAACATGGCTTATTTGTATTATTTATTTATCTTTGGCCACATGGCATGTGGGATCTTACCTCCCCAACCAGGGATAGTACCCGTGCTCCCTTAATTGGAAGTGCAGAGTCTTAACCACTAGATGGCCAGGGAAGTGGCCATCTAACGGCTTATTTGGTATTGACAGTTTATTTTTTATCACATATTTCCACATGCTAGCTTTATCATGATTATTTCCACTGTGAAGAACTGCCATTCACATTTGTTTTCTTTCACCAAAGTGGAGATTCCTCATACTGAAGAACTATACAGAGGAAAGGAAGACGGATGGAGATAGGAAGGAGAGTGAAGCCCTGTGTGACTCTGGCTCTTTGTGGTGATAGGTAACTGATTGGTTACTGACCACACTGTCAGCTGGGGGAACACTGGGACATTATGGACCTGGAGGTGGGGTGACACTCACTTCTGTAATTTGTTCACAATGGTCCTGTCTCTATTCAGCAGATTAAACCTTGTTGATGGTATGGCCAAGGTGATAATACACCTGCCCCACTCCAACAGTCCTCTATGGCTCAGGCTGAGTCACATGCTGAATGGTTATTCATAGGATTCAGATTCTTTGAACCAATGAAACCTTATAAATCACTGACTCCAAACCCTTCATTAGAAATAGAAGAAAGCAAAGCCCAAAGGGGCTAACTGGCTTGCTTCAGGTTAATAGAGCAGAGCCCCAGTTAGAACCCATATCACTTGATTTCTATGCTGATACTCTTGTCTCATGCTTTGGCACCTGGCGGAGGCCAGCAAATACATCACTAGCCACTGCTGTTGTGCAGTCACTCAGTCATGTCCGACTTGTTTTGACCCCATGGGCTGCAGCCCGCCAGGCCCTTCTGTCCACGGAATTCTCCAGGCAAGAACACTGGAGTGGGTTGCCATTTCCTTTTGCAGGGGATCTGCCCGACCCAGGGACTGAACCTGCATCTCCTGCATTGCGGGTGGATTTGTTACCACTGAGCCACCAGGGAAGCCTCACTAGTCACTAGCTGTGCACTTTTAAAGCTATGGCTATGTTATTCTCTGATTATCTGTTCACAGACACATGCATGCCCACATCTGCTTATCATCCTATCTAAAACCATTTGAAAACTTCATCTCTGCTAAATTTAGGTACTCCTTGTTCCTTCTTTCTTCATCAGTTCTTGGGGATGCTCCCTGCCTATCTTCTTAGGGTGCAATTCATTTCTGAAAGGGACCTCCAGCTGAGTATCTTAAATGTTTTGATGACTGTAGAATAGAATTCAGGGATAAATGATGAAAATGTCCTCAGAATAAGAACAGAGGGGGCGTTTTAAGGGTAAACTAGTAAATGGCTGTTATCTGTGAGAAAGGAAAAAGGCTCTTATGAAGGTTACAAAGTTTTTTTTTTCTTTTAATGGGAATTCCCTGGAGGTCCAGTGGTTAGGACTTGGTGCTCTCAATGTTGAGACCCAAGTTCAAACCTTGGCCGGGGAAGTAAAATCTCATAAGCCGAGTGGAATGGTGTGACCAAAAAAAAAAAAAAAAAGGAAATATTAGTTTTTTAGTCACTTAACCCAAACAACCTAAACCTGAACTGCACCCAAAGTCCCATCAAAAGTCAGTTTTTTATTGTTGCACTCAAGCCAGGGGCTCTTAACAGTTAACAGGCAAGGCCATGTTAAGATTAGCGCCAACGATACAAGCTGGCAATCATGTGTGCAAACTGGTGCTGAGGCTGAGAAGTTATGATGTTATGATGAGACAATAGACCGACTCTGAAGCCACGTTCCCTTGTATGACCCCACCGGGAAGAGGTACTCACTGGTTTCTGAGCCTAGGAAAAGTCAGCACCCCACCACCCTACCCCCACTACCCTGGGTCAGGGGCCAGCCCTCAGGACTATCTCAAGCCTGATCAGACGCTTGGAACTATTTGTGAATGTTTGTCTGCACAATTACAGTCTTTTCTGTACTATTACAGATTGTGCAAATGGTCACATAGTTCTTTTGTTATGACAAAAATGTATAGACTGAAAGAATGTTAAGGCTGTTGACTCGCAGGCTAGTCGCTAGTCACTGTTGACTAGTGGAACAGGACAACAGATGTTGACTGACCCTCAGGTACTTGAACACACCGAAATGCCTTTCCTAGCAGATAGCAGCCTGAGGCTTACATTCAGAGAGTGGTTTTTTAAATCACATTGTAAATCTTTGTAAATTAGCGAACCACATGGTGGCAACTTCTAGCCAGATTTTCTGATTGGAGCTAGACTCAGGAATGAAGAGTGATCTGGTTGAGAAATTCAGTTTTGCCGCTTGGGCAAATCACTTAGATTCTTTGTACCTTGATTTCTTCACGTCTAAGGTAGGGATGTAAAGAAAGGCACGCGCCCCACCCCCTCCCCGCCCCCCCAGTGCCAGCAGCCACTGCAGCTGCCCACCAACGGCGCACCTAGCGGGGAATTCAGGATGGAGAAAAACTGGAAGGCTTCTGTGCTTTGTATACTGGCCTAGATAGTTCAGACGTATATCTAAGGCACAGATGCAACGAGTCCAGATTCTTGCGTCTTCACATACACAGAAAGGCACTAAAATCATTAACTTGAGACGTCTGCTCTTTGTGACTGCAGTAATCTTTTGATGCTCAAAGTATGTGTTAGCTACTCAGTCGTGTTCACCTCTTTGTGACTCTACGGACTGTAGCCTACAGGCTGCTCTGCCCATGGCATTCTCCAGAGGAATCTTCCTGACCAAGGGGTTGAATCCGGTCTCCTGCACTGCAGGCAGATTCTTTACTGTCTGAGCCACTAGGGAAGCCTCTCTGAAGCTCAACTACATGCTTTTTTCCGAGCAAGAAACATTCACATATTAATACGTCCCTGATCTCTTTGGAGCCTTCCTCAGAGCCACCCGAGAGGCGGTCTTCCAGGCTATGTTCCTCAGTTAAGGCCCTGAATAAAACTGCACTTGCCATTTCTAGGTTGTGTGTTTTTCTTTCAGTCAAGAGGCAAAATACTAGCCATCTTGCAGGCTGTTGCGCAGATTATAAGAGAAAATATCCATAAAAAAGCATCAAACATGTACTTCCTTGAGGCCACTTAAGAAATATTTACATATGAGCAAATATTTTATACAAGCCTATCTATACCTAACTTCTTAAAATCTGAGTAAGCTCTTTTAACCAGTTTTAAGACATACACTCTCAGGCTCAAGCCTCTAGCCTTGAGCTAGGGGTGGGAAATTTTGGCCTTTGCCCATCTTGATCTGATTTTAACTAAATTAAGTCTATAGTAAGTTTCAAAAATAAAGCTCTGAGTTGCCCCCAGTACTCCCAGGAAGAAGGCGATTTGCCACGAAGTTCAC
Source organism: Bubalus bubalis (assembly GCF_019923935.1). NCBI lineage: Eukaryota > Metazoa > Chordata > Mammalia > Artiodactyla > Bovidae > Bubalus > Bubalus bubalis. The sequence goes on from NC_059160.1 coordinate 16,472,295, forward strand.
CCAGCTTCATTCAGTCTGAGGCCCTTCCTCTGCAAGGGTCTGTTTGAGGCCTGGGTGTGTGTGTGTGTGTAGGGGTGAAGGTGGGAACTAGCAACGTGCTCATGTGGTCATACATTGTTATAAAACGTGTAAGATATTTTTATATTCTTTTTCTTAAAGAAGGTCACCAAGATTATAGAATTTTCCACAAATTCTGGATTATTAAAAAAAAAAAAATCAACCACTACAACAGAATTAGGCATTTGCTGTCATTGTCATTCAGTCGCTAAGTGGTGTCCGACTCTTTGCAACCCCATGGGCTGCAGCACGCCAGAGTTCCCTGTCCTTCACCATCTCCTGGAGTTTGTTCAAATTCATGCCCATTGAGTCTGTGATGCTGTCCGATTATCTCATCCTCTGCCATAAGATCTTACAAAAAGTCCTGAATGAACATTTGGGCCAACTCAGTATTTCAGACCCGGGATGCCTGTTTAAGTCCAGGAAGGGAAGGAGTGCTGAAGTCACCTACCAGAGAGGTCTATTAGCTGGGAGCACAGGCTCAGCACAGGTCAGGGAGAGAGGCGGAGGGCTGGCCAGGCCTGCAGAACCCCCAGCCTCATCTTCTCTGCTCTGTCCAGTCTGCCCCTCCTCTTACTTCTTATCTTTCGTGTCTTGTGTTACTGCTTCCTCCTCTTCTTTCCCTGTTATAACGGCCTGGAGTCTTCTATTCCCCGCTTCTCAGCTTTTACACTTCATGGTTCTCTCTCAAAAATCTTGAATTAGTGTGTGGCAGCCTGAGTTTTTTTCCCCTTTTGATTCCTGGCACTGGTTTTCAGTGGAGAAACTGTAGTTCTTCATTCCTGTTGTGACTTGATCTGGCCAGGGGTTGCCCCAAGGCTGCCAAGTGGCTAATTAGCTTTACACAACCCTCTCGAATAACTTGTCTTGGTAATTTTTCTCCCTCCTGTGAAGAGTTGCCAAATCTAGGCTTGTAAGTACAAACAAAGAAGGTGAGGCTTCTTTTTTGCAACAAGCATTCCAGCAAGTGAAACAATAAACTGTTCCTGAACCAGCTGGGATTCTAACAGGAGAAAAGACAATGGTATCACACCCTCTAACTGAACCTATGAATCCGAGCGGCTGTGGATATTTGTTGGGTTCTGTTTCTCTACCTTTGTGAGCATACCTACTCACTCTTTATTCTTCAAGTCTGCGGATTTGGTGAATTTTAGTACATTCACAATGTTGTGCAACCACGCCCACTACTAACGCCCCAATACCTCTATCACGCTAACCAGAAACCCCACACCTCTCAGCCGTCACCCCCAATTCAACCCTCCTCTCATCCCCACCAACCACCAATCTACTTTATGTCTTTATGGATTTGCCTCTTCTGGGCATCTCACATAAATGGGAGCAAACATTATGTGGCCATTTGTGTCTGGCTTCTTTCACTCAGCACCATGTTTTCAAAGTTAATCCACGCTATAGGAAGTATCAGTACTTCGTTCCTTTTTATGACTGAATATTCCATTTTATGAATATTAATATTTTGTTTATCCATTTGTCAGTTGGGTCATGCACTGTTTGTCAATGATAATAATGTGATGAATATGTGTGTACAGGTTTTTGTGTGAACATATACATCAACTCTTTTGAGTACATAATTAGGGGCGGAACTGCTGGGTCCTAACTTTGAGAAACTACCAAACTGCTTTCTTCAGGGGCTATGCTGTTTGACGTTCCCACCAACCACCCATGAGGATTCCAATTTCCCCATATCTTTACCAACATTTGTTTACTCCTTTTTTTGGTTGCAGCTATCCTGGTGGGTGTTAAGTGGTATGTCATTATGACTTTGATCTCCATTTCCAAAGACTAAAGATGCTGAACATCTTTCCATGTGCCTATTGGCCATTTGCATGTCTTCTTTAGACAAATGTCTATTCGTATTCTTTGCCCATTTTTAAACTGAGTTGTCTTTTTATTGTTTAGTTATAAGAATTCTTGATATATTCTGGATACTAGACCGTTACCAGATAAATAATTTACAAGTATTTTCTGTCTCTCTCTTTTTCTTTTCTGTTTCTCATTTCTTTTCACTTGCTTTATAGTATCCTTTCATGCAAAAAAGTTTAAAATTCTGACGAAGTTCACATTATCCCTGACCATCCATGCTGAAAAAAATCCAATTTCTTTTTTTTTTTTGCCTGTATATTAGCTCCAACTGCCAGGCCCCATTTTAAAGTCATTCTTTCCAACTCTTGAGACCTAACACTATTAAGCTAACCCCCCTCAAGCAAGAAACCGGTGAACATACCATGTAAGATTAAGATCTCTGCTGATAAAAGGCAGACTCAGAATTTGAACTCAGGATGGTTCTTCAATATACACACTGACTCACAAAAATAGCCCTGAAATAATTTCTGTATGGTCACCTGTATCTTCTTGTACTCCTGCCATAGAACCTATGTTAGATCTTCACTTTCGAATCATATTCTAGACCCTAAGGCCCCAGAGAAGAGCTTTACGGTAACTTCTTGCTTACATTATGTTTGTTCAGAAGTCCGGCACAGAATGCCATGACACCTCCATAGAACATTACAAGAATACATTCCCTTAAACTCAATTAGCAATCAACTTACGAGACAGGGGTTTCTGATCTTTGCAAGACTAAGGAAAACAGCCCTACATTTTATGTGCCCCAGGCATGAAATAGCTCTGGCCACCAGGCATCAAGCTAGGATGAACAAAGGACTAGACATCTGCTTTGCCCCTGACTGATATAAGAGCAACACCACCAACCAGGTGCCTCTTTGCCCATTGCCAGGGAGTAAAATCCAATTTCTTTATCAGCATCTCAGTATTACTTGAAGATTTGGGAAGAACTTTAAAAACTATTTAAAATTTTGTATTTTATTTATTTATTCTGGCCGCACCCTGCGGCATGCCAGGATCTTAGTTCCCCAACCAGGGATCAAACCCACACTCCCTGCATTGGACGTATGAAGTCTTAACCCTGGACTGCCAAGGCAAAGTCCCCAAGTTAGGTATTTTAGAATATAATAAAAGCACATATACCTTAAAAATATAAAACGAGATTAAGACTTGAAGAAGTTTGAAGCTTCTGGTGAGATGATGACCTGGCTCCCTATAATTACTGTTAGGCTCTTGGAATAAATAATATAATAAATAATATAAGAATAAATAATATAAGCATGCTGTCTAGGGGGGCTTCCCAGGTGGCTCAGAGGTAAAGAATCTGCCTCCAATGTGGGAAACGCAGGAGATGCGGGTTCGATCCTTGGGTCAGAAAGGTCTCCCAGAGGAGGGCATGGTATAGTCACTCCAGTATTCGTGCTTGGAGAATCTCCATTGACATAAGGTCGCACAGAGTCGGACACTGAAGCGACTTAGCACGCATGCTACATAGGAATTCCTAGGCTTTGCTTTTGTTTCCTTCTATCAGAAGAACTAAAGAAGAACTAAAACATGGGGTCAAATTATTCTTTAGCTAAAGATTGAGGATTCCTAGTAGCCCTTCTGGTTCACTATTTTTAATTGGGGCCATGTATATTGTATTCCAACTATAATCAATCTTTTCCACCAGAGTCTGAGGTATACACCACGGGAGCCTTAAAGGGCGCTGTTCCAGCTGGCCTCTGCTTGCTGGCTGGCAAAGAGAAGTATTATATTTGTGGACAGTAATCCAGAATGGTGTCCAAGCCCATCTGAGTTTAGAATCGCTATCACAGCAGAAACTGGAAACCTCAAGGGCTGTAAACCATTGAGCACGTACAGCAATACAAATACACAGCGACCAGAGCTCAGCCTTCTGGGATCTCATATCCTCCTCAGATTTGCACACAACATACTCACATGAGTTCTTTCTTTTTTTTTTATAGTGAGCTCTTAGTTGCCTACAAAATTACTATCTTACCACTTATAATTTTGTGTAGCAGGTATGACCATGTATGCTTTTCTTATCGAAATGCCATAGCAATATGATAGATACTTGATACTGAAAGCATCTTTAATTGACAAAAGCTTTTTATTTTTAATTTAAACTTAGCCTGTGCTTAGTGTGGGGTATTTAAACTGTCCATTCGACTTCATGCGAATCAAGAACAAAACCTGAGTCTTACCACTTTTGGCTTGAACGTCTCTCTGCTTTCTGACAAACGGTCCCTACAATTAGAATGCAATGAAATTTCCATCAGAAGTCTCTATCGCTAACAATTATGGTACATGAGGTTCTCAGATGGAATCCTTTGTTCAGGGGGTCCGGAGTTTTACGAATCTCACTTATGTTCATAGCCACTCCTTGAACAGAGAGGAGCTTAGATTTTAAAAGCAATCCAGGGACTTCGCTGGTGGTCCAGTGGTTAAGACTCCATGCTCCCAATGTAGGGGGTGTGGATTCAATCCCTGGTTGGGTAACTAAGATCCCACATGCCCCACATGCCACACAATTCAGCCAAAAAATAAATAAAATAAAAAGCCATCCGTTTTAAGCCAAAAGGAAACCCTTATCCAGAAACTACTCATTCTTAATTTTAGTTTCTTACTTGCCACCTTCCCCATTCTAGCTTTGAAAACAGGGAGAAATAAAGATGTATACAGCATCTTTTGGGATACACAAATCTTAAGCTTTGAGGTCTCTAGGAAGCTATTATTGCTTCACCAAGAGGACTTTAGGTGGGCCCTAAGTCTCCTTGCCCTTGTCTTCAGTAACTGCAGGGAAAATGTCAACACCCTTCAGCTCCTACCTTAAAAACTCTCTGCTTGAGGAGAACAATTCACCTAGAACTGCATGAGGGCATCTAATTTTTGTTAGGCTACAGGTCACAACAGAAGGCCTGGAGAGATTATCATCTCTATTACCTATCTGATAATAGACAGATTATCAGATATCTTATGTTCCCAAAGACCAATTTTATTAAAGATGAGGTTAGCACTGTATCTGATAAATTTTAAAATTATATTTAACTCATAACAAGTGGCAATAGTTTGAAACAATACAAAATTTAACTGCATTTAAAAAAATAATATAGTCATCAAAGAGCTTTCTTATTCGATAAGAAATCTGAGCTTATCTATCTGACGAGATGATAATGATATAATAATGCCATTAGTACATTAACCCTATGATTCAGTAATAATATTTGGAGATATTAGCAAATGGGGAAACCTAAGCCAACAAAGGTCTGTCTAGTCAAGGCTATGGTTTTTCCAGTAGTCATGTATGGATGTGAGAGTTGGTCTATAAAGAAAGCTGAGTGCCGAAGAATTGATGCTTTTGAACTGTGGTGTTGGAGAAAACTCTTGAGAGTCCCTTGGACTGCAAGGAGACCCAACGAGTCCATCCTAAAGGAGATCAGTCCTGGGTGTTCACTGGAGGGACTGATGTTGAAGCTGAAACTCCAATACTTTGGCCACCTGATGCGGAGAGCTGACTCATTTGAAAAGACTCTGATGTTGGGAAAGATTGAGGGCCAGAGGAGAAGAGGACAACAGAGGATGAGATGGTTGGATGGAATCACTGACCCAATGGACATGGGTTTGGGTGAACTCCAGGAGTTGGCGACGGACAGGGAGGCCTGGTGTGCTCCAGTTCGTGGGGTTGCAAAGAGTCGGACATGACTGAGCAACTGAACTGAACTGAACTGAACTGAAAGCTATAAAGAATCTGAGAGCATTTTGTTTATTCCAAAGATCGCAGGATACAAGTTTGACATCAGCTGTTACAAAAAAGGGACCTGAAGCCACACATTAAGCCTGCAGTCCTCAGACATGCGGGGAAGCGTATAACATGGACAGCTGTTAAAACACAGATCACTGGGCCTCATCCTGAGAGTCTCTCGTTTAGTCCCTCTAAGAACCTGACTGCCTAACAAGTTCCTAGCAGGTCTGATGCTGCTGGTCCCAAGACCACACTTGGAGTCTCCTTAGAAAGGAAGGAGATGAATATCTACTGAGGGAAGGGAGAGAACAATTATTTAAAACTATCCTTGGTCAGGCTTGGCCAAGGATCGATACAGTCTATCTCACCTGGTCCTCAGAGCTTCCCCAGAACAACGCTTCTTTCTCACACTTGGCCAGAGCAGAATGAGAGCGAAGGGTCTGCCTAGGCAGTTCTCTAGAAACAGGCAAGCTCTTCGATGACTATATCATTTTAAAAAATGCAGGTCGACTTTGCATTGTTTCAAAATTTTGCTGCTTGTTATTAATTAAATATAATTTAAAAATATGTATCAGACACAGCGCTTAACTCTTAACCTCAATTCTTTAGTCAAATTGGCCTTTGGGAACATGAGGAAAAGGATGGCTGAAGCTCAGTAACTGGTCGATGGTGAAAGAGTTGGCACATATTTAATCTTATTGTAATTATTTTGTGGCTGCAATTATTTTTGTGCACGTGTGCTTAATCACTGGATGGCCAGGGAAATCCCCCAATTTAATCTTAATTAATTTTAGAAATCTGCATCTAGGCCTGCAGGTCTGTAAAGATGCTTATCCTGCCAGCTCACTCTGTCACACAGCCCCACCCCCCAACCCCGCCCATTCCCCGCCCCCTGAAGACTCAATCATGCTTTCCTCTGCAGATCCTTTATGGAACCTCTGGTGTCCCAGCCAAGCTGGACTGCCTGCTGTTCCTCAGGTCTTCCTCACTTTTCCTGCTCTCCACATACATGCTCATTATCCTTTGCTGTTGAAAAGTTCCCCTTTCCATCTCCACCTGACTAGAATTTTCCGTGCCTTTTATGATCTAGCTGAAATGCCATTTCCTTTTTCAAGACCGAACCCCATTTTTAAAAGGCTGCTGGATGGAACTCCTTCAGTGAATTCCCATGGCTGCCCAGACAGATTTCATGTAAGTGGGCATGTAATTGCTTTGTTAAATTACCCTGTGGATAGAATCTCATGGGCCCTGTTTTACACATGTCTCTGCAAAGAAATGGGCTTCCCAGGTAGTGTAGGAGTAAAGACTCTACTTGCCAGTGCAGGAGACACAAGAGGTGCAGGTTCAATCCCTGAGTCAAGAAGATTCCCTGGAGTTGGAAATGGCAACCGACCTCAATATTCTTGCCTGAAAAATTCTATGGACAGAGGAGCCTGGTGGGCTACAGTCTGTGGAGTCACAAAGAGTTGGACACGACTGAGTGACTGAGCACTCATGCACACTGCAAAAAAATGGTTCTGTTTGACATTAAAGTTATATTGGCATTCAAACATGAAGTTTTGTGCAATATAAGATATTGGAGTGTAGATTAAAAAGTTGGAAAAATATATTTAAAAGAAATCCCCAACAGGAAGCTTTAAGTTATGATAAAATTTGTGGCTATGAATTAGAATAAAGATAAAAGTCTAAAATGAAAAATGGACTTAGCCTTTTGGGATGAGATGAGACCTTGAAAGTCTTTAGGACAATCTTTTCACTTCACAGTCATAGGATTTTTGGACCATGCTTTGTATTATGGTCAGAAGTCTCATTTGTCTCATTAATGCTGCTCAGTTTCCACCGTGCCTAGCTGAGGGCTCTTCATTTTGCTACTTGGAAAAAAAAAATCTTTTTGCCCTGAATGATGGATTTAGTTGTGAAGGGCCAGGCCTGACTCTGGTCCAAAGGGAGCTGAACTGTGGGACCTCCTTTGATTTTAAAGGTCGCTAACCATAGTGGTGCTGATTCTGAAGCTCCAAAGAATGAGTCCTCACCCGCAAGTGCCACTTTAGATGAGTCTACCAGCCAAGCCGCAGTTGTGGCCAAGCCTGAAGGAGGAGCTTGCACTAGGTGGGGTGACCATCTGCTCCATTTGGCTGATGCCATCTTTGGCTGTTGAGAGGTACCTAACATGCTGATTATATCTTGGTTCAGTCATGTAGAAAGAAAAGAGTAGATGATACCAAGGGCCTTTGTCTTTCCCATCCCACACGCTCCTCCCAGTCCCAAGGTGGTAAAGAGCAGGGGTCTCAGAGGTGGGCAGAAACGGGTATGAGCTGGAGGTCTCAGTTTCCTATCTGCACAAGGAAGCTAATAAGAGGACTGTATATAACTTAGGGGTAATTGGCAAGCCAGGCGTGGTATTGTTGAGCGCTTTATAAATGTCAGCTACCAATGCCATTATCACCACACTCTAGATTCTCTCTGGCATTTCAGTCCCTCCCTGATTCAATTATGATACCACTGAAAAGTGAAAATGTTAGCAGGGTTGTGTCTGACTCTTTGTGACTCCATGGACTGTAGCCCCCTAGGCTCCTCTGTCCATGGGATTCTCCAGGCAAGGATGCTGGAGTGGGTAGCCATTCCCTTCTCCAGTATTGACTTCTAAAACCATTATCTTTATCAAGTGTTACCAGCTGTTATCAATCGTTATCAACTGTTTTCAAACTCAAGACTAGGCTTCACAAGACAAGCTGGAGGTGCCCTTGGAACCTAAAGCCAGTCCCCAAACTAGGTCATTCCCTGGCACTGAACAACATCTAACCCTCACTTGACCTCTCCACATTTGTGAAAGTCACCATCACCTCTTCAGCTCCCCTGGCAGAAGGCCTGAGCTTTTTTTTTTTTCCACCCCCCAACTATTATACTTCTTTCTCTCTCAGGCAATCAGTTGCCAAGTCATTCATCTACACTTTCACTTATTCAGCAAATATTTATTGGGCCCTTTCCACAAATCTTCCCTGGTGGCTCAGACGGTAAAGTGTCTGCTTACAACGCGGGAGACCTGGGTTCGATCCCTGGGTTGGGAAGATCTCCTGGAGAAGGAAATGGCAACCCACTCCAGTATTCTTGCCTGGAAAATCCCATGGACGGAGGAACCTGGTAGGCTACAGTCCATGGGGTTGCAAAGAGTCGGACACGACTGAGCGACATTTACTTTACTTTTACTTTACTTCCGCAAGCCAGGTACTGTATTCAACTGATGAACAGAACTTAAAACGATTGCTGCCCTCATCTGCACATATATAATCACGTGTTGGCATGCGTACTCATTCGGAAGGGGATTTCAGTCCAGAGGAGAAAGTACAACATGGCACATAACTTAAAATGAGAGGCAGGAAAGGACTCTGTGAGGAAGTGACAATCTGAGCCAAGGCCCGAAAGAGAAAAAGGCTCGGTGAGGTGGGTAATGAGCACAGAGCACTCTTGGCATTCGGATCAGCAGGTACCATGGCTCAGGTGGGAAGGGCCTGATGCCTTTTCTGATGGCATCAGGACTTGGCCACAAGGCTGTGAACTTGCTCAGGTCGAGGCTGGAGTGGGAGATTCCCAGGGGTGTATGGAACCTCTGGTGGGGGCTGAGCCAAGAGAGGCATGGGGTTGGGTCACCCTGGCTGCGCCGGGGAGAACGGACTGAGTGGACAGGAAGAAACTATAGAGACCTGTCCAGGGGCTATTTGGGCAGTTCTGGTGACAGATGGTCAGTGGCTGTGATGATGGAGGGAAGGAGTATATCTGAGGCACAATTTAGAGGTGGTGCTGATAGAACTCGGTGACTGGGGTGAGAGCAGAGTGAGAGGGGGAGGTGATAAGGCTGGTTTCTGGGTTTCTGGTGCGTGCAGCTGTGTAGATGAAAAGTAGTCACGGAATCTATCTTCCAAACTACTCTGTACTCCCGGATCTGCTCCCAGGACAGTGCTGGCCCATCGCTCTCCTTTCAAGTATCTGCGATGCTCCTGATCACCTGCTTCAGTAAGCACACACTTCTTTCCCTGGCTTTCAAGGATCCACAACCTACATTTCCTACATTTTTTTTTTTTTTAATTTTCTTGGCCGTGCCATGGGGCATGTGGGATCTTAGTTTGCTGACCAGGGATTGAGCCCGCACCTCTTGCACTGGAAGTGTGGAGTCTTAACCACTAGACCAACAGGGAAGTCCCTTCCAGTCCTATTTTCTACTACTTCTCTACTTAGGTCCTGCTTCAGCCCAACTGGACCACTTCCTGTTCCTGGAATGTGTCACCAATCGTCCTTGCCTTGGTCCCTATTCCTCACCATCTCAGTCTGCTAAAACCCTATTCAACTTTCAAAGTTCATTAAAGGTCCAGTCGTTAAACCTCATAAAGCTCTGGGAATCTCTGCCGGCACTAGAGTGCCACCTGTCATTGTGGTTACGAGAGGACTCATCACCTGCCTGTTCCCTGCCCCCAGCAGACCACAGGCCATACCTTCGGGTGCCCAGCCCCATTACTCATCCTGTACCACTGCCCTTTCCTTTGCAGGGCCAAGCACAGTGCTTCAACCACAACAGGTACATTTTGCTGAATTTATTTGGAACAATTCATGTTGCTAATTATGCTAAGGAACGAGGAGACCTGAGTTGTTGAACTGGAGATGTTTTCCAGTGGCATCTGCCAGCACCAGAGCTCACAGCAAAATTTATCTTCCACCAAACTCCTGGCAATCAGACGCAAGACAGACACACACATGCCCCTCTTGACAGCGTCCTCTGCCTGTTTGAAATTCTTCAGTGCAAAAGTGCTCATAAACTTACCCTTTCCTTGCAGCACCTAATATCAAAAAATTACAGCCTCTAACTCAGGAGTTTTAAAACTGCTTGCTGTAACCCATTAGTGGGTCTTGAAATCAATTTAGTAGGTTGTAAATGATACTAAAAAATAAAATAGAAAATAGCTAAGCACACTACCTATATTCAGGATGAGTAATGTTTCCTGAAACTTCTGTTTCCAATGCAAGTATACATCTGTGTGTTTACTGGGTCATGATGTAAAATGTTATTTCTCACCATGGGCCCCAGTTCAAAAGGTTTGAAGGCTAACGCTGGAGAGACCAAGATCCGCACACAACTCAAACAGGGAAAGATGTTAGGGAACCAGTAATGAGACTATCTAACTAAAACAGCGAGACATTCATATTTTATCCCCTTAAGATGTGAATGTCTGATATACCCAACTCTTCAGGGGACCTGCATTTCAGTGCTTTTAACCAAAATTAATCTCGTTAGTACAAAGTGAGTCAGAAATTGTTTCCAACTACAGGCCTTTCGGTACCTCAGGCAAGGATTTCCTCCAGTATCCCAGTTCCCCAGGACAGGTGGTTCAGGAACTCCATTGCTGAAACGCTACTGGTTTCTAGGTTACAATACACAGAAGCGATGATACTTTTGTAGGAGAAGCATATTTACAACCAGAAAAATGCACCCTTTCTTCCATGTACTTGTCAACAAGCTTATCAATGTATGTTTCTGTGTATGTATGTAACCTAAACCTAGAAAATACAATCCTATATATCCACGTGTGAAACTTAGCCCTGATCAATTTAGGGGTCAATGTGAACCCAAATTGACCTAAAAATGAGATATACTATGAGTTACTGAAGGCAATGAACATGTGGGCTAGGAAGAGGGGATGTGGGCCATGGCAGGATGGGCAAGGGGGTTCAGGAGTGTGATGGATGTATTATACCAAGTTTTTATTACCTTGATGCTTGGTGGTAATAAGAGGATGAGGTTAGAGGGGTAAGCTATGGAGAAAACAACTTTCTAGACAGGTGTATGCCCCATGAAGGTACACAGTAGTCCACTACAAGTGCATAGGCTGTATTTAATTATGTCATCACTAAAAAGACAGATTCCAAGCCTAATTCTAGCCGCAGCTCCGTTTAACAGGTTGTCCCTTATAATTTGTTGCTCCTTGTGTTACAATCTCCATTTATAGTTGAGACATCAACAGCTGGCTTCTTAATGAATGAAATGTAAACACTCTTAATTGTCAATTATAATCCCAACAAATAACTAGGCCTGGAAAAAAGGGAGAAGAAGTAGGAAGTTCAAAGCTGATGTGGTGCAAAGAACCCTAGATTGAAGTACTGATAAATTTGGGTTAGATCTGGGTGGCAGCAAGTAAGTTCCACAACCTAAGGTTCCTGCCACGTCTAAAATTTTGTAATTCTACAAGGGAGGGTAAAGGCGATCTTTATCTGGAAGAAAAAAGAGTATCTTGGCTTGATGTGTGATGGGCAAATGATAATGATATTACCCAAGGTTGTTTAAATATGAATTAATGCCTTTCCCATTATCTAGATCAGATTAGCACCCTTTAGGTGATATTACATATCAGTGTCTCTACTGACTACTCCATAAATTCCAAATTTCTTACCAGTATTTAAGGCTTTCCACATCTGCCAACTTTATCTCAAATTTCTTGTGGTTCAGACCTGCTCCTGCACCCACCCTCCCCAACAAGTCTTGTTTAATTCTTCACCACCCCTACTCTCCTAGCTAAAGTCCCATAACCTTCATAAAGCCTTCCAACTACTCAAATATTTAATATCAGCTTATGACCTTTGAATTCCTACCAGACTTTATAGCAATCCTATCAGATAGGCATTATTATCTCATTTCATAAGTAAGGAAACTAAAGGCTCCAGAGAAGTTAAGTGGTTCACCCAGCATCCTAGTTTGTGAGCAGCAGGACTGATTTGTTTGCCCTCCAAGTCCACACACTTTTTTTTTTCTTACTGTGCCATGCTGCTTCATCTATTAAAAAAAAAACCATAGAGGAAGGATGCATTTAAAAAAGCCCATAAACCAGTTACAATACGGTTTGTTGTGACATAAATGCAAATACACCACATCCTTTGAACTACGTGTGTAAAACACGCTTGGGGTAGCATGAATAGTTTTTAAGGGGTTGCCAGTCCTGTTTTCCAAGCCCAATACTAAAATAATATTCCACGGTAAATGACAGGTGGGTGGCTAAGGACAAGAAAAAGCAGTATGGTTAAAAGAAGAAATTAGAAACGGGACAAAAAGATGAGAGTGTAATACAAGCTGGCAATGCACACAAGAGACACAGAATATGCAAGCATGGAGTATGGGGCTGAGCGGGTCCATAGGACTAAAATATCTAAGTTTGGGAGCCTATACCTGCCAATGAGAAGCGCGCGTGTCTGAGGGTTGATATTAATAACAGCAGTACACATGGACAGAGAGTAGAACTCAAGAGAGAGACAAATAAGGACAGGTCGTAGGGACACAGGGCAGAGCATGACAGGATGAGGGTGGTGGCGCCCAATGAGGGGCCAGAAGGGTACAAGAGGGGTCGAAGGGAAAGGTGAAGAAGGTACAGTGCCCCCAGACTCCAGAATAGTGTCATCTTCCTCTCCACAGCTGGTTGGTATGTGCAAGGATTGACACCCGCACCCCAAAAAGCCCTCCCCGTGGCTCCGGGAAGAGGGCGAGGTCACGTCCCCGTCCCCCGGGGGCTCCGCGAGGGGTCCTTACCTAGGAAGATGGAGATGATGAGCCGCAGCGCCTGTTCTGACGCGCCCAGGGACGTCGCCAACTTGTTAAGGCTCAGGTCTTGGAAACGCCACAGCAGCCCCCTCGTCAGCTCCGCTTCCATGTCCCCCTCGGCTGCGGACGCCATCTTAGCTCCGGGCGTCCCCCAGGGACCCCTCTGCTCCGCGCGCCCCGAATGTGGGCACAGCGCTGGAGCTTCACCCCCAATTCCGGCCCGGAGCCCGCCCACGGCGTGCGCATTGGCTGCGGATCCGCCCAAAGGCTCCGGGATCAGCCGGTCATTGGTCAGCCCGGGCCGGGGGCGGGGCCTCACGCGGCAAGGTAGACCGGGGGCGGGGCCTCATATTTGTAAGGCAAAGGTGACTCGGCCCGAGAAAGAACGCGGGGCAGGCCGGGGGCGGGGCTTGGAACCGGGAACCAGATCCGCGATTGGAAAAGTAAGAAGCCGGCGGCGGAGGACTGTACAACTCAGTTCTAACAGCTCGGGGGAGGAGTCGGGGCGGGCGAGAGTCCTGCCGGCTCGTGCGCTGCCTCCCTATTGGCTGAGACGGAGCAGGCGAGAGTCGGGGCGGGGGGGGCTGTCACCCGACCGCGAGGTTACTCTCGGTCGCAGGCGCGCCGGGGTTACTGGGGCATGTAACGGGAGGGCGCGAATTCCTGCGGCGGCCTCGCGAGCGCCCCCTAACGGCGCCGCGGCTGTTCTTGAACCGTTAGACACGCCGCCTTCCCTACCAGACCTAGAGGACCACCCCGGCGCCCTCAGCACTCTCTACCTGCTCCTTTGATTTCCTGTAACTTCCTGTATTAAAACGTTGCCTTCCTCCGAGAGGCGATGAAATTAAGCTACGCTGATTTAACCGTTAGGCTTTTCATTAAAAATTAAACTAGTTTGTCACTAAGTAATACAGGTTCAAGATCAAAGTGCAAAGAGGAAAGAAATTGGAGACAAAAGTCCTTTCGTCCCACCTTGCTTCGCATTCTTACTTCCAGTGTTCAGACCAGACTAACAAAAATGTGCTAGGGCCTGTGCTGGGCTCTGAGCCCAAAGCTATGGAGGGGAGATGGTGCACGGACATATAAGGTGTTAATGACCGTGTAATTAATTGCAAGGGAAGGCAAGCGCTCTGAAGGAAAAGAAGAATGTTCTGTGATGTGAGACTATGTAACAAACACCAAGTTTTTAGTGATCACTGGAATTCGTGGAGCATTCTTGCACAAGTGCAGCTTATACTTCTATAGCACTTTGCACTTTATGCAACACAAATAGTCATATTATTTCACCTAATTGATTATGAAATCGGTTATTTACAGACAGAGGCTTGGAGAAATTAAGCAACCTGCTAAGATCCTTCCCCAGTAAGTGGCAGAGACAGAATGGAAACCTAGGTGTGTTAAAATTCACCTCTCTCCTCTTCAGGGGAAGACAAAATAAAAGAAAAAAAAAATCGGAGAAGTCAAGAATAATATAATTTCCCCCTTAGAGGGACTTCTCTGGTGGTCCAGTGTCTAAGACGCTGCCCTCCCAGTGCATAGGACCCAGGTTCCATCCCCAGTCAGGGAGGTAGATCCTGGCTGCCACAACTAAAAGGTCCCATGTGTCCCAACGAGAATGAAAGATCCTGCGAGCAAAAAAGACCTAGTGCAGTCAAAAAAATCTGAAACATATGCACAGCTGAGTCTGGGTGTATTCCTTCCTGTCCTTCAGAGGTTGTCTCCTTTGGTACTTATCAACCCCATGCCTATTTTTATACTTTATACAATGTATATATCCAGAATCGATTGTAATATAGTTTTGCATGCTTTTAAACTTTATAATTACAGCAGAATGTATCATTTTGAAACTTGTTTTTATGATTAACATCTTTATTGAGGCAGATTCATATTTTTATAGGTAGCTGTAATACAGTCATTTTAATTGTGATTTAACGTTGCCTTGTATGATTGTGCCACTTTTTCATGATCAAGTTGAGGAACACTTGGATTGTTTCCTATTGATGTATTTCTTTTATTACAAATATTGCTGCTGTGGACATTCTCCTTTAAGCAACAGTGAAAATTTCTCTCGGACTGTAACTCCAAAGTTTTTTTTTTTTATTAACTGAGATCTATTGCTCAGTGGTAAAGAATCTGCCTGCTAATGCAGGAGATGCAGGTTTGATCCTGGGCTGGGAAGATATCCTGGAGAAGGAGATGACAATGCATTCCAGTATTCTTGCCTGGGACATCCCATGGACAGAGGAACCTGGTGTGCTACAGTCCATGGGATCACATAAGAGTTGGACACAACTTAGCAACTAAACCACAACTACTGTAGGAAACATGTTGCTATCCAGTATGCACACGTGTTCATACACTACATAACATATACGTGTAGTACTCACACTATATGCACACATCACACACTGCCATGCTATGTATATGTTCTCTGATACTTTCTGTTCTAATTCATTAAAAAAATAATCAGGATCCACTAACTTGATATCACTACTTGCTAGTAGTTCATGATTCTCAGTGTTAGAAACACCCCTCTAGGGTTTATAACCAGGAGAGGAATCATGAGTGGTAACGTTTGCTCACCTTCAATTTTACTAGACTTTGCCTAATTGAAGTGTTTGGCTAAATGTTAAGACCCTTAAAACCTTTGATTTTCTGAATACGTAAAAGATATTTGTTAAAGCATCCAGTCAGCTAGACCCTGTATAAAAACAGAAGTCAGTTTCTTCCTTATATCCAACTCAGTAATATGTCTGCCCCTTCTCACACCTCTGGTGTTACAAGGCAAGGGGTGGTGTGGCGGGAGGCTGTGTCTCCTTTGACACAACAGGTGCCTGTTTACCTTCCCCCTCAGGTAATTGATTGGCTGCATTCCCTTCATTCTTCCTACTGTTCCAAGGAAGCACCTGTTCCTCCAGTTACATTGGCTGATGAGCTGCTGATTGGGAGAAGATTGGGATTCTATGACCTCTTACTTTATAATTAAGCACATTCATGGGAGGCTTCGTACGTAAGTCAGGTTCTGTGCTGATCCCTTGATGCAAAGATGGCTGAGACAGCCCCTGCCCACAGGAAGTTCTGTGTCACGACATGGAAAGATAATTAGAAACCAGAGTGGAAGTGTTTGTGTAGAAATAAGCAATGTATTAGTGAAATCCCTCATTTCTTATGACTGCTTTTCCCTGCGCCACACCCCCCACCCCTTCCCTTTTCTTTTTTTTTTTTAAATCAATTTCAGTATTTCCTTCTACTCCCTTCCCTCTGGCTCCTTGACCTCTATTTTCTATTACTATTTGCAAGGCTTCCCATCTTAAGTTAGTTAGCCGCTCAGGCTCAGTCGTGTCTGACTCTTTGCGACCCTATGGACCACATACAGCCTGCCAGGCTTCTCTGTCCATGGGATTCTCCAGGCAAGAGTACTGGTGGTGGTTTAGTCGCTAAGTCGTGTCCGACTCTTGCGACCCCGTGGACTGTAGCCCGCCAGGCCCCTCTATCCATGGAATTCTCCAGGCAAGACTACTGGAGTGGGTTGCCATTTCCTCCTCCAGGGGATAGTCTCAACACAGGGATCAAACCGGGGTCTCTCACATTGCAGGCAGATTCTTCCTCTGAGCTACCAGGGAAGCCCTCCCACCTTAAAACACTCTCCTTTTCCCTGAGGTGTCTACCCTCTTTTCCTTTCCCTCCCTACCTACTTGTGGAGAACCTGTATTTTTGGAGTTCACTCAATATCCAGGTATGGATTTACAACCTCTCAACCCTTGGCAGTAAGCTTGGGACCCTGTAACTAGTTATGGCTGACGGACTGTGTGCAGAAATGAAGTGTCATTTCCTGGTCAGGGAGGTGAAGGATCAGGATGACTCCGAAATTTCTCTCTTTTGATAGTAACACATATGGAGGACAAGTGTTCCAAGATGGAAGAAGCCACGCAACCTGCTTCTTGCTCAACGTTTAGATTGAATGAAAAATAAATATCTGTAAAGCCCGAAGATTTAAAGTTATTGCTTTAACTTGCCTGGACTAATACATGGAACTAATACACCAGTCTTTATCCTCATTAGAACTTGGTGTTCTTTTATGAAACTATTCACTCAAAGACCCACTATTCCTTAGTAGTTATGTGTACATTCCCCCTGAAGCCGAGCTGGACCTTGTGGGGCTCCCGGGCATGGTGTGGCAGCCTTTCTGTCCCCCATTTCTTTTTTTAAACATAATTTTATTTATTTTCAGTTGTGCAGGGTCTTTGTTGCTTTCAGGACTTTTCTCTAGTTGTGGCAAGCAGGGGCTACTCTCCAGTTGCAGTGTGCGTGCTTCTCATTGCGGTGGCTTCTTTTGCTGTGGAGCACAGGCTATAGGGCACATGGGCTCAATAGTTGGTTGCTCCCGGGCTCTAGAGCACAGGTTCAAGAATTGTGGCACACGGGCTTAGTTGCTCCGCGGTATGTGGGATCCTGCTGGATCAGGGATCGAATCCAAGGTCTTCCGCAGTGGCAGGCAGATTCTTTCCCACTGAGCCACCAGAGAAGCTCTGTCCCCCATCTCTTGGAGGCAAGACTCTAACCTCCATGACCTTCCCTGAGTTCCAAAAGGTGGATTCAAACAGTTTCTTGATTGAGGAAGAAGCAACTAAGGAAACCACCTGAGGCCAGATCAAAGGGGTCAGAGAAACTCATCAAGATTAGGAGACCCACCACCTGAGGTGAGATTAAGGGAGTGAAGGCCCTGCTCACATTCTAATCTTATCAGACACCCCACCTTTGATCCACTTTCATAAAAAGCCTCCTCAACTTCTCTGGAGTTGAGACACATGGTTTTTCAAGGCAGAACCCCAGTGTATCTCCCTTTGCCTGACAAACAATAAAGCTATCCTTTTCTATTTCACCCAGAACTCTGCCTCCAGGATTGATTTGGCACCAATGTACAGAGAGGCTGAGCTTCTCTGTCTCATATTTTTTATTTATTTATTTTTAAATTTTATTTTATTTTTAAATTTTTTTTATTTTTTGGCCTTGCCATACATCATGTGTAATCTCAGAATCCTGACCAGGGATTGAACCCATGGCCTTGGCAGTGAAAGCTCAGAGTCCTAACCATTTTACTGCTTGGGAATTCCCTGTCTCATATTCTTCCCTCCCCACCCCCCCCCACCCCCCGCCAACAGCATTCTTGATTTCATGGATGAACTCTGTTATATTAACCTTCTGAGAACATGAATTAGGGTTTTGGGGGGATTTTTAAAATTGTTTATATTTCTTCTTTTGTTCTCAGTATTTTTCCTTTTCCCTTTGAGTTTTTGCTTTCAGTTTATCTCTTTTAGGTCTTTTAGGGCTTCCCTTGTGGCTCAGCTGGTAAGGAATCTGCCTGCAATGCGGAAGACCTGAATTCGATTTCTGGATTGGAAAGATCCCCTGGAGAAGGGAAAGGCCACCCACTCCAGTATTCTGGCCTGGAGAATTCCAAGGACTGTATAGTCCATGGGGTCTAAAAGAGTCGGACAGGACTGAGTGACTTTCACTTTCTTTCACTTTATTTGTTTTAAGATGCTGGTCATCCTTTCATATACAAACAAGGCATTACAAAGTTGTTTGGATGCATGGGCTGTGACTAGGGCTTGTTGCCTGGTGAATTTCCCTGAAATTGATCAGGCTGGGAGTTCCCCTTTTGACTGAGAAACTTCAGAATGTCAGTAGGTGGAGGGTTTATTCTCTAGGATTATTCAGCCTCTTCTGAGAGGAACTTGGGTATGGCATAAGCCCTCTTGGAGGAGGTTGTCATTAACCCCACCATAGAGCTGCCAGAACTTACACAGGACTGGGACATAGACTCTTGGAGGGTACAAACAGAACCTTGTGCACCAGCACCCAAGAGAAAGGAGCAGTGACCCCACAAGAGACTGACCCAGAATGGCCTGTGAGTGTCCAGAAGTCTCCAGTGGAGGTGTGGGTCGGTGGTGGCCTGCTGCAGGGTTGGCACTGAGTGTAGCAGTATATGCATGGGATCTTTTGAAGGAGATCACCATTATCTTCATTAGCTCCACCATAGTTTGGCCCCAGGTAAATAGCAGGGAGGGAACACAGCTCCACCCATCAATAGAAACTTAGATTAAAGATTTACTGAGCATGGCTCCGCCCATCAGAACAAGACCCAGTTTCCCCCTCAGTCAGTCTCTCCCATCAGGAAGCTTCATAAGCCTCTTATCCTTCTCCATCAGAGGGTAAACAGACTGAAAACCACAGTCAGAGAGAACTAACCAATATAGTCACATGGACCACAGCCTTATCTAACTCAATGAAACTATGAGTCATGCTGTGTAGGGCCACCCAAGATGGATGGGTCATGGCGGAGAGTTCTGACAAAATGTGATCTGCTGGAGAAGGGAATGGCAAACCACTTCAGTATTCTTGCCTTGAGAACCCCATGAACAGTATGAAAAGGCAAAAAGATAGGACACTGAAAGATGAACTCTCCAGGTCTGTAGGTGCCCAATATGCTACTGGAGATCCGTGGAGAAATAACTCCAGAAAGAATGAAGAGATGGAGCCAAAACAAAAACAACACCCAGTTGTGGATGTGACTGGTGATGGAAGCAAGGTCTTATGCTGTAAAGAGCAGTATTGCATAGGAACCTGGAATGTCAGGTCCATGAATCAAGGCAAATTGGAAGTGGTCAAACAGGAGCTGGCAAGAGTGAATGTTGCTATTTTAGGAATCAGTGAACTAAAATGGACTGGAATGGGTGAATTTAACTGAGATGACCATTATATCTACTACTGTGGGCAAGAATCCCTTAGAAGAAATGGAGTAGCCATCATAGTCAACAAGAGTCTGAAATGCAGTACTTGGATGCAATCTCAAAAACGACAGAATGATCTCTGTTCATTTCCAAGGCAAACCATTCAATATCACAGTAATTAAAGACTATGCCCTGACCAGTAATGCTGAAGAAGCTGAAGTTGGACAGTTGTATGAAGACCTACAAGACCTTTTTAGAACTAACATCCAAAAAAGATGTCCTTTTCATTATGGGGGACTGGAATCAAAGGTAGGAAGTCAAGAAACACCTGGAGTAACAGGCAGATTTGGCCTTGGAGTACAGAATGAAGCAGGGCAAAGGCTAACAGAGTTTTGCCAAGAGGACACACTGGTCATAGCAAACACCCTCTTCCAGCAACACAAGAGAAGACCCTACACAAGGACATCACTGGATGGTCAACACCGAAATCAGACATTCTTTGCAGCTAAAGATGAAGAAGCTGTATACAGTCTGAGAAAACAAGACCAGGAGCTGACTGTGGCTCAGATCATGAACTGCTTGTTGCCAAATTCAGACTTAAATTGAAGAAAGTAGGGAAAACCAGTAGACCATTCAGGTATGACCTAAATCAAATCCCTTATGATTATGCAGTGGAAGTGAGAAATAGATTTAAGGGACTAGATCTGATAGACAGAGTGCCTGATGAACTATGGATGGAGGTTCGTGACATTGTACAGGAGACAGGGATCAAGACTATCCCCAAGAAAAAGAAATGCAAAAAAGCAAAATGGCTGTCTGAAGAGGCCTTACAAATAGCTGTGAAAAGAAAAGAAGCAAAAAGCAAAGGAGAAAAGAAAGATATACCCATTTGAATGCAGAGTTCCAAAGAATAGCAAGGAGAGATAAGAAAGTCTTCCTCAGTGATCAGTGCAAAGAAATAGAGGAAAACAATAGAATGGGAAAGACTAGAGAGCTCTTCAAGAAAATTAGAGATACCAAGGGAACATTACATGCAAAGATGGGCTCAATAAAGGACAGAAATGGTATGGACCTAACAGAAGCAGAAGATATTAAGAAGAGATGGCAAGAATACACAGAACTATACAAAAAAGATCTTCATGACCCAGATAATCACAATGGTGTGATAACTCACCTAGAGCCAGACATCCTGGAATGTGAAGTCAAGTGGGCCTTAGGAAGCATCACTACGAACAGAGCTAATGAAGGTGATGGAATTCCAGCTGAGCTATTTCAAATCCTAAAAGATGATGCGGTGAAAGTGCTGTATGCAATATACCAGCAAATTTGGAAAACTCAACAGTGGCCACAGAACTGCAAAAGGTCAGTTTTCATTCCAATCCCTAAGAAAGGCAATGCCAAAGAATGCTCAGACTACCGTAAAACTGCACTCATTTCACACACTAGTAAAGTAATTCTCAAAATTCTCTAAGCCAGACTTCAACAGCACGTGAACTGTGAACTTCCAGATGTTCAAGCTGGTTTTCGAAAAGGCAGAGGAACCAGAGATCAAATTGCCAACATCTGCTGGATCATGGAAAAAGGAAGAGAGTTCCAGAAAAACATCTATTTTTGCTTTATTGACTATGCCTTTGACTGTGTGGATCACAATAAATTGGAAAATTCTTAAAGAGATGGGAATATCAGACCACTTCACCTGCCTCTTGAGAAACCTGCATGCAGGTCAGGAAGCAACAGTTAGAACTGGACATGAAACAATAGACTGGTTCCAAATAGGAAAAGGAGGACGTCAAGGCTGTATATTGTCACCCTGCTTATTTAACTTATATGCAGAGTACATCATGAGAAACGCTGGGCTGGATGAAGCACAAGATGGAATCAAGATTGCTGGGAGAAATATCAATAACTTCAGATATGCAGATGACACCACCCTTATGGCAGAAAGTGAAGAAGAACTAAAGAGCCTCTTGATGAAAATGAAAGAGGAGAGTGAAAAAGTTGGCTTAAAGATCAACATTCAGAAAACTAAGATCATGGCATCCAGTCTCATCATTTATGGCAAATAGATCGGGAAACAGTGGCTGACTTTATTTTTTTGGGCTCCAAAATCACTGCAGATGGTGACTGCAGCCATGAAATTAAAAGACACTTACTCCTTGGCAGGAAAGTTATGACCAACCTAGACAGCATATTAAAAATCAGAGACATTACTTTGCCAACAAACTTCTGTCTAGTCAAGGCTATGGTTTCTCCAGTAGTCATGTGCATGTGATGTTTGGACTATAAAGAAAGCTGAGCGCCGAAGAATTGATGCTTTTGAACTGTGGTGTTGGAGAAGACTCTTGAGAGTCCTTTGGACTGCAAGGAGATCCAACCAGTCCATCCTAAAGGAGATCAGTCCTGAGTGTTCATTAGAAGGACTGATGTTGAAGCTGAAACTCCAATACTTTGGTCACCTGATGTGAAGAGCTGACTTATTGGAAATACCCTGATGCTGGGAAAGGCTGAAGGCAGGAGAAGAAGGGGACGGCAGAGGATGAGATAGTTGGATGGCATCGTTGACTCCATGGACATGAGTTTGAGTAAACTCCGTGATTTGGTGATGGACAGGGAGGCCTGGTGTGCTGCAGTCCATGGGGTCTCAGAGTCAGACACAAATGAGTGACTGAACTGAACTGAACTGAGAGGAAGCTGCTAGTCTCCTGCCTGGAGGATGTACATCCAGTTTTTGGGTCCACATCTCTCCCTTATTCCGTGCAGTAGTGTTAGTTGCTCAGTCGTGTCTGACTCCTTGCGACTCCATGGACTGCAGCACACCAGGCGCCTCTGTCCATGGGATTTTCCAGGCAAGAATACTTTGTTCCTTGCAATGCCTAATGTTTTTAGGTCTGGAGTTTTTCCTGTCCATTTTCTGGGTGAATATAATTCTCTGTCTGGTAGTGGTGGGGTTGGGTACTTACCTGGCCTTGGTGGTGGGGAGGGGGCTTGAGGGTCCAACTTTTTGTTTCTTTTTTTGGCTGTACCTCTGGCATACGGGGTCTTAGCTCCCTGACCAGGTTTTGAACCCATGCCCTCTGAGGTGGAAGCATGGAGTCTTAACTGTTGAGGGGTCCAACTTTTTGGAGTCTAGGCTTTCAGGCCAGTCCTCCCCTTTGGGCTCCTGGTCAGCTGCCTCCCCTGGGTTGTGTCGTCACTACTCCCCCATCTTCTTTCCATTTTCCAAAACTGAATTTAAATGTTTCATCTGCTTTTCTTCTATTCACTTTGTTCCTATAGATTTATACCTTCCTTCGAAGGAAATGGCAACCCACTCCAGTATTCTTGCCTGGAAAATCCCATGGATGGAGGAGCATAGCAGGCTCCATGGGGTTGCAAAGAGTCAGATATGACTGAGCAACTTCACTTCACTTCACTTTTACTATGTTTTAGTGGGATTTTAGGCACAAGGGGCAAGTTAATCTGCCATCCTTATGAGAAAATTTCCTCTTTTCTTAAAATTTTTTTTTCTTTTTAAAAAATAATTATTTATTAGCTTTAAAATTTTTGGCTGTACTGGGTCTCTCTCTAGTTTCAGCAAGGGAGGGCTTCTCTTCCTTGATGTGCTCAGGCTTCTCATTGCGGTGACTTCTCTTATTATGGAGCACGGGCTCTAGTCTCGGGCTCAGTAGTTGTGACTCTTGGGCTCTAGAGCACAGGCTCAGTAGTTATGGTGCTCAGAATTAGTTGCCTCATAACATGTGGAATCTTTCCAGGTGAGGGACTGAACCTGCATTGGCTGGCAGATTGTTATCCACTGCACCACCGGGGAAGTCCCCTCTTTGTTTTAAAAGTATTCTTCTAATGGTCTACTTAGAAAAATTACTTTTAGGGAATTCTGTGGTGGTCCACTGGTTAGGACTCTGTGCTCTCACTGCCAAGGGGCCAGGGTTCAATCCTTGGTTGGAGAACTAAGATCCCACATCCCATAAGCTGATGACCAAAAACAAACAAAAAAACTTTTAGATAATCTATTTTTTGGAAGACTTTTATGTCTTTAAAGAATATACTTAAGCGTCTGTATTAGTCTGGGTTCTGCTGAGAAACAGAGCTAATGTGTATATATATATATACACACATACATACATACAGTTAACCCTTGAACAACAGATGTTTGAACTGTGTGGGTTCATGGCTATACAGATTTTGTTTTACTATATACATACTGTGGTGCCACATGATCCACAGTTGGTTGAACTAGTAGATGCAGAATCACCAATAGGGAACATCGACTATATAGTTACACACAGATTTTCAACCGCCTAAGAGGTTGGATGCCTCTAACCCCCATGTTGTTCAAGGGTCAACTATATATTATATATATTAAAGCACTGGCCCTCGTGAATATGGAGGTTGAGAAGTCCCAATATTCATACTTGGTAAACTGGAAGCCCAGGAGAGAAAATAGTTGAGTTCCAGTTTAATTCTGAAGGCCCAACAACCAGGCAAGCCGATGGAGTGATTTTTATTAATAGTCTAAGTCCCAGTCCAAAGGCAGGGGACCAATGTTTTTGCTCAAAGGCAGGCAGAGAACAAATTCTCCCTTACTCAACCTTTTATTCTGTTCAGGCCTTCAAAGGATTGGATGAAGCCCACTCACTTTGGGGAGGGTGATCTGCTTTTCTCAGTCTTAATATTCCAACAGTTATCTCATCCAGATAAACTCTTCAGACCCACAACCAGAATATAATGTTTAGCCAACTATCTAGGCCCACATGGTAATTGACACATAAAATTGAACATCACGGGTCTACCCCCTGTCAACTTGTACTCTTTTGCATCTCCTGAAGCCATTCTTATTCTCCAAATAAAAATAACAACAAGGTCATCATTCCACCAAACATGATACAATCATCCTGTGTGCAACTGAAAATGCAACCAACCCCTTCCCCAGAAGAAGAAGTAAAGTCCTTGAGTGATGTTTGCTCTTCTCCTTGATCTCTCTTTTGGAAGGAAAGTTATGACCAACCTAGATAGCATATTCAAAAGCAGAGACATTACTTTGCCAACAAAGGTCCATCTAGTCAAAGCTATGGTTTTTCCTGTGGTCACGTATGGATGTGAGAGTTGGATTGTGAAGAAGGCTGAGCGCCAAAGAATTGATGCTTTTGAACTGTGGTGTTGGAGAAGACTCTTGAGAGTCCCTTGAACTGCAAGGAGATCCAACCAGTCCATTCTGAAGGAGATCAGCCCTCGGATTTCTTTGGAAGGAATGATGCTAAAGCTGAAACTCCAGTACTTTGGCCACCTCATGCGAAGAGTTGACTCATTGGAAAAGACTCTGATGCTGGGAGGGATTGGGGGCAGGAGGAGAAGGGGACGACAGAGGATGAGATGGCTGGATGGCATCACTGACTCGATGGACATGAGTCTGAGTGAACTCTGGGAGTTGGTGACGGGCAGGGAGGCCTGGTGTGCTGTGATTCATGGGGTCGTGAAGAGTCAGACACGACTGAGCGACTGAATTGAACTGAACTGAACTTGGTCTGTCTTAACTTAATTGAAAGTGAAAGTGAAGGTGAAAGTCATTCAGTCATATCTGACTCTTTGCGACTGTATGGTCCATGGAATTCTCCAGGCCAGAATACTGGAGTGGATTGCTGTTCCTTTCTCCAGGGGATCTTCCCAACCCAGGGATCAAACCCAGGTTTCCCACATTGCAGGTGGATTCTTTACCAGCTGAGCCACCAGAGAAGCCCCTTAATTTAAATAGTATGATGTAAAATTAAAAACATATCTGGGAATTCCCTGGTTATGACTCCACACTTTCACTGACAAGGACCCAGTTTCCATCCCTGATTGTGGAATCAAGATCCCACAAGCAGCATGGCATGGCAAAACAAACAAACAAACAACCCTAACCTCTCCCCCCCAAAAAAACCCAGAACACATAACTTGAATGAAAGAAAATCAATGTATATTATGGTACATGAAAAGGAATAAGGGGGAAAAAACCCAACGATTTTATATATATACGAAAGTAAAAATGAAAGTGTTAGTAGCTTCAGTTCAGTTCAGTCGCTCAGTCGTGTCCGACTCTTCCCGACCCTATGAATCGCAGCACGCCAGGCCTCCCTGTCCATCACCAACTCCTGGAGTTCACCCAGACTCACGTCCATCAAGTCAGTGATGCCATCCAGCCATCTCATCCTCTGTCGTCCCCTTCTCCTCCTGCCCCCAATCCCTCCCAGCATCAGAGTCTTTTCCAATGAGTCAATTCTTCACATGAAGTGGCCAAAGTACTGGAGTTTCAGCTTTAGCATCATTCCTTCCAAAGAAATCCGAGGGCTGATCTCCTTCAGAATGCACTGGTTGGATCTCCTTGCAGTCCAAGGGACTCTCAAGAGTCTTCTCCAACACCACAGTTCAAAAGCATCAATTCTTTGGTGCTCAGCCTTCTTCACAATCCAACTCTCACATCCATACGTGACCACAGGAAAAACCATAGCCTTGACTAGATGAACCTTTGTTGGCAAAGTAATGTCTCTGCTTTTGAATATGCTATCTAGGTTGGTCATAACTTTCCTTCCAAGGAGTAAGCGTCTTTTAATTTCATGGCTGCAATCACCATCTGCAGTGATTTTGGAGCCCCCCAAAATGATGTCTGACACTGTTTCCACTGTTTCCCCATCTATTTCCCATGAAGTGATGGGACTGGATGCCGTGATCTTTGTTTTCTGAATGTTGAGCTTTAAGCCAACTTTTTCACTCCCCACTTTCACTTTCATCAAGAGGCTTTTTAGTAGTGTCCAACTCTTTGTGACCATGTGGACTGTAACCCACCATGCTCCTCTGTCCATGAGATTCTCCAGGCAAAAATACTGGAGTAGGTTGCCATTCCCTTCTCCAGGCCATATTCCCCACCCAGGGATCAAACCCAGGTCTCCTGCATTGCAGGTGGATTCTTTACCATTTGAGCCAGGAGGGAAACCTTGAAACCATATATGTGTGTATGTGTGTTTTACATAACAAAATGAGAAGGAATACTTATGATAATTACAGTGTTTATATAACTGGTCACATGGTCATAGCTGGTAATTATCATTAGCTTCTAGTTGCGGTGGGCTGGCTTAGGTGCCCCACAGCATGTGGGATCTTAGTTCCCCGACCAGGGATTGAACTCATATCTCCTGGTTTGGAAGTTGGACTCTTAACCACTGGGCCACCAGGGAAGTCCCTATTACTCATTCTATTGATATAATTCCTTTGCAAGCACCTCAGTTGGTTCTTTTCTCGGTGGAGTGACTTGAACCTTCATTCCTGAGAGGTCTGAGTCATTAATGGTCCTGCCTGGATTGGACTGCCAGTTTTCACTGACCTTTATCCCAGGGCATGTTAAGGGGAAGAGAAGCCCTAAGGGCTCTTTGGCATGGTTGGCTTATTCTCCCTTATGCCCAGTGTGGAGAAGCAGTCCAATTTCCCCTTGGAAGTCAGGGTCACTCAGCCCAGCATGCACAGTAACCCCTTTCTTTGAGTCTGTCATGCCTCTAAATCAACAGGCAAAGTGGCCGGGCAGCAGTCTTAACTTGCAGTTCAATGGAATCATTGTTATGTCTCCTGGTGGAAGCATCCCTTCCTCTGAACTAAGACCTCCAGGCCAGCAGAGCATAAGGACATGGGGACAGGAAGAAAAAATTTCACTTGTGTGTTCTAGGGTTAGTAGTGATCACCTATTTCTACTCCTTGATACCTGGACCCATGAATCTTGGCTATGGGAGGAATAGCACTGTATGTTAGATGCTGATTTAGAGTATACACAGCCTTCTAGAGAAACTTGCCCCAGCCCTGCAAGGTATGACCAGTGTAGGGGAGAAAAATTTGCCACCCTAAAATGTCTCTTTGGTATGTGGATTATCTTGAGCTGAAAATAAGGCATGAAAAACTCAGGAAGAACCTTTGACCTTCTTCCTAACTGCCTAAAAGAATTCAGACAGAGGTCTTGTTCCTAGAATAGACCTATTACCAGAGATATCTGCAAAGGATATAGGTTGAGTGGGGCGGGGGGTAGGGAAGCTCCAGGCAGGACCTAAGATCAGGGTCTGCTTTGTGTCCAGTGTATCTCCATATCCCAGCAAACATTTGTTAACCAAACACCTGCTTTTTTTAAAATATGTTTTTCTTTATGATTTTTGGCTGTGCTGGGTCTTCCTTGCTGTGCAGACTTTCTCTAGTTGCAGTGCTCAGGCTTCTCATTGCAGTGGCTTCTCTTCAGGCTCTAGGGTGCGAGGGCTTCAGTAGTTGCGGTTCCTGGGCTCCAGAGCACAGGCTCAATAGTTGTGATGCAGCGGCCTCGTTGCTGTGTGGCATGTGGGATCTTGCTGGATCAGGGACCGAACCCATTGGCAGGCAGATTCTTTACCACTGAGCCACCAGGGAAGCCCACCAAACACTTTTTTATCTCCATATGTATTGCCTTCCTCCCCTTTGAGATTCCAAAACCATTTTCCCATCATTTTCTCTCTTTTTTTTAGGTTTTTTTTTTTTTTTTTTTTTCTGATGTGGACCATTTTTATAGTCTTTATTGAATTTGTTACAATACTGTTTCTGTTTTACGTTTGAGTATTTTGTCCCTGAGGCCTGTGGAATCTTAGCTCTTTGACCAGGGATTGAGCCCAAACTCCCTGCATTGGAAGGTAAATTCTTAACCACTGGACTGCCAGGGAAGTCTCCCTGCCATTCTCTTTTGTCTTTAGCTGAAGATGCTATTAAAGATTAAGATTTTGTCCTTTTTGTTGCTCAGTTTTCCTGGGTCTCTCCTATGTAGACAAGTTACTAACTTTCATTTGATTTTCTCCTGTTATTCTGTCTCACATGAATTTAATTTTTAGACCAGCCAGAGGAATCTAGAATGGTAGAGGACAATTTCTTCCTCCTCAAAAACACTGTGGGAGAGGGAAATTTCCTCTTCCTCCTCTTAGTTCTTTTTGGTTGACAAATTTAAATGGCATAAGGCAGATGAACAGGAGAAAATAAAATTTATTATGTGGCGTGAGGAATCCACATAAGCATGAAGAAGTCCAAAGACAGCAAGGGAAGACAGAGAATATATATTATCCTTACACTTTCCTGGCAGTCCAATGGTTAAGAGTCTGCCTGCCAATGCAGGGGACACGGATTCAATCCCAGGTTCAGGAAGATTCCATGTGCCTTGGAACAACTAAGCTGCAATTATTGAAGCATAAGAGAAGCCATCACAGTAAGAAGCCTGAGTACCTCAAAGAAAAATAACCCCTACTTGCTGCAACTGGAAAAAGCCTGGAAGCAATGAGGAAGACCCAACTGGGCCAAAAAAAAAAAAAGAGAGAGAGAATATGTATTATCTTGGACTAAGGAGAAGGAGCCCTGGAGAAGGAAATGGCGATTCACTCCAGTATTCGTTCCTGGAAAATTCCATGGACAGAGGAGCCTGGCAGGCTACAGTCCATGGGGTCACAAAGAGTCAGCCACGACTGAGCACATCAGTACAGTAAGGAGAAGGAGGTAGGAGCATGATATTTCAGAAGAATGTAAGGTAATTCACAGAACGATTAAAAAGAGTTAATATTCGGTAAATAAATCCAAAGACAATGATAGGACTTTGATCAAGTGGGCCTTGCTAGGTTCCTCCCTGCCCACCACACCTAATTTACACTTTGCTATAGTTACCTATGCTGATAACTCCTTCCTGGGACAGGCAATTAGTGGGGATGTTGTTCAAAGGTTCTTTCTGAGTCTTTCAGGCCTCGCCTATTTTCCGGCTCAAAGTAATCTGCATGCCAGCATGGCACATCTTGGGGTGGCCTGTCCTGAACCCTGTCATCATGGTAACTGAGTCTTCAGAAGTCCACAAAAGCTATCAAGCCAGCTGCTTCAGGGTGGTGAGGAACATGATGCAACCAGTGAATTCCATGAACAGGGACTCGTTGCTGCACTTCTTTTACTGTGAAGTGAGTTCCTGGATGTTCCTGGAAGCTTGGCCACTCTGTATACCGGTGTCGAATCAAATCCTGGAGACAGTGTTTTGTATGAAGTAGAAAAGGATATTCTTATTGCTTGGCATCACTGACTCAATGGACATGCGTTTGAGCAAACTCTGGGAGATGGTGAAGGATAGGGAAGCCTGGTGTGCTGCAATTGATAGGGTTGCAAAGAGTCAGACATGACTGAGTGATTGAACAACAAAATTGCTTTGCTGGGCAAAGAGAGACACAGTGGGGTTCTGCCTTGGAAAAACTGTGTCTCAACTCCAGAGAGGGCTTCCCTGGTGGCTCAGCAGGAAAAAAAAAATCTACCTGCAATGCTGGAGACCCAAGTTCGGTCCCTGGGTCAGGAAGATCCCCTGGAGAAGGGAATGACAACCCACTCCAGTGTTCTTGCCTGGAGAATCCCATAGACAGAGAAGCCTGGTGGGCTACAATCCATAGCTAAGCTAAAAAAGCTAAGTCACTTCAGTCGTGTCCGACTCTGTGCGACCCCATAGACGGCAGCCCACCAGGCTCCCCCGTCCCTGGGATTCTCCAGGCAAGAACACTGGAATGGGTTGCCATTTCCTTCTCCAATGCATGAAAGTGAAAAGTGAAAGGGAAGTTGCTCAGTCGTGTCCAACTCTTCACAACCCCATGGACTGCAGCCTACCAGGCTCCTCCATCCATGGGATTTGCCAGGCAAGAGTACTGGAGTGGGGTGCCATCGCCTTCTCCGATACAATCCATAGGGAGTCAGACAAAACTGAAGGGACTACGTGCTAATGTATGCAACTCCAGAGAACTTGATGAGGCTTTTTATAACAGTAGGTCAAAGGTGGGGTCTCTGACAAGATTAGAGTGTGAGCAGGGCTTATACTCACTTTATCTCATTTTAGGTAATCCATCTCCTAATGAACTTCTCTGTTCCCTTTAATCTGCCCTCAGGTGATTTCTTGGTTGCTCCTCCCTTGATTAGCAACTGTTTGAGTCCATCCCTTGGAACCCAGGGAAGGTTATAATGGCTGAAGTCTCGCCTACAAGAAATGGGGGACAGAAAGTCTTCCATGTTTAGGAACCCCACAGAGCCCCACTAGGTTTCACTAAGAAGCAATGTCATCCATCCATGATGCTGGATAAGGTGTTCTGTAAGTCCACAGATGGTAGGTTGACAGAAACTTTGCATGTGGGGAAGTGAAGTCATATCTGAAGTGTCTAAATGCAGAAAGAACAAAATGCTGGCTTTCCATGATGGAAGTGAAATAGAGAAGAGGGCAGGGCACAACCTTTAAAAGAATGATGTCCCATTGAGGTCATGACACAAACTGATTAGAATCATCCTAGTGTCTCAAACAATAGAGAATCTGCCTGCAATGAGGAAGACCTGGGTTCCATTCCTGGGTAAGGAAGATCCCCTGGAGAAGGGCATGACAACCCACTCCAGTATTCTTGCCTGGAGAATCCCCATGGACAAAGGATCCTGGCAGGCTACAGTCCATGGAGGTGGAAACAGTCTGACACAACTGAGCGACTAACACTCACTTTCTACAGGTCCAAGATGGCTGAAGATTTGATGTTCATTAGAGCTTGAGCCTCATTTACACTCACTGTAATACATCAGCATCTAAATGACACACCCACAGGCACCACGGTAGTTCCCAGGGTAACCATAAAAGGCCAAAAGTGGGCAGTGGCCCAATACCTGGAAATCTCTGTCCCTTCTCCAAAATAGTTGGAATAATCCTCCCACTCATTAGTCTATGAAATTGTTGTTAATTATTGTTCAGTCACTAAGTCGTGTCTGACTTTGTGACCCCATAGATTGCAGCACGCCAACCTCCTATGTCCTCTACTATCTCCTAGAGTTTGCTCAGACTCACATCCATTGAGTCGGTGATGCTATCTAACTATCTGATCCTATGCCACCTCCTTTGCATTTTGCCTTCAATCTTTCCCAGCATCATGGTCTTTTCCAGTGAATCGGCTCTTTACATCAGGTGGCCAAAGTACTGGAGCTTCAGCTTCAGCATCAGTCCTTCCAATGAATATTCAGGATTGATTTCCTTTAGGATTGACTGGTTTGATCCCCTTGCAGTCCAAGGGACTCTCAAGAGACTTCTCCAGCACAATTCGAAAGCACCTGCATTTCTACAAATGACCCACTTTAATTTCTTTTTATGGCTGAGTAATATTCTGTTGTGTGTGTGCACCACATCTTCATCCATTCCTCTGTTGATGGGCATTTAGGTTGTTTCCATGTCCTGGTTATTGTAAACAGTGCTGCAATGAACACTGGGATACATGTCTCTAATCTGTTTTTTAATCTTGGTGACTAATTAAAAAGTTTTAAAAGTGCTCTGTAGGCCAATACTGAAAAATGAAAGTGTTAGTCGCTCAGTTGTGCCTGACTCTGCGATAACAAGGGCTGTAGCCCTCCAGTCTCCCCAGTCCATGGAATTCTCCAGGAAAGAATACTGGAGTGGGTTGCCCTTCCCTTCTCCAGGGGATCTTCCTTACCCAGGGGTCAAACCTGGATCTCCTGCATTCCAGGTAGATTCTTTATCATTTGATACACCAAGAAGCCAATACTAGACAAAGCAAATCAAACACATGTGTTGGCTAGGTTTGGCATATTTTCTTTCAGCAGCCTTATCCTCTCTGATCAGTTCACCTGTGTAATGAGAGGCAGAGGATGGTGGTACAGCCTGACTTAGGATTCTTAGCTATCTGGCTCTTTCTGGGGAATGGGCCAGGTGAGTGTATCAGAAACCTGTTTGCTTGAGGAGCCTCCCCCAAGGAGAGAACTTGACCAAAGGCAAGGAGGAACCTGTTCTGATATGCTCAGTTCAGTGACAAAATCTCTGGGTCAGCACTGATGCAAGACTCCCCATACTGGACTGTGACTCCTGTGAGGGCAAGGGCTATGTCATTTGTTTACACTGTGCAATCAGAGCTTAGCGGAGCCTGGCACGCAGTAGATAGTAAGTGTTGACTGACTGACTGACAGCATTCTTATTACTGCCCAGTGCATGTCACTCAAGTCGTTTTTCACATCAGCCCTGATCAGTTCCTATCTGGATCCACGAGACTGTGTGTATAACAATGCAAGAACCACGTCACTGTAAACTCTGCAAGACACTGGAGTGCCGACATGCTGCCCTGGTACTTCCTAAAACAGGTAACCAAAAAGCAAGAAGGGGGATTTCCCTGGGGGTCCAGAGGTTAAGACTCTGTGCTTCCATGGCAGAGGGCACAGGTTTGATTCCTGGTTGGGGAACTAAGCTCCCACAAGCCACAGGGCATGGCCTATATATATATATATATATATATATATGTTGTTCTTGTGTTCAGTCACCCAGTCTTGTCTGACTCTTCATGACCCCATTGGACTGCAGCATGCCAGGCCTCCCTGTCCCTTACCATCTCCCAGAGTTTGTCCAGGTTCATGCTCTTTGCATCGGTCATGTCATCCAGCCATCTCACTCTCTGACACCCTCTTCTCCTTCTGCCCATATACATATGTATATATATATATATATATATATATATATATATATATATATAGGCTTCCCAGGTGGCGCTAGTGGTAAAGACCCTGCCTTCAGTGCAGGAGATAGAAGAGATATAGGTTTGATCCCTGGATTGGGAAGATCCTCTGGAGGAGAGCATGGCAACCCACTCCACTATTCTTGCTTGAAGGATCCCATGGACAGAGGAACCTGGCAGGCTACAGTCCATAGGTCGCAAAGAGTTGGACATGACTGAAGTGACTTAGCACATACTTGCTATATATATAATTTAATTTATTTATAATTTATATTTATCATTAGGATATATTTATATTTTATAGAAACATTTTATTTTATAAATGTAAATATTATGAAATATATGTATTCATATAAATATATATTATATATTATATAATATATATATTCAAAGTTTAAAAAATTAAGCTCCTAAGTATCGTGCTCTAAGATACCTTCTCTGAAACTTCAAACTCATTAAAATAAAAAAAAAAGGCAAGAAGGCAGTGTTTGCCTCTATGTTACTTACGGTGCAGTTTTAGCCTGTAAAGGGCTTCCGAGTAATAGCAGGAGCTCCCTTCCAGGAGATGGCACTGCTGGATTGTTATAGTCCTCACAGCCTGGTGAGGAAGTTGTCGGGTCATAGAGTGTTTATGAATTGGAGAAGGAAATGGCAACCCACTCCAGTGTTCTTGCTTGGAGAATCCCAGGGATGGGGGAGCCTGTTGGGCTGCTGTCTCTGGGGTCGCACAGAGTCGGACATGACTGAAGTGACTTAGCAGCAGCAGCAGCAGAGTGTTTATGAACACGAGGATCCTGTGTAAGTGGGGAGAGGGTACAGGAAACAAAATTTGCCACCCTAGAGTGTATCTCTTTGGCATGAGGATTCTTTTAGGTTGGTTATTTGTAAGAAATAGAAGACTTAGGAAGTTATTCTTTTACTTTCTCTGGCTAAAAGAATTTTCTTTCTATTTGAAAAGATTTTGAATTTTATATTGGATCATAGCTGGTTAACAATGTTGTGATAGTTTCAGGTGTACAGTAGAGTGACTCAGTCATACATATACATGTATCCGTTCTCCCCCTAACTTCCTTCCCATCCAGGCTGCCACATGACATTGGGCAGAGTTCCCTGTGCTATACAGTAGATCCTTGTTCATTATGCATTTAAAAATATAGCAGTGTGTACATGTCAATCTCAAAGTCCCTAAGAATTTAGATAAAGGTGGGAACTCCCTGGGGGTCCAGTAGCTAAGACTCTGTGCTTCTAATGCAGGGGGGCCTGGGTTTGATCCCTGGTCAGGGAGCTAGATTTCACATGCCACAACCAAGTGTTCCCATGCTATAACGAATATTGAGGATCCTGCAGGCTGCAACTAAGACCTGGCGTAGCCAAATAAATAAGATACCAAAAATAGAATCTGAATGAAGAGCTTGGTCTAGGAAGAGCACTCTTACCAGAGATGTCTACAGGGAAGAGGGGCTACGTGTCTGGTGGGGCCGAGATCAGTCCTCCCCGTGTCTCATTGTCTCTGAACAACCCAGCAAACATCTGTCTGGCAAGCATTTGTTAGTCCATATCCACATGAATTGCCTTCTTCTCCGCTGAAGTTCAAATTCCCCACCCCCTTTACTTTCAGATGGCATATGAGCCTCCGTTGCCTAACTTGGACCCCACATTCTTTTCAAAATTTTTTAAAAAATTAATTAATTAATTAATATTTTTGGCTGTGCTGGGTCTTCATTGCTGTGCTCAGGCTTTTTCTAGTTGCAGCCATCCAGGGCTACTCTCT
Organism: Bubalus bubalis; assembly: GCF_019923935.1. Taxonomy (NCBI): domain Eukaryota; kingdom Metazoa; phylum Chordata; class Mammalia; order Artiodactyla; family Bovidae; genus Bubalus; species Bubalus bubalis. The sequence continues at coordinate 16,507,561 of NC_059160.1, forward strand.
AATTGTGGTGTGCTGGTTTCTCATTGCGGTGGTTTCTCTTTTGCAGAGCACGGGCTCTTGGCACTTGGGCTCAGGAGTTGCGAGTAGTTGCAGCTTGAAGGCCCTAAAGTGTTGGCTTCATTCGTTATGGTGCAGTAGCTTAGTTGCTCCATAACGTGTGGAATCTTCCTGTACCAGGGGTCGAACTCGTGTCCCCTGCGTTGGCAAGCAAATTCTTATCCACTGGACCACCAGGGAAGTCCCTATCATGTCAATTTAATTCTGAGATCAGCCAGAAGAACCTAAAAGGGTAGAGGAAAGTTTTTTCCCTCCCCCAGGTAGAAAAGCCCAAGAAATATTTAAGGGGTCTTATTTGTATCCACAGCTTAGAGAAATATAGGTTACATTTAGAGGTTGTGGCAGACACTGAAAGCTGCCAACCAAATCCTCTTCTTTCTGGGCACACACTCACAGTTAGATGTGAACTTGTGGTTGACTTCTAGCCAATGGAATGTGAATAGAACTTGTGTTTACCACACCTAGCCCTGGCCCATAGAAATCTCTCACTCTCTGATCCACTATGTTCTTTTCTTACAGTGGCCCTGGAAGTAATGTGTGGAAGATGGCAGGCCTTTGCTGTTCTGCTGACTTTTAAAAAATTTCTTGTTTTTGTTTTTAATATTTATTTATTTGGCTGCATTTCAGTTCCAGTTATCTATTGTTAAATAATGTGTGTGTGTACTCAATTGCTCAGTCGTGTCTGACTGTTTGTGACCCCATGGACTGTAGCCCTCCAGGCTCCTCTGTCCATGGAATTTTCCATGCAAGAATACGGGAGTGCATTGCCATTTCCTTCTCCAGGGGAGCTTTCCGACTCAGGGATCGAACCCAGGTCTCCTGAATTGCAGACAGATTCTTTACCATCTGAGCCACCAGGGAAGCCCTAAATAATGAAGTCACCCCAAATCTTAATGACAATACTTATTGTCATTATTTCCTTTTCTCTGGCGAATGGGATCTTGTTCCCCAACAAGGGATGGAAACTGTGCCCCTTCAGTGGAAACGAGGTGGAGTCCTAACCACTGGACCACCAGGGAAGTCTCTTATTAATATTTCTGTATTATCTCTCATGGTTCAGGACATTCACTGGGTTCAGCTAGGCGGCTGTCACTTGTGGGTTTCCTGTAGTTGCAGTCAGATGGGGGTGGAGTCATCTTGTGAGCGCTTCCTCACTCAAACCTGGTGTTGAGATTAATGTTGACAGCTGTAAGCTCAGTGGGTTAAGCCAGCACATCCACATGGCCTGGGCTTCCCCACAGCATGGCATGTGGGTTCCAAGAGTGAGTGTCCCGTGGGTACGAGGATGGGGCCTAGGTTCAATTCTTGGCAGGGAAACTATTACTAAGATCCTGCAAGCCACACAGTATGGCCAAAACACAAACAGATGAAAAACAATCCCCCCCCACAAAATCCCCACAAAGCAAAAAAACTAAAAATAAAGCACTCCTGGGCATGTATCTGGAGAAATACATGGTTCGAAAGGGTACATACATCCCAGTGTTTACTGCAGTATTGTTTACAATAGCAGGGACGTGGAGGCAACCTAAATTTCCATCCATGGAAGAATGGATAAAGAAGATGAAGTACATATATACTATGGAATATACTCAGCTATGAAAAAGAACAAAACATTGTCACTTGCAGCAACATGGATGAACCTGGAGAGTACCATACTAAGTGAAACAAGTCAGATGGAGAAAGACTAAAACCTTATGATATCACCTATATCTAAGAAAAATTGTGAAATTGAAGTGATACAAATAAACTTATTTACAAAACAGACTCACACAGACTTACGCTTACTGGGGGGAAGGGTGAAGGGAAGGGATAGTTACGGAGTTTGGGATGGACATGTACACTCTGCTATATTTAAAATGAATTACCAAGAAGGACCTATTGAACAGTCCAGGGAATTGTGCTCAATATTACGTAACAACCTAAATGGGAAAAGAACTTAAAAAAGAATAGATACACATATGACTGAATCACTTTTATTGTACACCTGAAACTAACACAACATTGTTAATCAACTATACTCTAGTATAAAATAAAAATTAAAAAGATAAAAATAAAAGCTACTACAATTATTATTGTAGGAATTTCACACAATTTTCTTTCCATTACTAGAAAGTTCCTTGAGGGAACTGGGCCTTCGTATTGGTGTTGGGATATAGCTACACTTCTTTTTTAAAAGTGATTTTTCTACATGAAAGAAGTACATCAATAAAACAATCCTCTTTTAGTGTTCCTGAACAGTACGTGAATTGGAATTTTGGCAAGCATGGCTTCTATTTGACCATGGTCCAGATCCCCTGTATGTTGTGGAACTAGGAAGGAAGGAAGGTGAAGTCGCTCAGTCGTGTCCGACTCTTTGCGACCCCATGGACTGCAGTCTACCAGGATCCTCTGTCCATGGGATTTTCCAGGCAAGAATATTGGAGTGGGTTGCCATTTCCTTCTTCAGGAGATCTTCCCGACCCAGGGATTGAACCCGGGTCTCCCGCATTGTAGGCAGACACTTTACCATCTGAGCCACCAGTGGAACTAGGATTCTCCTTAATCCCAATATTTCCGTCTAGAAATACTTCCTGCAGGGAAGCGAAGCTCTGCAAGTGCTGCAGGGCACAGGGGAGACTTCAGCTTTAATCTGCGAGGGCCTGGCTAAGGTCGAGAGTGCTAAATTGGCCAACTCCATCCTTCATTCAGGGCCAAGGAGGAAATTGGAAAGTCTGATCTTGAATTCAAGTGGTTTGTTCAAAGGTTTGAGAGTAGAAAATTCTCAAAAAATTACTGAGCGGGTTTCCAGGTGATATACTTATTGTAGGTGAGCTTGCTGGCATTGCCTGTACCCTGAAGTCACCCTAATTTGTTATTGAAATTAAAAAGTGGAAGAAAGACTAGTATCAGGGCATTTGACAGAGGTATTATTCCTTAACTAGGCTCACAGCATTCGAAAGAGTCAGGGCCTCAGTTCAAGAATCCACTGAGGGCGTTTTTTTTCCAGCTGAAATAGGCATGGATTTGAAGGGAGAGTCACACCTAGGAGAGAGGCTCTTCCCATCTCAGTGACTACAGAGGCAAAAGACACTGAGGCCCAGGGTTGAAAACATCTGCCCTCTTTGCACCATGGAGGCTGGATTACCAGACAGAGCTCATCTACCAATGCAGTCTTGAGAGCCAGAAGCTTGGGTCTGCAGAGGGGAAATGGAAATGAAAATTTCTGCATAGGAGCGCCCCCACCCCTACATGCTAAGTACGGAATGCCCAAATGAACCCTTTTCAAGATGATTTCTTCTGATTATGTAACATTGCATGTGTGATTTGCTGTCTCCTTGAGAGTTAGAAAACGAAAATGTCTCACTTGCGTGGCAAAATTGAAAAAGAGAAGACGGAACACGGTGTGCATCAGAGAGAGTCACCAACTTTTTGGCGAGTATTGAATTCCACAGGATGAGGAGACAGAATCATGGACAATTTGGTGACATGTTCTTTTTCCTTCTGCTCGTGTTTAGAGATGAAGTTATTGCTGTGTATTAAGGGCTTGAATGCTTAGTCACTGTCATGTCCAAATCTTGTGACCCCATAGGCTGTAGTCTTCCAGGCTCCTCTGTCCATGGAATTTTTCAGGCAAGAGTACAGTGGGTAGCCATTTTCTTTGCCAGGGCATCTTCCTGACCCAGGGATTGAACCCTTGTCTCCAGTGTCTCCTGCATTGGCAGGTTGATTCTTTACTCTATGAGCCATTGGGGAAGCTTTATTAAGGGCGTACTGAGTGCTGAATATATGCTGAATGCCTAGCATACATGATCCCATTTAATCATGGTCATAACAGGCCCTGACAATGACAGCTGTTTTTTAGCTGGTGATATTATTCCAGCTGTTTTTGAGGTAGGTGATATTATTCCCATTCTACACATGATGAAGCTCAGAGAGGTTAAAAAACTTTTCAAAAGTCACGAAGCTAAAAGCAGCTACTAAATGGTCTGAACTCACTGGAGAACTCATGTAGTCATTCATTTCTCAGGTTCTCACTGAGCTTAGTTCTTTTTTTTCAAAATTATTCTATTGAAATAAAGTTGATATGCAATGTTGTGTTAATTTTTGCTGTACAGCACAGTGATTCAGTTATGTGTATATATTATTCTTTTTCAATTCTTTTCCATTACAGTTTATGACAGGATATTGAATATAGTTCCCTGAGCTATACAGTGGGACATTGTTGTTTATCCATTGAGCATTGTTCTTAATTGCAAGAAATAGAAACCAATTCTGGTAGATTGTAGCAGAAGAAGAATTTATTAAAGGGGTCCTGGAATGCTTTTAGAAGTGCCAGGAGAGCTGGGGAGCTGGGTGTGGACACGTCACAGGAGGAGCAGTGGACACAGTGTGGCTGCCACTGCCCCTGCCATGTCCTGGTCACTTCACCTTGTGAGGCTCACCCACTGGGGCAGGCTGCTGGGTGCTGCTTGCAAGCCCCAGCTCCTCCTTCATCTTAGGGTGGCTACCACTGTCCCCAGAGGTTCTGTAGGGCCTGCTTCTTGGCATTACTGCTTCTGGATTCAAAATCTAGACAGTACCTCTGATGAATGGAGTGTGAGTATACAGTTTGCTCCAGAGCTGATAGATGGCTAAGAGACACGCTTCTTGTATGTGCATCAACTCTCCTGGGAGATGGGCTTTGTTCCCAAGACTCACAATGAGGAGCTCCCCAAATGTTGTAAAGATGTTCCGATGCTGGGCAGCTAGAGGAACACCTAAAGTTCCTCTTTACATTGACTGCATGAATGATGCAGCTAGAAGTGGTGGAGCATGCAAAGGTGAGTCCCAGAAGCTGCCTGCAGACACCTCATTGACTCAGAATTCCCTTCCTTTCAAAGGGTGCATTTATGTGGCACCACAGTTTGCAAAGCCCTCTCTTCTCACTGTTTCCTTAGGTCATTCAGACAGACAACCGTGCAAGGTAGACAGAAGAAGTGAAGAAGTGAAGTCGCTCAGTCGTGTCCGACTCTTTGTGACCCCGTGGACTGTAGCCTGCCAGGCTCCTCTGTCCATGGGATTCTCCAGGCAAGAATACTGGAGTGGGTTGCCATTTCCTTCTCCAGAGGATCTTCCCAACCCAGGGACTGAACCTGCGTCTCCTGCATTTCAGGCAGACGCTTTATCCTCTGAGCCACCAGGGAAGGTAGACAAAACTGATATTCTATTTCATCCTTGAAGAAGCTAAGAAGTTAGATGATGAGCCCAAGGTCCCCCTGCTGGTGAGTGGCAGAGCGGAGACTTGGCCTGTCTGAGTCCAGGCCTGGTGTCAGCCGGAAGCAAATGATCACAAATATCATGCTGCATCAATTCCTAGGCATGTGGTTTTCCCCTGAAATTTTTTTTTTTTTATGTGAACAAAACCAGCCTTCTTTATTTATTTTTAACTTTTCATCAGAGACATTTTCAATCATACACTAAAAGAAAATAACATAATAAGTTCCCATTACCCATCATTTCAATAATGATAACCTAAGGCCAATTTTGTTTCATCTATAATCCCCACTCACCCCCACCTCCACCTCTAGAATTTTATTTTATTTTAATTTTGTTTTCCAGAACTCCCCTGACCAGAGATTGAACTCATGCCACCTGAAGTGGAAGCATGAAGTCTTAACCACTGGGCAAGTCCTACCTCTCAGTGTTTTTTTTTTTTAAAGCAAATAGGTTTCCCTAAAAAATGGAACTTTAAACTTAGTGACTACACATGTCACATGCCTGTTTCTCTTTTCATCGCCTCACGGAGACACCAGATATGGTATGGCACCACTTTATGCCAGTTTGAAGTAGCACAACAAAAGTATCAACAAAGTCTCATTTTAGATGCTGATTACAAATTATTTTTTTTAAATACCAGGAATTGTGTAATTATTAAAAATTAAATAATTTCAGAGTTGGTAGGCTAGTAAGTCTGTCATGTTTTTGTCACAACAGTTGCTTAACAGAAATGCCTACCTACCTTCATGATCACTCCGCTTGTATGGTTTAGAATGGAATAATTATCATGACTATTTTTCAGATTAACACTTGCCATTATTTTAACGTAAAACTGTTTTTAATAGCTCAAACAATGCCATGAAGTGCTGACATTTATGTTTAAAACTCTCTTCCGGGGACTTCCCTAGGGGTCCAGTAGTTAAGACTTTGCCTTTCAGGGCAGTAGTGTGAGTTCAATCCCAAATTGAGGAGCTAAGATTCCAGATGACTTGTGGCCAAAAAACCAAAACATAAAACTGAAACAATATTGTAACAAATTCAATAAAGACTTAAAAAGTGGTCCACATCAAAACAAACAAAAAACAAACAAACACACACAACTCACAGCCATATCAATAGCTCTGGAGTAGAAGTTAATGTGATAAATTGCTCTGAAGAAGGCCAGGCCCGACGACATCTGGCATTGTTTAGAACACTTCTGAATTCGGATGCATCTTGGAATCAATGATATGGCACAGTTTAATTGGCAACTTAAAAATTCCTGTCACCCTGCTTATTTAACTTATATATAGAGTACATCATGAGAAACCCTGGGCTGGATGAAGCACAAGCTGGAATCAAGATTGCTGGGAGAAATATCAATAACCTCAGATATGCAGATGACACCATCCTTATGGCAGAAAGGGAAGAAGAACTAAAGAGCCTCTTGATGAAAGTGAAAGAGGAGAGTGAAGAAGTTGGCTTAAAGCTCAACATTCAGAAAACTAAGATCATAGCATCTGGTCCCATCACTTCATGGCAAATAGATGGGGAAACAGTGGAAACCGTGGCTGACTTTATTTTGGGGGGCTCCAGAATCACTGCAGATAGTGATTGCAGCCATGAAATTAAAAGATGCTTGCTCCTTGGCAGGAAAGTTATGACCAACCTAGACAGCATATTAAAAGCAGAGACATTATTTTGCCAACAAAGGTCCGTCTAGTCAAGGCTATGGTTTTTCCAGTGGTCATGTATGGATATGAGAGTTGGACTATAAAGAGGGCTGAGCACCAAAGAATTGATACTTTTGAACTATGGTGTTGGAGAAGACTCTTGAGAGTCCCTTGGACTGCAAGGAGATCCAACCAGTCCATCCTAAGGGAAATCGGTCCTGGGTGTTCATTGAAAGGACTGATGTTAAAGCTGAAACTCCAGTATTTCGGCCACCTGATGCGAAGAGCTGACTCATTTGAAAAGACCCTGATGTTGGGAAAGATTGAAGGCAGGAGGAGAAGGGAACGACAGAGGATAAGATGGTTAGATGGCATCACCGACTCAATGGACATGAGTTGGGTAAACTCCGGGAGTTGGTGATGGACAGGGAGGCCTGGCGTGCTGCAGTTCATGGGTTCACAAAGAGTCAGACATGACTGAGAGACTGAACTGATGTCAAATAAGGGGGCACTTTACTTGAAGAAACTGTAGATTCATTGGAATGCAGTCTCTAAGACAGGGGTAGAAAGTGACAAAGGACAGGAGGAGAGCTTGTGGGGGGGTGTGGTGCAGAGGGTGTCAGGGAAGGCTCTGATGAGAAGGTCTGCCACCCTTGGTCCCTTATCTGAAGCTCTAAATTCTAAAAAGCTCTGGAATATGAGTGTTTATTTGTTTTCTTCTTCCAAATTTGGAACCAAACCTAACCTGAACTAATGCAAAGTAACTTTTAAACATAATCTATAATGATAACTTTATTCTAGTCACTGTGAAGATCAATCTGTTTAGCTGCAGAAATATTCTTTGTTGATGGAGCATTATCCCAGTCCCTCATGGGGAGGGACAACAAAAGTTGTTACCTACTTTTTTTTTTTTCTGGCCATTTTTTGGGATTTTAGTTTCCCAACCAGGGATAGAACCTGGTCCCTCTGCAGTGAAATCACAGAGTCCCAACTACTGGACTGCCAGGGAATTCCCTGCACTGCCTTTATATTTTATTTTTTAAAAAAACGTGTTTTATAATTTTTCTTTCTGTCCTTTGATATAGGAATTTCTTTTGACTTACTTATTTTTGGCTCTGCTGGGTCTTGGTTGCTGTGTGGGGGCTTTCTCTAGTTGCAGTTCTCAGGTTTCTCATTGCGGTGGCTTCTCTCGTTGCAGAGCACAGGCTATAGGTGTGTGGGCTTCAGTAGTTGCAGCTCGAGGGCTCCAGAGCGAGAGCTCAGTAGCTGTGGTGCATGGGCTTAGTTGCCCTGTCCCACTGTGAAATTGTCCTGGACCAGGAATCCAACCCATGTCCCCTGTTTTGGCAGCTGGATTCTTAACCACTGGACCACGAGGGAAATCCCTGATGGCTGGATATAATTTAGAGATGTGGAGACATGGAAGGGTTTTAAGAAGAGGAAAAAGCATCATCTCACATGGCGACAGAGGATGGAATGGTTGGATGGCATCATTGACTCAATGGACATGAGTTTGAACAAACTCTGGGAGATGGTGAAGGACAGGGGAGCCTGGCCTGCTGCAGTCCATAGGGTCGCAGTCAGACTCGACTTAGCTGCTGAACAACAATAACACATCAGCTTGGGTTTAAGTGTAAGTCAGGATCCAACCATTACATTTGCCTTAGAGGCAGAGATGACCTGCATTTCTTTCTTTCTTTTTTTATAAATGTTTATACACTCTGTGTACTTTTCTTTCTTTAAAAGTTATTTATTTATTATTTATTTGGCTGCACCTGGTCTTAGTTCGGCTGCAGGGTCTTTTACCTGTGGCATGCAAACTCTGAGCTGTGGCATGTGGGATATAGTTCCCTTACCAGGGATTGAACCTTGGGCCTCCTGCATTGGTAGCAGGGAGTCTTAGCCACTGAACCACCAGGCAAGTCCTTAAGTGGCATTTCTGATAACTCCTCTCTCTTTTAATTTGTGTTTCATATGTAGCTGGAGGGCTGGACTTCCTGTTTTGCTTTTTCTTAGAGTATTAATCCCCTCCTTTTCGCACAAATCACCTGACTTCTCCGAAAACTCTAACACACCCTTTGGCTAAAAAAGAGTGTTAGGCAATCAGTGAAATTCCCCAATCCCTCTTTCCGCGCCTGCAGCCCAGGACAGAGGAGTGTCAGGCTGGAAAAAGGATGCAGTTCTTGTTTCAAAAGCAGAGGGAGCTCCAAGATCAAAGCTCAGCTCCACTTTCCCTAAGCCATGGTCTCCCAGCCCCCTCTTTGTTTGGATCAGGGAATTTCAGACATGCACCCTGGGGATCACAGGGAAGGAACCAGAGAACCAGATCCAGGGAGGCCGGCGGAGGTTGCTGCAGAGGGAGCGCCCAGCTCTGAGCCGCTCTTCCTGGGAGCGGGCAGGGTCGCTCGGCCTGCCCACTGGCAAGAGGGACGGGACTGACCCACTTGTTCCCATCAGCTTCTGAAGGTAAAATCCTTAAACTTGAAGAACAGAGCTTTGATGGAAGGAAAAAGGAAGGCAGATAACTTTACATAGGGAAGTTTTGGGCAGAGATGGAGGGCTGAGAAGAGCAGAATCCAAAGGAGGGAAAATATTGACCACCTATTTTTCTTAGGTTGACCCCATTCACCCCCATGTCACCCCCCGCCCCAAAACAGTGTTCAGGGTTAGAAGCATATTTGGCAACACTTTTCTAGGGACTACAAGGAGATAGATGTCTTATCTTTTTAGTAAAGGTAAAAAAGAAAAGGAAAAAAAGATCTGGAAAATTAAGGTAGGAAATTGAAGAAATAGCTTTCGTCTCCTTTTGTGTTCATTCAGCTGCCCCTTTTCTTCTCCCCTCACACAACTCTGTCTGAGATCACTTCTCCCAAGGTCACTGCCTTCCCCTAGGGAAACAAATCCATTCCTCCATCAGTGGTCTTTGGGAGCATTAAGAGAAACACATGCAACAATACACAGGCAAGAGAGTTGGTTCAAAGTGATAAGGGGGCTCCTTGTCAAAAGAGGAGGGAGACCTGTCCTGGTGGATGGTCATGATGCGGACAAACTCCTGAAATTCCAAGTGGAGACGGGGATGCTGTTCTGTGAGGTGAGAAGAGAGGCTGACAGAGCGGAGGCAGGGTGGAAGTTGGGGGTGAAGAAGGAGCACAGAGGAAGCAAAGCACTTGGGAAAAGTCTCATGCTCTTGGAAGAAAACCGGGAGAAGGTCCTGAGAAGCCATGGGAGAAGGATAAGGTTTAGTTTCAGTCTAGAACGAGAGCCAGTGTGAGAGGAGGGGTGTCATACACTGTTGCTTAATGATACAGCTCTGTTTAACCTCTGTGTTATTCACACCAAGGTGACACTGACCCCTTACCACTGAAACAGGTGCCTGTGTTTGTTCGACAAATACTGCCAGGCCTGCCACCCCTTTAGCTCCAAAGTCAGAGGTGCAGAGAGCCAGGACCAAGAGAAGAGCTGCTCACCAGGGATGAACAAATTGCCAGAGATGTGGTGAGTGATCCCAGGTCTAGAGAGATGTACATGGAACGCATTCCCTTCATCCTCTCAAGAGAACAGCTCAGATCCTAAGCCTGGGTTTGGCTTTGCCCTTGGCTTTTCTGCTTCATTCCAGCCCAAGACTCTATTCCATGTGCTGGTGCCCTTCACCTCTCCCCTCCCTTCTCCCTGCCCTAGTCCACTCGTACCTGGGTCCTCCACCTCTCCAATTGCCTTTATTATTATTATTTTTTTAGGTGCATTGTCCTGTTTTCCCTTGTGGCCTGGGTTTATGCCGAGCCTACTATGTATGGAGAGATTCTATCCCCCAACTACCCTCAGGCGTACCCCAATGAGGTCAAGAAGTCTTGGGACATAGAAGTCCCTGAAGGGTATGGGATCCACCTTTACTTCACCCACCTGGATATAGAGTTGTCTGAGAACTGCTCCTATGACTCAGTGCAGGTACACTGTGATGGGTGTGAAAGGATGGGGCTGGGGTGGTGGACTGAGAGCGTGAGCACACAGTAAGCCGGGTCACATAGTCCTAAGGTGGGAAGTGGTCAATCTCTCTGCCCTCCATACCAAAATATTACCCTTTCCTGGGTTCTTTTGACTCTTCTCTTAGATAATGTCGGGAGGCCATGAAGAAGGGAAACTCTGTGGACGGAGAACCAACAAGAATTCAAACTCCCCAGTGGTGAAAGAGTTCCACATCCCATACAGTAAACTGCAGGTGATCTTCCTGTCGGACTTCTCCAACGAGGAGCGTTTCACCGGGTTTGCTGCGTACTATGTTGCTGAGGGTAAGGCTCACCTCTTTGTGCCTCATTGATCCAGCCATGAGACTGGAAGCAGGGCAAATATTGAGCAATACAGGGAGTGAGGATTCCATTTGTAACTCTTATGAAGTATTGACTTGGCTTGGATAACTCCATGAATTGCCTTTGTGAAAGTCAAACGTGTAATCAAACGTGTATCTTGATGGTGATGACGGTAATGAAAAAAATAGATAAAAAACACCCCAGTAATTTATTGAGAACCACTATGAGCTGGGTATTGTGTTAAGAACTTTACTTATATTAATTAAATCTTTACCTAAATTATATAATTTGAAGACCTTCACAAGTGGCACTAATGGTAAAGAACCCACGTGCCAATGCAGGAGACACAGAGTCACAGGTTCAATCCCTGGTTCGAGAAGACCCCCTGGAGAAGTGAATGGCAACCCCCTCCAGTATTCTTGCCTGGAGAATGCTGTGGACAGAGTAGCCTGGTGGTCTACAGTCCATAATGTTGCAAAGATTTGGACAGAAGTGACTTAGCACTCACTCAAATTATATTTATTTATTTATGGTTGCACTTGGTGGTCGCTGTTGCACACAGGTTGTCTCTTCTTGCTCTCTTGGGTGCTATTCTCTAGTCAGAGTGCATGGGCTTCTCTTTGCTGTGGCTTTGGCTTCTTTTGTTGCAGAGCATGGGCTCTAGGCCATGTGGGCTTCAGCAGTTGTGGCATGTGGACTCAGTAGTTACCGTGCAGGAGCTTAATTGCCCCGAGGCATGTGGAATCTTCCTGGACTAGTGATCGAACCTGTGTCCCCTGCATTGTCAGGCAAATTCTTAACCACTGGACCTCTAGGGAAGTCCTACCTCAATTCTGAAAGTAGGTGTTATTATCTCTACTTAAAGATAGGAAAAGTAAAAATTAACGAAGTTAAATAACTTGCCAAGGTTCACACAAGGAAATGTGTGGTATTCAAACCCCTTTAACATATAGCAAACAAACTTTCACATTCTATGTGCGTCTACGCCTATCTTCAGGGTATCCTGATATTAGAACATCTTATAAATCCAAAGCCTTGTTAGATTTGACGGAAGTGCCAGCATCATGTAAGGAAATACATGTATTAGTTGTTCCTCCCTGCAGAAGACATATTATGTTAAGCTTGCAGAATGCTATCCCTGGAGCGGAAATGCTCTGTTTATGAAAAAGGTCAAGGGTCTTTGGTGTTGACAGCTCCCACTATAGCTGCACAATGGTAGAGCACAAGTCTAGAATCATATTTCAGGAAAGTAACATGGAATGACTGGAGGAGGGCAGGGCAAACACTGGCAACCCACTCCAGTATTCTTGCCTGGAGTATCCCAAGGACAGAGGAGCCTGGCGGGCTACAGTCCATAGGATCACAAAGAGTTGGACATGAATGAAGTGACTCAACACAGTATAGAGTAAATAGTGTCTGAGATGTGATTCGCTGAATGTCTCGAAGCAACAGACCCTTCCTACTTTTCTTACACTTGCAGTTTTGGGCTTAACTTCATTCTTCCTTCTAGGTCTTTGTCCTTGACCACCATCTTTCTCTACTTTTTGTAGATGTAAATGAGTGCACAGCCTTTGCAGATGCTCCTTGCAGCCACTTCTGCAATAACTTCATTGGTGGTTACTTCTGCTCCTGCCCTCCAGAATACTTCCTCCATGAAGATAAGAAGAACTGTGGAGGTGAGCTTGGCATCAGGAGAGGCAAATGTTCCCTGGGATTTGGGTTGGCTGGAGGCTTCAGTAAGATGTCTGTCTACCCTTTTCGATTTTGATTAGCCACGGCCTTGACTTGGCATCAATTTTTAGTTACTCATAAACAGAAAGGGAGCCACAAGAGTGGAGGAAGATAAGCCTACAGGGTCAAGTTAATTAACTGGAGAAGAGAAATAGGTGTCAACTTGGGCCTCTTCATAACTATGAAAAGCTCCACATAAGTGATGCGATGGATACATATTAGGCATCTCTGCTGTTATGCATTGGTGTGTAATTGTGGCCCATGGGCTTCAGTTCATAAGAAGGACCATAGAAAAGAGCTGGGACTCCTTGGCCTGACCCTATATTTTATTCTCCTTTTCTCTTTTTCTTCCTTAGTCAATTGCAGTGGGAATGTATTCACCACAATGACTGGGGAGGTTGAAAGTCCTAATTACCCCAGTCCATACCCAGAGAGCTCAAGGTGTGACTATCAGATCCAGTTGGAGCAGGGGTTCCGAGTGGTGGTGACCATGAGGAGAGAAGACTTTGATGTGGAACCAGCTGACTCCGAGGGCCACTGTCCCGACAGTTTACTTGTGCGTGATGGATGATCAGTTTTCTTTCAACTCACTCAGAGAGAGTTCTCCCTGAAGACACATAATCTAGCTTTCTGTCCCTTCTTTTTTTCTTTCTCTCCTTCTTATTTTATTTTACTTTTATCCCTTCTGTGTTACCTTTTTCTTTTAGTTCTTTCTCTCTTCTGATTTCCCCATTTTGACTCTCTTCAGTTTGTGGCAGGAGACCAGCATTTTGGTCCTTACTGTGGGAATGGCTTTCCTGGGCCACTAACAATTGAAACCCAGAGCAGTGCTCTCAATATCATCTTCCAAACTGATGGATCAGAACAAAGAAAGGGATGGAAATTTCGTTACCATGGAGATCGTGAGTAACCTAGAAGCTGCCCTTTGGTTGGTGGGACCAGAGTCCTTGCCCAGGGTAAAATCAAAACAGTGGATTGTTGTCTGGATGGATATCCTGAGAACACAGCAGCTCCTCAGCACCATGTAAACCTGTCAGTGGTTGTGAGAAACCCTCAACTTCTAGGAATCCTTCAACTGGATTTTCAAGTGTAGACAGCCTGGGGGTAGTTAGTTAATAATGTCATTATTCTATTTTATTTCATTTCATTTCACTGTCATACTTGCGAGATTTTAGTTCCTTGATTAGGGATCAAACCTGTACCCTCAGCAGTGAGAACGCTGATTCCTAAGCACAGGATCACCAGGGAATTCCCTGCCATATTATTTTAACCACCTCTGTGTTGGAATGCTGGGTTTCAGGACTGAGGATGAGTCAACAACTGTAGAAAATATGTTGTTATTTAGTTGGTAAGCTGTGTCTGACTCTTTTGTGACCCCATGGATTGCAGCCTTCCAGGCTTCTCTGTCCATAGGATTTCCCAGGCAAGAATACTGGAGTGGGTTGAAATTCCTTCTCTAGGGAATCTTCCCGATCCAGGGATCAAACACACATTTCCTGCATTGGCAGGTGGATTCTTTACCACTGAACCACCAGGGAAACCCCAAAAATGTGAGGATGATTATATGTAATAATGATTCTCCAAAGATTTGGTAAATTTCTTTTCCTATCTTTTTCAAGCAATCCCTTGTCCTAAAGAAGTCACTGCCAATTCCTTCTGGGAGCCTGAGAGAGCAAAATATGTGTTCAGAGATGTGGTGAAGATAACCTGTGTGGATGGGTTTGAAGTTGTGCAGGTAAAGCACTATCAGGGGCTCCTCTCTAGTCCCTAGGTCAGGATGAGCACACTGGAATCATCTGATCAATTACCGAATGTTCTCATTTGAATGAGGTCTAGCACCTTCTCCATCAAGAGAACCCCTCAGGATCTCTAGTTGTCTTCTCAGCCATGAAGATCCTTGTACATTTTCACATTCTCCTTTTGGCTTCAGTTTTCCTGGGGAAGGGGACTGGTATGCTGGGACAAAGTTTTTTTAGCTCCAACTCCTGGATGCTTTGGGTCATTCTGCTAAGATGTCCCCAGGCTTCTTGTAGTAAAGACTTCTCATTGATCCAAGGCCAGAGATCAATTCCATTTTTGGCTTTTGATTCCCTGTATCTCTCTTTATAAACTAATATTGAGGTTTATTATTTTCCAGGGAAGTGTTGGTTCCCCATCTTTCTACTCTACTTGTCAAAGCAATGGAAAGTGGAGTAATTCCAAGTTGCGGTGTCAACGTATGCATCTCTTTAAAATGGGACTACTTTTGTCAAAAAGTGGGCAGTGGCCCAACTCTTGGAAATCCCCACTCATTCCCCAAAATAGTTAGAATAATTCTACTCATTAGCCTATGAAATTACTCAGTCTTATGGAAACTCACAACCCTGGTGCCTCTCACCTGAGATGGCCCACAGTCTGTCTATGGACTGTGTATCTTCCTGAATAAACTTTCTTTCCCTTAAGAATAAAGAAGGGAATAATTTCCCCCCTCCCAAAGGAAATGGAAAGATTAAGGCACTGAGATACAAATGCATGGTTTCTTCTTAGGCTTGTGAGGTAGTGGATTGGGTTTCGAAGGGAAATCAGTTGTAGAATCCTAGTCCTGATCTGACCCCAGGCCTGCCAGACTAGCAGCTTTCTTACAAAGAAAGGGGCTATGAGATTAGTAGAGTTAATAGCATTCTATGGGTCCATTTCTACAGAGGCCTCACCAACCACTGGGAACCAGGTTCGTTCTTGCAGTGTTCTAGGGGCCATCTGAAGTGGCAGGACTCAGTAGGCTGGGGAGATGAACATGGCCACAGAGAGGCTGATGTGGGGGATTCACCCCAGATGTGCTTATGGATGGGGGAGGCAGGGAAGGAGTGAGGATCAGAGCTGGGAGGATGGACTGGCCCAGGGACTCTTCCTGGGAAGAAGTGTCTATCCTGACCATCTCTCTCCTGTCTTCCTCCTGTAGCTGTGGACTGTGGTGCTCCTGAACCCATTCAGCATGGTAGAGTCGAAGATCCAGAAAGTACTCTATTTGGTTCCATCACTCGCTACTCTTGTGAGATGCCATATTACAGCATGGAATATGAAGGGAGCGGTAAGGTTTCTTTGACTAAAGAAAAGAGAAAGAGAGAGTGAGAGTGTTGGAGGGTGAATAGTACGATCTTTCTGGGTTGGAGAGAGTTTGGAGAGAATGAGGGAGATGGGCTGGGCTTTGTTCATCCTCTTCGTTTAGTCTAAAGATACAATTTTCACACAGGATGGGGTTGGGGGCATGGGTTGTACAGGATCACCTGTAGAGTATCGTAGAGGTCACCTAGCTCAGCTTCAAGAACTCCCCCTAAAATATCCATTTTCATGTGGTCATCCAGCTTTCGACCAACTATGTAATGTAGAACCCACAGGAGTAATGCTTCCAGCTTCAAGTCTCTATTCTATGATGACTTTTTTTTTTTCCTCACACCATGTGGCATGTAGGATCTTAGTTCCCAATCAGGATTCAAATCAGTGCCCCCTGCATTGGGAGCACAGAGTCTTAACTGGTGGACCGCCAGGGAAGTCCCACAACTGACTTTCTTGATGGAAAGGCCTTGGTGGTGCTAGATGAAGGGCTGGATGGCTCATGATATGTCCCAGTTCATTACTTTCAATTTAATTTCCTACTTGAAGCACTTTCCCAGCCTCCACCTTAATCCTCTTCCTTCTGCTTTGGAGAATGTTCCTTCTAATTCCTGGGCAAGGGGATTGTTTGGGGCCAAAGGGATTGTTTGGAGGATGTTCTCAAGATTATTTTATGGTAGGTTTGATCCCATTGCCTCCTAAAATCCCAGAGGCACTGAGGCTCTGAATGGAAGGCAGAAGATAAGTGAGAAGATATGATGGTGAGTGTGTTCCTTCTCTCTGTGCTGTTTCAGAGGTGTATCACTGCAGTGGCAATGGGAGCTGGGTGAACAAGGTGCTGGGCGCAGAGCCGCCGAAATGCATTGCAGGTAATCAGGGCTCAGACTTGGGGAGAGAGCGTGTTCTCAGGTGCGTGTGCATAGGGCTCACCTTCTAAAAGGAATTGTAATCCTCTTGGGAAGGGACTTGATGGTCTGAGCCTGCCAGAGCCTAGCTCAGTGAGGTGGAGACAAATCTGGGCATGGATCTGCCAGGGCCTTGGGGAATTCATCAACCGCACTGTCAGGGTGACTGACCTAAAGAGAAAAGTCAACCAGTGACAGTTGGTGTCAGAGTCTGGGGTGGTTAGATTTGGTAATGTTGGTGCAGGAAGAGGATCTAGAATTGCTAAAAACAGGGTCTGAAAATTGAGAGTGAGCAACCAACACTTAGAAACAGGATTAGTTGAATATCCTAGTTATTGTATTAAAAGCCTATCTGGCAACAAGATACAGAAGAATGAAAGAAATAAGGGGTTATATAGAGATTAGACGGCTTCTCCTGGTCGCTTAGATGGTAAAGAATCTACCTGCAATTTGGGTTCAGTCCCTGGGTTGGGAAGATCCCCTTGAGTAGGAAAATGTAACCCACTTCAGTATTCTTTCCTGAAGAATTCCATGGACTGAGGAGCCTGGTGAGCTAGTCCATGGGGTCAGAAAGAGTCGGACATGACTGAGCAACTAACACTCAGACCATCATTATAGAGATTAGAGTTGAGTAGAAGAAGACTCCTAGACAAAGCCAAGAATATAATAATGATGCTCATAGTAACAACATTGTAATTGAGAGCTAGGGACTCAGCTAACTAATTGAAATTATTATCTCATTCAATCAAGTCTTTGCAATAACCCTCTGGGCGAGGTGTTATTGGTCCTGCTTTATGGTTGAGTGAATTCATTGTGAGTTCACAGTTCAGGAAGGGATGGGATAGGCTTTAAACCCACATCTGTCTGTTATGTTCAACTCAGAGTCCATTCAGGTGGACCAGTGTGGGATTTAGGTAAGCCAACTTGATCTGAAATACAATTCAGTTTTAGTTGCATTGGGTAATGGCAAAGCAACCTTACCTGAGTCATTGGAGGATGAGATGAAAGATGGGAAAAGAGAACCCTCTCTTTGCCCTACATCCAGTTACTAGGAGGGACTTGGCGGCAGTTAGGACTTGAGTGAAGAAGGTGATAAGTGTTGGACCTGGGCATCAGAGGCAGATAGAAGGCTTGCCTTCCCACTACATGTGTGAGAACAGAGACTTCCAGCTCCGGCTCCTAGTTGGGTCCCTGACCAGATGTGTTGAGACTGGGGTGACATGTGCCTCCTGTAGGACTGTGAGTTAAGCTGTCCATAGTGTGAGGCTCATTTAGGTTCAGTACTTTATACATGGGCTCTGTTTAACCAGTCTCCCCCACAAGCCCACTCTTGGCACTGGCGATGTGGGATATTTGATCCTTAGGTGAGTTCAGATAAGTCAGGCACTGAGTTGGTTGACCAAATACAGTAAGTCCCCTACATATGAATGAGTTCCGTTCCAAGAGCATGTTCATAAGTCCAACAACATGAGCTTCGATACCCAACTAACACAACTGTACTGTACTATAACACCTTATAGTATATAATGGTTTATAATACTTTCACACAAATAATACATACAAAATAAAAAACAATACAAAATATAAAGAAAATATTTTCTTAAAAAAATCTTTATTTACTTATTTGACTTTGCTGTGTCTTAGATACAGCATGTGGGATCTAGTTCTCCAGTCAGGGATGGAACCCGGGCTCCTTGGTTTGGATGCACAGCGCCTTAGCCCCTGGGCCACCTGAGAAATCCCAAGAAAACACTTTTAATCTTACAGTAGGGGACCTTGAAAAGTACAGTAGTATCGTTCAACAGCTGGAGCTTCTTGACAATACCAGCCATATCACTGCTGTTTTTACACTGGCTTCCAGACATCCTGGGCTTGAAGTAGAGATGCTATACTACTGTACTTTACACCACTGTACAGTAAGTTCATAAATGCACAGCTGCTTGTAGAGGAGGCATGCACAGGGCAATGTACCCCAGACACCTGAACCTACTTGTGTGATTGGATGTGCAAGTGCATGTTCACATCTTTGAAAGTTTACAACTTGAAGGTTGGTGTAGGGGATTTCCTGCATAAGGTTGGCTGTGTTGTGCTGAGAACAATGAAGCCCAGCAGGTGTTTGAGTGGTTGGAGGATTGCTGGGGGCCAGCGACTACCCACCTTGTTCTTTTTCCTTTCTAGTCTGTGGCACCCCCAGTGAGCCTTTTAGATCAACACAAAGAATATTTGGAGGCTCCATTGCGAAGATTGAAAATTTCCCCTGGCAAGTCTTCTTCTCAAACCCATGGGCTGGTGGGGCGCTCATTGATGAATACTGGGTGCTGACAGCTGCCCATGTCGTGGAGGGAAATGATATTCCAGTGATGTATGTTGGGTCCTCCTCAGTGGTCACCTCACAACTGTCAAATGCTCAGATGCTCACTGCAGAGAGAGTGTTTATCCATCCAGGATGGGAGGTCCTGGATCCTTCGATAACACGAAAGAATTTTGACAATGACATTGCACTGGTGCGGCTGAGAGACCCAGTGAAAATGGGACCCAAGGTCGCCCCTATCTGCCTACCAGGCACCTCCTCAGACTATGACCTTCCAGAGAACGTCCTGGGCCTGATCTCAGGTTGGGGTCGAACAAATACCAAAAGTCATGTTATTAAGCTCAGAGGGGCAAAGCTACCCGTTGTTCCCTTATCCAAATGCCGGGAGGTGAAGGCGGTCAATCCTGGAATAGATATCAGTTCTTTTGTTTTCACTGAGAACATGATCTGTGCCGGTAATGACAAGGGTGTTGATAGCTGTGAGGGGGACAGTGGTGGGGCCTTTGCTGTACAGGACCCTAAGGAAAACAAGCCCAAATTCTATGTTGCTGGTGTGGTGTCCTGGGGCCCCCAATGTGGGACCTATGGGCTCTACACGCGAGTCAAGAACTACGTTGACTGGATAAGGAAGACAATGCAGGAGTATAGTGCCCCCAGTGTAGACTAACCATACAGGTCCCACCAGCCTCTCTAAGGGCTGTGACCCCTCTGGACTTTCTCTTCCTCACAATAGTCCCATTATTTCACCATGACTGAGAGAGGACACGGGAGTGAGATTGAGCTAGTGATAGGACTTGGTTGTCGGGACACTGGGTTGGAGGTAGGGTTCTGCTCCTATGGCTGTGTTGGTCTTTCAGTATAGTTGGACTAACTACATGGGGTCCTCTCCCCCGAGTCCATCCTGTGGACTTCAGTGTGCAAGGGAACCCCTCTCTTTCTCTATTCATGGGGTGGGGGGTCCTCTTTCTGGATGACCCACTCCTGTTCCAGTTCTAACTCTGAAATTTGCTGTGGGGCATTCTCTTGATTTTTTTTGGTTTCCCCTTTACCTGTTCGAAGTTGACTACATCATTTCTGCTATCTACTTGTAATAAAGCATGTTTATAACCCAGCGCTGGCTGACTTGTCTCATTCCACATCAAGACCTCAGCACCATAGAAAAGGAGTTTAATGGGCTGTTGTGTCCTGGAAACTCAGGACCCTCACAGCTCATATTTAAATATCATGAAAACAGGGAATCAGCTTCTCTCCTCTCTTCCAATGGAGAGTAACTGAGCATTGTGGATTAGCATAACGTCAGTGCGAGGTGCCATGTTCTGCTTTAGAAACTCATCAGACATACTTGAACCTCAGTCAAAAGTCCACATACAGCAGTTAGAACTGGCTATTTAAGACCTTAGAGTCTAAAATTTCAAGGTAAGAATTGCTTCAGTGTGTCTCCTGAAAGTCAGTTTTCCTTTTGTATTAATACAAAATTATGACCTAATGAAAAAGAAAAACAAAATAAATTCTGCATGCTCTCATCCGCTTCCCTGGTGGTTTTGGTTAATTTGTCAGTCAGGCAACAATGTCTTCTCTGGGTTGAATGCTGCACTGAGATGTTACAGTTTATTCTGGTGAGGAGGGATCCAAAGTCTCCTTTTTACTCTTTTCCAAGGAAACAGAAAAACAAGCCAGCAAGCACAAAAAGAGCTCCTCATTTTCCACAAAATGATCAGTGGTGAAGAAGGACTGGACAATAGAGACTAGTATTTTCTTTTAATTGAAGTACAGTTGATTTATATCCCTGGTGGCTCAGCAATAAGGAATCTGCCTGCAATGCAGGAGCTGCAGAAGATGCGGGTTCCATCCCTGGGTCAGGAAGATCCCCTGGAGGAGGGCAGGGCAACCCACTCCAGTATTCTTGCCTGCAGAATCCCAAGGACAGAGGAGCCTGGCAGGCTACAGTCTATGGGATCACTAAGAGTCAGATACTACTGAAGTGACTGAGCACATACACATATATCAATTCAGTTCAGTTCAATCGCTCAGTTGTGTCTGACTCTTTGTGACCCCATGGACTGCAGCATGCCAGGCTTCCCTGTCCATCACCAACTCCTGGAGCTTGCTCAGACTCATGTCCATCGAGTCAGTGATGCCATCCAACAATCTTATCCTCTTTCATCCCCTTTTCCTCCCACCTTCAATCTTTCCAAGCATCAGAGTCTTTTCACATGAGTCAGTTCTTCACATCAGGTGGCCAAAGTATTGGAGTTTCAGCTTCAGCATCAGTCCTTCCAATGAATATTCAGGATTGATTCCCTTTAGGATGGACCGGTTGGATCTGTTTGTAGTCCAAGAGACTCTCAAGAGTCTTCTCCAACATCACAGTTCAAAAGCATCAATTCTTCAGCACTCAGCTTTCTTTATAATCCAACTCTCATATCTAACAGTTAGAACTGGACATGTAACAACAGACTGGTTCCAAATAGGAAAAGAAGTTCGTCAAGGCTGTATATTGTCACCCTGCTTATTTAACTTATATGCAGAGTACATCATGAGAAATGCTGGGCTGGATGAGGCACAAGCTGGAATCCAGATTGCCAGGAGAAATACCAATAACCTCAGATATGCAGATAACACCACAGTTATGGCAGAAAGTGAAGAAGAACTAAAGAGCCTCTTGATGAAGGTGAAAGAGGAGAGTGAAAAAGCTGGCTTAAAGCTCAACATTCAGAAAACCAAGATCATGGCATCCAGTCTCATCACTTTATGGCAAATAGGTGGGGAAACAGTGGAAACAGTGTCAGACTTTATTTTTTTGGGCTCCAAAATCACTGCAGATGGGGACTGCAGCCATGAAATTAAAAGATGCTCCTTGGAAGAAAAGCTATGACCAAACTAGACAGCGTATTAAAAAGCAGAGACATTACT
This sequence comes from Bubalus bubalis, assembly GCF_019923935.1. Classification (NCBI taxonomy): domain Eukaryota; kingdom Metazoa; phylum Chordata; class Mammalia; order Artiodactyla; family Bovidae; genus Bubalus; species Bubalus bubalis. The sequence goes on from NC_059160.1 coordinate 16,529,759, forward strand.
TTGCCAACAAAGGTCCGTCTAATCAAGGCTATGGTTTTTCCAGTAGTTGTGTGTGGATGTGAAAGTTGGACTATAAAGAAAGCTGAGTGCTGAAGAATTGATGCTTTTGAACTGTGGTGTTGGAGAAGACTCTTGAGAGTCCCTTGGACTGCAAGGAGATCCAACCAGTCAATCCTAAAGGAAATTAGTCCTGAATATTCATTGGAAGGACTGATGCTGAAGCTGAAACTTCAATACTTTGGCAACCTGATGCGAAGAGCTGACTCATTTGAAAAGACCCTGAATCTGGGAAAGACTGAAGGTGGGAGAAGGGGATGACAGAGGATGAGATGGTTGGATGGTCCCACCAACTCAATGGGCATGAATCTGAATAAACTCTGGTAGTTGGTGATGGACAGGGAGGCCTGGCATGCTGTAGTCTATGGGGTCACAAAGAGTTGGACAGCACTGAGCGACTGAAGTGAACTGAACTGAACTCATATCCATACATGACTACTGGAAACACCATAGATTTGACTAGATGGACTGTGTTGGCAAAGTAGTGTCTCTGTTTTTTAATATGCTGTCTAAGTTGGTCATAACTTTTCTTTCAAGGAGCAAGTGTCTTTTAATTTCAAGGCTGCAGTCACCATCTGCAGTGATTTTGGAGCCCCCCAAAACAAAGTCTGTCATTGTTTCCATTGTTTCCCCATGTATTTGCCATGAAGTGATGGAACCAGATGCCATGATCTTAATTTTCTGAATGTTGAATTTTAAGCCAACTTTTTCACAATACTGTTTTCCATTACGGTTTATTATAGGATATTGAATATAGTTCCCTGTGCTATATAGTGGGACCTTGTTTTTTATATCTACCCTGTATATAATAGTTTGGGATCTGCTAATCCCAAACTCCTCATTTATCCCTCCCACCCCTTCCCCCCTTCAGTAACTATAAGCTTTTCTACCCAGAGATTAGTACCTTTTTTTTTTTTTTTGAGATTAGTACTTTTTAAACTGAGGACAGGAGAGCTATCTTGGGGTGGCCATTGCCCCAGATGAGGTGTCTTACGAAAGCCATGGCCTGAGATTAAGAGTTCAGGGGGACTCTGGTCTGTTTGATGTGACATGTGGCTTTCAGGAATCCAGTTTTTTTTTTTTTAATCAGAAGCCAAAAGGGGTGTATATGTGGCCCATCAAGAAAGGACTTCGATCTCCCACAGACCAAAAGGGCCAAATTCCACAGCTGACCTTAGACTGTATTAAAACATAGTGAAGTAACCAGAACGCTAATCAAAAGGTCTGAAGAACCAAGGGGAGTTACAATAGGAAGCTTCTGGAAGGATCTTGTCCAATTAAGCAAGGAGCATAAAGCCATTTATGTTACTCCTTAACTGTTTACCTGCCAACTACCCTCCCCTCCCCCCCCCCCCCCGCCCCCACCTGTCATTCCATGTGCCATGGAGTTGACTGTGAACCCTGGACTACAGTGCTTTGGACAGGAGAAGGGAGAATCTTCTAGAAAAAAAAAGGAATTGCAAAAATATTAAGATTAAGAAATACGCTTGTGATGTAGACATTTTCCTTCTTTTTAATAACTGGAGGAATAGAAAAAAATTTAACCTGGAGTCTGACAAATAACAGAGAAAAGAAGTCTCTCTCTACCAGCAAGAGTCTTCAGTCTATCTGGGTTCTGCCGTCACTGGCGGAGATACTGGTGAAGATTTGCTTGTTGCTTCTGCCTCAGACGGGAGAAGGCAATGGCATCCCACTCCAGTACTCTTGGCTGGAAAATCCCATGGACGGAGGAGCCTGGTGCCATGCAGTCCATGGGGTCGCTAGGAGTCGGACATGACTGAGCGACTTCACTTTCAATTTTCACTTTCATCCATTGGAGAAGGAAATGGTAACCTACTCCAGTGTTCTTGCCTGGAGAATCCCAGGGACAGGGGAACCTGGTGGGCTGCCGTCTATGGGGTTGCACAGAGTCGGACACAACTGAAGCAACTTAGCAGCAGCTGCCTCAGATAACAAGATGGGTTGTTTTTCTCATCATTAGCTGTATTATCAGATAATTTCCCTGGTGAGTGGCAGGGAAGGGTTCTAAGTGAGTCATCATCAGAGACTTTAGAGCTGGGAAGGGCTCCTTGCCAAGGCCTTCTGGGCTAGAAAATTGTTCATTGTGGTTTAAATCAATCATACAGCCTTGCAAGTCACTTGGGAACAACATGTGTGCTTCATCTGAAACTCAAGAAAAGACAACTTTTCAAAAAGCAGGTGAACCGTCACATTTCTTTGGTCAGAAGAAAAGAAAAAGGACTGGTGGGTCAGCGCCTCATGCCTGGGAAAAAAGATGTCGACCAGAGGCCAAGAGGACTCTCTGGGAAAGACCCTGGTTGAAATTGGACCAGAAGGAGCTGGTGGGATTTGGGGATTCTATAAATTGCTTTTACTATCGAAAAATATTCTGTGAAAATGTGATTTTTTAACTTTCCAAATATGCATTCTTTTTTTTAAATTTAAACATATGAGAAAACTTCTTTTCAGCTATTTTCAGGTATAACTCACAAATAAATTGTAAGATAATTAAAGTGTACAATATGATGATTTGACCTGCATATATATTGTGAAAGGATATCTTGTATCCAGTTAATTCACACACCTCTCACCTCGTGTGTGTGTGTGTGTGTGTGTGTGTGTGTGTGTGTGTTACTCGCTCAGTTGTGTCTGTTTCTTTGTGACCTCATGGACGATAGCCCACCAGGCCCCTTTGTCCATGGGATTCTCCAGGCAAGAATACTGGGGTGGGTTGCCATTCCCTTCTCCAGGGGATCTTCCTGACCCAGGGATCAAACCTGCATCTCTTGCATCTCCTGCATTGGCATGCTCTTTACTGTCTGAGCTACCAGGGAAGCCCTTAACTCACATATTTATCCTTAATTTTTTTTTTTTGTGGAAACATTGAAGTTCTACTCTCTTGGCAAATTTCAGTGATACAATATAATTTCAGTGATACAATATATTGTTATCAATTATAGTTACCATGTTACACATTAGATCCTCAGACCTTATTTATCTTATAACTATAATTTATACCCTTGTATCGATCACTTTCTGTTTCCCCTATGCCTCAACCCAGGGTGACAACTTTTTAATTTTCTCTTGCTATGAGTTTTTTTCAAAAAGATTTGATACACACACACACACACAAAAAGATTTGACACATATGTGATATCTTGCAGTATTGCCTTTCTCTGGCTTATTTCACTTAAAGTAACCTCCTCCAGTTTCACCCATATTGTTGCAAATGACTTGATTCCCCCCTCCCCCACCCAACACTTTTTTTTAAGGCTGAATAATATTATATATATTGTGTACACACACACACACACACACATACACACATACTTACACACTATTTTTTCTTGATCCATCCATCTACTGATTGACACTTAGGTTATTTCCAAGTCTTGGCTATTGTGAATAATGCTGCAATGAACATGGAAATACAGATGTCTTTTTGGGATAATCCTTTCATTTATTTTGGATAAATACCCAGAATTGGGATTGATGGATCCCACAGTAGATCTATTTTTGATTTCTTGAGAAACCATACTGTTTTAGTAGCAGCTGTATCAATTTACATTCTTAAAAACAATGTAAGAGGATTCTCTTTTCTCCATATCCTTGTCAGTATTTGATATCTCTTGCTTTTTTTTTTGATAATAGCCATCCTAACAGATATGAAGTGATATTTCATTTTGTGTGTGTATGCATTTTTTTTTGGCTGTGCCACGAGGCTTGTGGGATCTTAGTGACCAGGGATTGAACCCATGCCCTTGGCAGTGAAAGCGCAGAGTGCTAACCACTGGACCACCAGGGAGTTCCCTCACTGTGGCTTCGATTTGTATCTCCCTGATTATTAGTGATGCTGAGCATTTTTTCACGTACCCATTGGCCACTGTCATACAGCTTAGTTGGGGAAGGTCTGTTCAGGTCCTTTGTTCATTTTTGAATTGGGTTATTTCCTTTTTTTTTTGGCTATTGAGTCATATGAGTTCCTTGTGTATGTTGGATATTGACTGATTGTCAGAGAAGCAGTTTCAGATTATTTTCTCCCATCATGTTGGTTGCCTTTTCATTTTGAAGACGATTTCCTTCCTAAGCAGAAGCTTTTTAGTTTGATGTAGTCCCACTTGTTTATTTTTGCTTTTGTTGCCTAGTGGTCTTCTTTCCTGGGGGCGCAGCTTCTGTTTGAAAAGCCTCTTGTACAAAGGAATACAAATGACATAGAATACCAACAACAGCCCAGCACGGTGCTAATTCTAATTTTAACCACTGTATTCTGTCTGACCTCCAAATAGGCTGTTTGCTATCTGTCTTCCTTTATGTTTAGCGTGAAAGTAAATTATCTCTTTTGTCTTCTCTGCTTGGGATTGACTTTGATATATTTTTGGCACAGTATGCTCAGGTTTGTCTGGGTACTCTCTACTCAGGGGTAAAATGAAAACATTTCTTCATCTCTCTTGCACAGGAAGCAAGAAGAACCTAAGGTTTCCAATGGGAAAAAAAGAGGTTGGTTAGAATAAAAATTCATAGGAGCCAGGGACAAAAGCAAAAAAAGTGCCTAAGTAAACAGTGGAGACAAACTCAGGATAAAGAAATACAATTCTGGGATCAGTAGAAGCAAAGAGAGAGAATCTGGTCTTTACATGGAACCAAGCAGAGGTGGTGAGAATGGAAAAGGGCTGAACCCAAGAGGCTGGACAGAGGTATTCTGATCGAGATTTTGGAAAAATTAATTAACTAAATTGGACCTGGGCTGCCCCAATGTCTCAGAGGTAAAATATCTGCCTGCAGTGTGGGAGACGCAGAAGACACAGGTTCAGTCCCTGGGTTGGGAAGATCCCCTGGCAGAGGAAATGGCAACCCACTCCATTATTCTTGCCTGAATGGACAAGAGGAGCCCCTGCACAGCGACAGTCTAAAGAGTTGCAAAGTGTTGGGCACGACAGAGCGATTGAGCACACAAGTTGGACCTAGGTGAACTTTACATCTGCTTGGGCGTGTGTGTGTGTGTGTGTGTGTGTACTAATACTTATGACATAATTTAATGTAGAACTTCCCCCCAGAAATTTATGAAATTCTCTCAGTGTGTCTTAGGTGGTCCTGACCCTTTCCAGTCTCTTTTCCTTGTACTTGGCTGCTTGCTTTGGCATCCTATGCTGTCCTCATTATCACCTTTTATCCTTCAGTGTGAATAGATATGGTAACTCATCATGATGAGCAGAGATGGAGAGATTACTTGAGAGTGGGGATGTAAAATTGCCTTCAGTTCAGTTCAGTCGCTCAGTTATGACCGACTCTTTGTGACCCCATGGACTGCAGCACACCAGGCTTCCCTCTCCATCACCAACTCCTGGAGCTTGCTCAAACTCATGTCCATCAAGTCGGTGATGCCATCCAGCCATCTCATCCTGCGTCATCCCTTCTCCCCCTGCCCTCAGTCTTTCCCAGCATCAGGGTCTTTTTCAATGAGTCAGTTCTTTCCATCAGGTGGCCAAAGTATTGGAGTTTCAGCTTCAACATCAGTCCTTGCAATGAATATTCAGGACTGATTTCCTTTAGGATTGACTGGTTTGATCTCCTTGCACTGAAGGGACTCTCAAGAGTCTTCTCCAACATCACAGTTCAAAAGCATCAATTTTTTGGTGTTCAACTTTCTTTATGCTCCAACCCTCTAGAAATGCCTATAATGATAGTAGTAATCTATGTTGCATTCCACCAGACTGACTGAAAGGTGTGTTGCATTCCACCAGGCTGACTGAAAAAGTATGATTCTAAGATCATAGTCATGAAGAAGGATCCTGCCTTCCGACTGTGTATATCAAGGCAGTAAGACACTATAGGACCCCTCCCCAGTACAGCTCACAGGGTGCCTGATGCTGCCTTAAGCCTGCCTCTTGTAGTGTCTCATTTAACTCTTAAATATTGATTAAAGAATTTATTGGCATATGCTATACAGCAAAGTGATTCAGTTATACATGTATATTCTTTTTTCATATTCTTTCCCATTACAGTCTATCACAGGTTATTGAATATAGTTCCCTGTGATACACAGTAGGGCCTTATTGTTTACCCATCCTATATATTTAATAGTTTGCTTCTGCTAATCCCAAGCTCCCAGTCCTTCCCTCTCCCACACCCTGACCCCTTGGCAAGCACAAGTCTGTTCTCTACGTCTGTGAGTCTGTTCCTGTTTCATCGCTAAGTTCACTCGTGTCATATATTAGAGTCCACATATAAGTGGGGAGAAGGCAATAGCACCCCACTCCAGTACTCTTGCCTGGAAAATCCCATGGATGGAGGAGCCTGGTAGGCTGCAGTCCATGGGGTTGCTAAGAGTCGGACACAACTGAGCGACTTCACTTTCACTTTTCACTGTCATGCATTGGAGAAGGAAATGGCAACCCACTCCAGTGTTCTTGCCTGGAGAATCCCAGGGACGGGGGAGCCTGGTGGGCTGCCGTCTGTGGGGTCGCACAGAGTTGGACACGACTGAAGTGGCTTAGCAGCATATAAGTGATGTCATGTGGTATTTGTCTTTTTCTGACTTACTTCACTGAGTATGACAATCTCTAGGACCATTCATGTTGCTGCAAATGGCATTATTTCATTCTTTTTTATGGCTGTAATTCTTTAATATTCATATGAGACTGCAAAAGATACTATTGTATAAGACTTGTATGAGTTACTTTTATTATTACCCACATTTTATAGAAGAAGAAACTTAGGCTCAGTTTGCCTTATGTCTGTGGAAAAACTTTAGCCAAAGAATAAGTTTAACCAGAGAAGTGAGAACATGCAGAAACAAAGGAAAACAGTCAAAGGAGGTCAAATAATAAGAGTTAGACATTAAGCATGGTCAAAGGACCTCTAGTTCCTTCTCAAGGGCTATAGATAATATTCTGAGCCATATCCTGTGAGCTGCCTTATAGATACTGAAACCCCAGGTGGAGAAGTTAACTACAGGATGACCAGACTGTAGCCGTGATATAAACTGCCACAATTCAAAGAATTGGCCTTAAGGAAATGAGAACAAACCGATCCTGGAACTGAAAAATAAGTGTGCTTAATCAAGGTGATGCTGCTCAGATCATGATGACTAATTTCCAGATGACTGTAGAGCTGACTGTGCTGTTTCTGCACGTTGCCCCCTCCCTCAGCCAACAAAAGCTCTAGCCCACTGATTGCCAGCCTGTCCAAAGGCCAACTCCTGTCCTTTGGACAATCCCCACTGATTGTTCCGTCACTCAGTCATGTCTGACTCTTTGCAACCCCAAAGACTGCAGCATGCCAGGCTTCCCTGTCCTTCAGTATCTCCCAGAGTTTGCTAAAATTCATGTCCATTGAGTGGTGATGCCATCCAAGCATCTTATCCCCACTAGTTGCTGGTATCCAAAATAAAGCAAACTTTCCTTTCCATCACCAACCTGGCCTCTTTGTTGGCTTTTGAGCAGCCAGTTTCCTTTTTGGGTTACATTACCTCCAAATACCATGATGTTAGAAGTTAAGGCTTCAACATATAAATTTTGTATGTTTTAAGACTCACTCAGCCGCTATTTCTGAGCCTGCTTGGCTGATTTCTCCTGTTCTCCCAGACTTTTGATGGTGTGTCTCAGGGCATACTCATTGATCTTGATTTTTTTTTTCTCTTCTCTATCCTGCTTCACTCCCTTGGCGGCCTCATCCAAGCTGTGGCTTTAAACACACATCCATATACCTACCAATGACTCTGAAGTTTACATTTTTAGCTCAGACCTTTTGTGTCAACTCCAAATCTACACATCAGCCAACCTAACATCTCTCCAAGGGAGTCTCATAGACACGTTTGTAACTTTTTGACAGTTATAACCATATCATTAGAACAATCATTTTAACGAGTCTGCTAATTCTTACATCTATATCAGTTCTGGCTTGGTTTTGGTGGATTCCCCCTGTTATGGACCATATTTCTATGCTTTTTTGAATATTTCAAATTCTTTGGTTGGCTGTCAGACTGTGAATTTTATCTTGTTGAGTGTGGGATATTTTTGTAATTCTATAAATACTTTTGAGCTTTGTTCTCAGACTCAGTTAAGTTACTTGGAAACATTTTGATCCTATTTTTTAAAAATTTAAATTTATTTATTTTAATTGGAGGCTAATTACTTTACAATATTGTATTGGTTTTTCCATACATCAACATGAATCTGCCACGGGTGTACACGTGTTCCCAATCCTGAACCCCCTCCCAATTCCCTCCCAACTCCCTCCCCATACCATCCCTCTGGGTCATCCCAGTGCACCAGCCCCAAGCATTCTGTATCCTACATCGAACCTGGATAACATTTTTTAGCTGGGACCAGAGCAGCATTTAATCTATGGCCCATTGTTCCCTGCTACTGAGATAAGACCCTTCTACTAGAGGAAAAAATAGAATGGGAAAGACTATAGATCTCTTCAAGAAAATTAGAGATACCAAGGGAATACTTCATGCAAAGATGGGCACAATAAAGGACAGAAATGGCATGAACCTAACAGAAGCAGAAGATATTAAGAAGAGGTGGCAAGAATACACAGAAGAACTATACAAAAAAGATCTTCATGACCCAGATAACCATGATGGTGTGATAACTCACCTAGAGCCAGACATCCTGGAATGCGAAGTCAAGTGGGCCTTAGGAAGCATTACTATGAACAAAACTAGTGGAGGTAATGGAATTCCAGCTGAGTTCTTCCAAATCCTAAAAGATGACATTGTGAAACTGCTGCACTCAATATGCCAGCAAATATGGAAAACTCAGCAGTGGCCACAGGACTGGAAAAGGTCAGTTTCATTCCAATCCCAAAGAAAGGCAATGCCAAAGAATGTTCAAACTACTGCACACTTGCACTCATCTCACACGCTAGCAAAGTAATGCTCAAAATTCTCCAAGCCAGGCTTCAACAGTACATGAACCAAAAATGTCCAGATGTTCAAGCTGGATTTAGAAAAGGCAGAGGAACCAGAGATTAAAATGCCAACATCCGTTGGATCATCAAGAAAGCAAAAGAGTTCCATAAAAACATCCAAATCTGCTTTACTGACTATGCCAAAGCCTTTGACTGTGTGGATCACAATAAACTGTGGAAAATTCTTAAAGATATGGGAATACCAGACCACCTTACCTGTCTCCTGAGAAATCTGTATGCAGGTCAAGAAGCAACAGTTAGAATTGGACATGGAACAACAGACTGATTCCAAATTGGGAAAGGAGTAGGTCAAGGCTGTATATTGTCACCCTGCTTATTTAACTTATATGCAGAGAACATCATGAGAAATGCTGGACTGGATGAAGCACAAGCTGGTATCAAAATTACCAGGAGAAATATCAAAAAGCTCAGATATGCAGATGACACCACCCTTATGGCAGAAAGTGAAGAAGAACTAAAGAGCCTCTTGATGAAAGTGAAAGAGGAGAGCGAAAAAGTTGGCTTAAAGCTCAACATTCAGAAAACTAAGATCATGGCATCCAGTCTCATCACTTCATGGCAAATAGATGGGTAAGCAATGGAAACAGTGAGAGACTATTTTTTTGATCTCCAAAATCACCACAGATGGTGACTGCAGCCATGAAATTAAAAGACGCTTGCTCCTTGGAAGAAAAGCTATGACCAACCTAGATAGCATATTAAAAAGCAGAGCCATTACTTTGCTGATAAAGGTCCATCTAGTCAAAGCTATGGTTTTCCCAGTAGTCAAGTATAGATGTGAGAGTTGGACTATAAAGAAAGCTGAGCACTGAAGAATTGATGCTTTTGAACTGTGATGTTGGAGAAGACTCTTGAGAGTCCCTTGGACTTCAAGGAAATTAGTCCTGAATATTCATTGGAAGGACTGATACTAAAGCTGAAATGCTAATACTTTGGCCACCTGAGGTGAAGAGCTGACTCATTAGAGAAGACCCTCATGCTGGGAAAGATTGAAGAAAAGAGGAGAAGGGGATGAAAGAGGATGAGATGATTGGATTGTATCACCAACTTGATGGACATGAATTTGAGCAAGCTCTGGGAGTTGGTGATGGACAGGGAAGCCTGGCGTGCTGCAGTCCATGGGGTCACAAAGAGTCAGACATGACTGAGTGACTGAACTGACCCACCCTACCTAATGCCCCATACATTTGGATGTTTTCCAGTTTGGTTGGGCTTCCCAGGTGGCTCTAGGGGTAAAGAACCTGCCTGCCAATGCAGGAGATGTAAGAGATGTGGATTCGATCCTTGGGTGGGGAAGGTCCCCTGGAGGAGGGCATGGCACCCTGCTCCAGCATTCTTGCCTGCAGAATCCCCTGGACAGAGGGACCTGGCTGGCTATAGTCCATAGGGTCGCAAAGAGTTGAATAGGACTGAAGTGACTCAGCATGCACGCATGTTAGCTCTAATTTTAGTTTTTAAAGTAACCTCCATTCTGTTCTTCATAGTGACTGTATCATTTTACACTGCCACCAACGGTGTAGGAGAGTTCCCTTTTCCCCACACCTTCTTCAGCATTTATTGTTTGTGGATTCTTTTTTAAACATACAATATAAATGATTTATTAACAGCAGATCATCCTCATGGGCTAAGTGGTCAACCAGACATCCAGAACGGAGCCACAAGTTCAGCGCAGCCTCTGAGCCTCTTGTTCCGACTCCAGGAGGGTGAGCACGTTGCCCTAATGCACGGGGCCTTTCATACCTCGAATGATGGAGTTGCTCACACCGTCCATGAATTCTACATGCACCAACATGACCGTCACTGCAAACCAGTCCTGCCCAGTACCTTGGTGACCCTGGCAAGCTTAATGGGCTGCACACAGCTTGTGTCTGTGGTGGCAGCATGTGGGTGATTGGCTGGAGAGCTATTGTTTGGAGATTTTTTGGTGGTGGCCATTCTGACCAAAGTGAAGTGATACCTCATTGTAGTTTTGAGTTTCATTGCTCTAATAATTAGTGCTGTTGAATATCTTTTCATGTGGTTTTTGGTAGGGTATTATTGGGTCTTCCCTGGTGGCTCAGACAGTAAAGAATCTTCCTGCAGTGTGAGAGACCTGGGTTCAATCCCTGGGTGGGGAAGATCACTTGGAGGAGGGTGTGACAACCCACTCCAGCATTCTTGCCTGGAGAATCCCATGGATAGAGGAGCCTGGTGGGCTATAGTCCATAGTATCACCAAGAGTCAGACCTGACTGAGCGACTTAGCACACACACATCCAGGCTGCTATTACCTCTAATCATCTCACAAGGCTTTTTTCTCCATCCTTCAGTAATTTCCTCGCCTGTGGGTGAATATTTGTAGGGATCTTCTGGAGTTCTCTCTGTGTGGCTGACTCCTCTCTGACACTAAGTTCTGTGCGCTTGTGGCTCTGTATCTTCAACTCAAGGAGTCTGCTGAGCCCTACCTGGGTTTCTCCTAGCACCTCAGCTTCGAATCTCTCTCAAGGCAGTTAAGCTGGGGCAATCATAGGATTCAGTCTCTCAGGAATCATTGTCTTTAGTACCTGAGGGCCAATGTCTCAAAAACCATTGTTTCACATATTTGATGCTTTTGTTGCTGCTATGGTTTGTCTGTTTCAGGAGGGAGGGTCCATCTGACCTCTGTTACTCCATGTTTCTAGGGTGCTAGGGGCGCTAAGTCGCTTCAGTTGTATCCGACTCCTTGTGACTGCTAGGCTCCTCTACCCAAGGGATTTTCCTGGCAAGAATACTGGAGTGGGTTGCCATTTCCTTTTCCAGGCGATCCTCCTGACCCAGGGATGGAACCCACGTCCTTTACATCTCCTGCACTGGCAGGCAGGTTCTTTACCACTGGTGCCACCTGGGAAGCCCTCTCTAATAAGCATTTGTTAAAAACTTCATGGCTTCCCAGGTGGCACAGTGGTAAAGAATACACCTGCCAACGTAGGAGATGCAAGAGACATGGGTTCAGTTTCTGGGTAGAGAGGATGCCCTGGAGGAGCAACTGGCAACCCACTCCAGTATTGTTGCCTGGAGAATTTCATGGACAGAGCAACCTGGTGGGCTATAGTTCATGGGGTCACAAAGACTCAGACACAACTGAGCACATGGACATGACTGAGCACACACAGACACACACACTCAACATGTTCAAAAGAGGATTCATGTTTGTTTGTTTTTTTATAAAATCTCCTCCCCTAGTAATCTTCTGCATCTAGTTGACTTCTTTCCTTTTCTCATCCTTCTCTCTCCAATATTTACTCCATCAGGAAATATTTTGGCTCTCTGCAAATTTTGACTACTTTGTATCACCTCCACTAAATCTACCTGGTCTGAGTTACATCAGTTCTTACCGGGGTAACCATAATTGGTAGCCAGTTACTCCTAACTGGTCCCTTTCATGCTTCCCCACCCACCCCATATATAGTGTGGCCACAATCCAGAAGCCAGAATAAGCCTTTCAGACCATGAGTTTGTATCACTGAGCTCTGTTTTGGCTGTCTTTGTAAGTCCCTAATGGAGCCAGCATGTTCTTGCCTCGGGGCCTTTGCACTGGCTGTTCCCTCTTCCTGAATGTTTTTCCGCTGGGGATTCCCAGGTGGCGCTAGTGGTGAAGAACCTGCCTGCCAATGCAGGATGTAAAGGACAAGGGTTCCATCCCTGGGTCAGGAGGATCACTTGGAGAAGGAAATGGAAACCCTCTCCAGTATTCTTGCCAGGAAAATCCTTTGGACAGAGAAGCCTGGTGGTCACAAAGAGTTGGACACAACTGAAGCGACTTAGTGCCCCTAGCACCTGAAGTCTCTGAATATCTGAATTTTTTCAATCTTTGCTAAATATAAGCTTTCTCAATGAGGTTATTTCCTTAAACCTTTCAAAAATTAAAAATATTTTAATAACAGCTCTGAGAGCTGGAGCATAAAGAAAGCTGAGCTCTGAAGAATTGATACTTTTGAACTGTGGTGTGGGAGAAGACTCTTGGGAGTCCCTGGGACAGCAAGGAGATCAAACCAGTCAATCCTAAAGGAAATCAGTCCAGAATATCATTGGAAAGACTGATGCTGAAGCTGAAGCTCCTATACTTTGGCTACCTGATGCAAAGAACTGACTCCTTAGAAAAGACCCTGATGCTGGGAAAGATTGAAGAAAGGAGGAGAAGGGGATGACAGAGGATGAGATGGTGGGATGGCATCATCGACTCAATGGGCATGAGTTTGAGAAAGCGCCAGGAGTTGGTGATGGACAGGGAAGCCTGGCATGCTGCAGTCCATGGGATCACAAAGAGCTGGACATGACTGAGCAACTGAACTGAACTGACTACAGCTCTGTCTTTGCTTTTGGAACATCTTCCTGTTGTTGTTTAGTCACTGAGTCATGTCCAACTCTTTACAACCCCATGAACTCTAGCCTGCCAGGCTCCTTTGTCCATGGGATTTTCCAGGCAAGAATACTGGAGTTGGTTGCTATATCCTTTTCCAGGGGATCTTCCTGACGCAGGGATGGAACCCACACCACCTGCATTGGCAGGTAGGTTCTTTACCAGAGTCACGTGGGAAGCCTGGGTAAAACATCTACACGGCTCAAAATTGGGAAGATCAAAAGAGAGTAACTTTTCTTTTCACTCCTATCCTCCCCCAGAAACCACCATTGTTTCTTTTTAACCTTCCAGTGATATTTTATACATATAAAAGCAATATATAACTACTCTTTTAAAAATACAAATGTTGGTATTGTATTACACTGTTCTGCTTCTTACTTTTTTCATTTATCTGTCTTAGAGATTGAATTACTATGTTGTATTCCATTACTTGGATATTCCATAATTTACTTGAAACTTTGGTACTAGAACTTTCAGAATTCAGGATTCTCATACTTTGCTATAAGCAACAATACTGGAGTGTCTACCCTTGTACATAGGTCATTTATCTCATATATGAGAATATCTGTGGGAAAAATTCATGGAGGTGGAACTGTGGGGTCAAAGGAATGTGCCTTTGTAACTTTGATTGCATGTTAGCAAATTGCTGTCTATAGAGTTTGTACCAATTTGCATTCCAAACAAAACAAAACAACCCCCCCCCCCAAAACCAAAACAATGTGTGAGTGACTGTCTTCTCTATATCTTCACCAATGTAATATATTACTGGTAAATCTTATTGGTAAAAAAAGTGGCATCTTAATTTAAATATATTCCTTTTTATGAGCTAGGTTAATCCCAAAAGTCCAAAAGCAATTTGTACTTTTTTCTGTTAATTGCCTATTCACAGAATATTGGTTTTGTCCTTATTTTTCTATTCAGTGCCCTTGAAGAATAAGATGCACATGACTTTGGGGGAAGAGAGTGGGAACCAGGAAGGTCAGAGCAGTCATTGAATTCTCCTGAGGTCACATAAGATAATTACAATAAAGACCAAGGACTCAGAATCTTAAATTTGCCAAGAATCTTAGAAATAACATACAACTGAAATTTTTTAGATCTAGTTTTAGTTTTCACCATTTTCATCTCCACCCACTCCACTCCTGTCTCCATCGGAATCCTGAAAGTGTTTCAGTTCTAAAAACATTTCTAAACATTAAAAAAAAAAACTGCAATCAGCATATACTCTTCAAATGTAGCCCACGCCACTTGTGTATGCTTTCACGTAGACTCCATGAGAAAACGTTTTCTTTTCATTTTCAACTATAGAAGTCCATAATCCTGAAATCCCCAATCCTGACATCTAAAATGCTCTTAAAAATGGAAAGTGTTATAATAAGTTTGACATCAAAACTTATTTAGTGGCAAAACCTGCCAGTAACTGATGGGTAGCTATCCAGAGTGTTTATCACACTTTCTGTGACTCTTCAAATGTTTTTTCAGAAGTGTTCTTCTTTTTAAAAAACTGGAGTGTAGTTGTTTGCAATGTTGTGCTAATTTCTGCTGTATAGCAAAGTAAATCAGCTATATGTATACATATATCCCCTCTGTTTTGAATTTCCTTCTCATTCAGGTCACCACAGAGCACTGAGTAGAGGTCCCTGTGCTGTACAATAGGTTCTCATTAGTTATGTATTTTATACATAATATTAATAGTGTACATGTCAATCTCCCAATTCATCCCACACCCCCTTTCTCACCCTGCTGTCTGCCGTGTCCACGTGGCTGTTCCCTACATCTGTGTTGCCTCTCCTGCCTGCAAATAGGTTCATCAGTACCATTTTTGTAGATTCCACATGTATGTGAGAATATAGGATATCTGTTTTTCTCTTTCTGACTTACTTCACTTATCTGTGTTCTTGCAAGGTGCTGCCCTGGACACTGCTGTAATATGACGGTATTACATGACACAGATGGTATATTGCATTTCTGAAATCTGTAAAATGTTGAATATTGAAAGGCACTTGGACTCGAGGATGTCAGATTAGGGATTGTGGACCTACATTTAGACTTAACAAACTCATCATTACTCAGGAATGTTTTAACTCTGCCTTGATCTTCCTTAATTCAGGCCTGTGTGAGTCAGCTCAAGTAAGGTTGTTCAGACAAGTCCAGCAGAGTTAGTTGTGCAATAATCAGTTCAGTTCAGTTCAGTTCAGTTGCTCAGTTGTGTCTGACTCTTTGCGACCCCATGGACTGCAGCACAACAGGCCTCCCTGTCCATCACCAACTTCCAGAGTTTACTCAAACTCATGTCCATTGAGTTGGTGATGCCATTCAGCCACCTCATCCTCTGTTCCCTGCTCCTCCCTTCACTCTTTCCCAGCATCAGGGTCTTTTCCCATGAGTCAGTTCTTCGCATCAGGTGGCCAAAGTATTGGAGTTTCAGCTTCAACATCAGTCCTTCCAATGAATATTCAGGACTGATTTTCTTTAGGATTGACTGGTTTGATCTCCTTGCTGTCTAAGGACTCTCAAGAGTCTTATTCAATAACACAGTTCAAAAGCATTAATTCTTCTGTGTTCAGCTTTCTTTATAGTCCAATTCTCACATCCATACATGACTACTGGAAAAACCATAGCTTTGACTAGATGGACCTTTGTTGGCAAAGTAATGTCTCTGCTTTTTAATATGCTATCTAGGTTGGTCATAGCTTTTCTTCCAAGGAGCAAGCATCTTTTAACTTCATGGTTGCAATCACCATCTGCAGTGATTTTGGAGCCCTCCAAAATAAAGTCTCTCACTGTTTCCCTTGTTTCTCCATCTATTTGCTATGAAGTGATGGGACCAGATGCCATGATCTTAGTTTTCTGAATGTTGAGCTTTAAGCCAACTTCTTCACTCTCCTCTTTCACTTTAATCAAGAGGCTCTTTAGTTCTTCTTCACTTTCTGCCATAAGGGTGGTGTCATCTGCATATCTGAGGTTATTGATATTTCTCCTGGAAATCTTGATTCCAGCTTGTGCTTCATCCAGCCCAGCATTTCTCATGATGTCCTCTGCATATAAGTTAAATAAGCAGGGTGACAATATACCTGCAATAATATCATTATAATATTCTGGCGTAAATACTTATAATGTTTATCCCAAGTTTTCAGTCCTTCTCTGGCCTTTAAATATATCTTAAATGATATAAATTATTTGCAAATACTGTTAATAGGATTTCCCTGGTTGTCCAGTGGCTAAGACTCTACACTTCCTCTACAGGGGTACAGGTTCCATTCCTGGTCCAGGAACTAAGACTCCACATGCTGGGAGGTGTGGTCAAAAAGTAAATACATATGTAAATACATGATTAGAAAAAGTACTGTTAGTGACTCAATTTGGGAACAAAAATTTCATACCACTCTTCTCTTAAGGAATATTTACAGATTGGAAACTGACCAGTTAAAAAAGATCTTGTATTTGTAGCTGTTTATGTGGGAAAATAAGGATTTTCTTTGCAGTGTATAATCAAAACAAAAGACAGAGATATAGTACCTACAACTCTAATGATAAATGTGTGCAGCAACTTAACTATTTCCATTGTGCTGGGAGCCAGCGTGAGGAACTCCGCCCGTGGCAAAGGTCATGAGGAAGGAGGCTCGGCATACGCAAAGGCGGGATCGAGCCTCAGGAGTCTCCCTGGAAATTCTCGAGCATCTACCCCCAAAACCAGAGTCTGCCTACTTTCTGCTTTGTGCTCTCACCTACACCTCTGACTTTATGGGGGGCTGTCCCCTACCACCTCTCTCTGAAAAAAGGGTTAACTTACAGCTCCAGTTAATAAAGTTCCTGGGTGTGACAAGAGTGTTTTAGTTCACAACTGTGAGAGGCATGAGACGTTCTAAACTGTCTGAATACAGATTCCTTTGAGCAGTTAAAAGATTGATTAGAAATTGTATTGGTGAAGGGTTTTTCACTTGTTGGGCCAATGTTTGCTGCTAAGTTTCCATATCCCTTACCTGCTGTGTCCCTGGCAGTGTATTGATTAATATAATTGGTGTAAGTAGTAGCTTTAATGTTTGTAACCTGGGACCCTTGAGTTAATTCTTTTTCTTGTTATAGCCCACCACACCTTTGCCCTATAGGAATGTAACTTTATCTAATGCTTTTGGAGGGTGGCGCCTGACTAATCAATCACCTTTAGAGAAAAATAAGTTTTCTGAAGAAAGGGTCTTAAAATGTTAACAGGCCTCCGGGCCAGAAGATGATGCAAATCACCTAAACTTTTGCATATGATAACTTTGCAGGAAGAAAGCCTGGCTTACTGAATGACTCTACCCCTTCCCCCATTATCCTCTATGCATAACTTAAGGTATAAAAACTACTTTGGAAAATAAAGTGCGGGCCTTGTTCACCGAAACTTGGTCTCCCCATGTTGCTCTTTCTCTCACCTTCTGGCTGAATTGGAGCGTGGAGCCTACTAATTATGCCTGGGCTTCTAAGATATGACCACAGAGGCCTTAGTGTCTCCTCTCCTTTGGGAGAACGGGAGGATGCCTGTGGCCTACGTAGGTGATGCAAATTCCTTATTTTGGAATTTTATTAGTTTCCCACGTAAACCAAGTTATTCAGCCTCTTTTCTCCACTGAATTTCCTCACTGAGCTATCCTTATTTAACCACTCTTTATATCCTTAATTAACGTTTAATTAAGCAATTGTTTCCTGATCCTCGCCAATGCCGTCCCCGCTTCGAATTCCCTGGATCCACTGGGGCTGGACCCCAGCACCATTGACTTCCTATGGGAACATTTTACATATGACTTCACTAAATATTTTTAAAAATCAATTAATTTTTTTGGCTGTGCTGGGTCTTCACTGTTGCATGGGCTTCTCCTATTGCCCAGCACAGGCTCTAGAGTACACTGGCTTCAGTAGTTGTGGCTGGAAGGTTGTGGAGCCCAGGTGCACGGGATCAGTTGCTCTGAAGCACGTGGGATTTTCCCAGAGCAGGGATCGAAACTGTCTCCTGCATTGGCAGGCAGACTCTATGGCAGAGCCACCAGGGAAGCCCTGATGTCATTAAATATATTTATATTTATTAAATCCTGCTTTTAATTCATTTTACACAATGGGATTTCCCATAAAATTTTATTTGGAAGACATTCTATATTCAGTTATGTCATGGTATAAAAATGGAAGAGGACAATGATACCTAGATATGGTGGAATATATCTTGTGCAATTCTTGGGGGAAATAAAGGTGATCTTTGGGTTGTTTCAGGTGAAGAACGTGGATGGGACTATAGAGAAGAGAATTTATTTCACATGGTGTCTTTCTGCATTAGTGATTTTAATATGGATTCTTAGAAGTTATCAACAACTGGTCAGATAAAAAAAATTTTTTTTAATACACTGCTCTCTGGATTCCGACCTAGGTAATCCTGAGGTCAGTCTTCCACTTCCATCACTTTCTTGATCCAGTCCACGTACTTGAGGACATTGGTGTAGAACCCGTACCCTTCACCACACCCAATGCCCCAGGACACGATGCCCGTGGCCACCCAGCGGTCATTTTTCTTATCACTCACTGCAAAGACCCCTCCACTATCCCCTTGGCAGGAATCTTGCCTTGTGGCTGGGTTCCCAGCACAGAACATGTTTTCAGAAAACACATCATTCCTGTTTTTTTGCCGGAGCCAGCGATCGCAAATCTCTCGCTTAGCTACTGGCAGACGGACAAATCTGAGGTTGTGAGAAATTCTCTCCTCCATGATCCCAAAGCCACTGACATAGCCCATGAGACCCGGGTCATAGAGGGTCTCGTTGTCTGGGAGGCAAATGGGCAGGAGGTTGGGGCCCAAGGTGACGCTATTTTCCAGCTCCAGGAGGGCGATGTCCCCCTCGAAGTTGTGGGACTCTTCCTGGCGGTAGTCTGGGTGGATTATGACCCTACGGACCGGGTGGTTGGACAGCTTGGTGATATCTTCCACGTTGATGTGGCCCAGGAACACGTCTAAGTTGGGGCTGCCCTGTGCCTCGTGGTCCTTGGGGTTGATGGTGTGCGCGGCCGTGAGGATCCAGCGGTCCCCCAGCAGCGCGCCACCCCCGGGCCCGTGGATGTTGGTGTAGGCCTGCCAGGGGAAGTTGCCCAGCTTGGCCTTCTGGCCTCCAATGATGCGCTGCCTCTGCTCGACAGGGTGGACCGGCTTCCCGCACACTGGGGAGGAGAAGATGGGTTCAGGGAGAGAAACGTCAGTGCCCGTCGGCCCACCTCCCTCTATGGTCTGTCTCCTCCCCTTTGCCCCTCTTTTTGGTTTAGGACCCTTTCCTTTCTCCCCATCTTCCCACCCCAACCCTCTCCTCACCCCATGTCTTTGGCATATTGTCAGTCATCTCTCCTCGTTCTTATTTATTCTTTCCTGGGGCTTTTCTTGCCCTTTTTATTTATTCTTGGTCTCCCATCTGCTCAGTGAAAAGTCTAGGACTGTCAGGACAGGGCCAGCTCTCTGGGTCCCTCTGCCCTTCTCCTGGGGCATCTCCTCTCCTTTCTTCAGATGCCCCATGTCCGTCTTCAGCTTCAGGCTGGACTGTCTCTCTCTTGTCTATGCCACCCCTCCTCCAGGCCCTGCATGGCTGCCAAGGCCACAGAGGACAGTGGAGGGCTTCCACTCACCTGGCAAACACCGAGGCATCTTCTCTCCTACCAACTCGTTCTTCCAAATGCCCTGAGCTGTGCAGGTGTACAGCCCTGAGGGGAGAAGGGGCTGAGCTCAGGTTGGGGGTGTGTGGGCAGGGGCCAAGAGCACCAAAGCAAGGACAGAATGGAGGAGGAACAAAGGGAAAGATTGGAATACCTGCAGATGGGATACTGAAAGTGTGTTTTTTGAAAAGCTTCATGTGTATGTTTTTGTTTTGATGCTAAATGGAAAAATCAGAATACTTAACTCATATTTGTTGTGATCCCTATGTGTGAAAGTTGACACAAAAACTGGAAGGAACTTATCAAGAAGATCTTATCATTATTGCATCTTGGTGCTGGGTAGTGGGTGATAATGGGAGTTATGTTTTATTGTTTTGTTTTTTGAGGGTATTTGTTTGGCTCTGCTGTGCAAATCTTAGTTTCCCAACCATAGATTGAAGCCAAGCCTTCAGCAATGAAAGCATGGAGTCCTAATTGCTGGACCATCAGGGAATTACCCGTAGCTATGTTTTCTGACTGTGGACTTACCCGTAGCTATGTTTTCTGATTGTGGACAGTGTACCTTGCTTGACCTCAACATTTTATCGCATTGAAGCACCTTGGTGATGCTTTCAGATATGCATCATTACCCTCCTCCTAGACACAAGGAGGGCTTCCCTTGTGGCTGAGATGGTAAATAGCCAGCCTGCAGTGAAGGAGACCAAGGTTTGATCTCTGGGTCAAGAAGTACCCTGGAGAAGGGGAAGGCTACCCATTCCAGTATTCTTGCTTGGAGAATTCCATGGACAGAGGAGCCAGGCAGCCTACAGTCCATGAGGTATCAGAGTCGGACTAACACTAGAATTGAGGAAACTGGGTTTAAATAATTTATACAAGGTCATATAACTTCTAAGTGCCAGAACCAAGATGCAAATGGAAAGTTGTCTTACTTCAAAGTCCAGCTCTTAAATAATACCGTATATAGCCTGTAAACATGGAGAAGGACATGGCAGCCCACTCCAGTATTCTTGCCTGGAGAATCCCATGGACAGAGAAGCCTGGCAGGCTACAGTCCATAGGCTCACAAAGAGTCAGACATGACTGAATGACTAATAACAGCAACAACAATAGCCTATAAACAAGATATTTTTTTCTTTTTTTTGGCATATTTTAAACCTACAAATCATGTGATTTCTTTCATTAAAAAGTTTTCAAGATACCCATTGATGAGTCTGAAAGCAATTTAGTAATGTAAAGTCACAACACAGCAACCTGAGAGGGGATGTGGGGAGAATGCCGAGGAAACCCACTGATAAACCTGTAGTAGGGGTGCTGGTGGGGGTGGTAATGGTGGGGTTGGGGGTGAGAGAGAGCTGTTTATGAGATTTGAGTCTTTCATTCTATCAGTTCAAATGTTTCCTCTTTCAACCTTATTAGAAGCCTCTTGGCACCCCTGAAGCCAGTGCCCGGGATAAATATCTTAATATTCCCTCCTTGGAGACTCTGTTGAAAGAAATAGCAGAAGATGTTCCAACAAGAGGGAGAAGACAGCCATTTACACGTGTCCCTACCTCGCTCAGACTTGCTTGTGCCGCCTTTGGTGTGCATCTTGTAGAAGGGCTCATGGCAGTAGTACTGGATACGTGCCTCGTAGGTGTTCACCCCCTCTCTGGTGGTGTAATTGAAGGCCCCGTTGAGCAGGCTTCGGGGCTGCCCACAGTTCTTGACTTGGAGAGAACACAGGGCCTTGTGAGAACTGAGAAGGACTGTACCGGAACCTCAGTGGGAAGGGTGGGAACCCGCTGAGAGCCTTCGGGAAATATGGTCATTGGGGGCTCTTGTGATGCATGAGGACTGGATGGGATAAAACTCAGTTCTGGGCAGAGCCCCTCATCTGCAGAGATGAAGGTCGACTGGTTCCCAGTGGGCTGGAGCCTTCAAAGGACAAGTCAGGGGAATGGCTTTTGGGAGTGATGCTTAGGCCTGACCCTCTTCCCTTCTCCTGGGGGGAGACACATGCTTGAGTTGCAACTTACTCCTGCACCTGGGCATGGCACGGTGCCATGTGCCATCATCCTGGCAGACAGCTGTGAAGGACAGGAGTGCCTTGTTCCCCTGTTGGAGCAGAGGTGGAGCAGCCATTAGTACAAGGAGGCCCTGAGGCTCCCTCCTGCCCTTGCCCACAGGGGAGCAGTAAGGATGCAAAGTCAGCTCTCAGCCCTTGAACCTCAACACCTGTGGTCGTGTCTCCTGGGCCCTTCTTCCTAGCTGGTCCTCTCAAACCAGACTGACAGATGGGCGCACTGAGCCACCCAGCAGGAAGTCAGAGCTGGGGACTTGCCTGGTGGTCTAGTAGTTAAGAATCTGTCCTCCAGTGTAGTGGATGTGGGTTCAATCCCTGTTCAGCGAACTAAGACCCCACATGCTGGGGAGCAACCAAGTTCGAATGCCACAACTACTGAGCCCACATGCTGACACAGCCAAATAAGTAAATAAATAAATAGTTTTTTAAAAAATATATCAGAGCTAGGGCTAGTTGTTATACCCAATAATCCCCTCTCTAGACTCTTGAGGGGATTTCAAGAATTTCCACTGAGGTCCAGTTGAACCCCATAATTTTATTTTTAAAAATATTTATTTATTTATTTATTATTTATTTTGGCTGCTTTGGGTTTTAGTTGTGGCACTCAGGATCTTCAGTCTTCATTGTGGGATATTTAGTTGAGGTATGTGGGGTCAGGTTTCCCGACTAGGAGTCGAACCCAGGCTGCCTGCATTGGGAGTGCAGAAACTCAGACACTGGAATACCAGTGAAGTCCCTGAACTTCACAGTTTTAAATTAAAAAGCAAACAAGCCACAAGCACAGTTGCACGTTCTCTGCATTGAAACAAAAGTCTCTGCCCTGAAGTAGGGCCGTGTTTCTTCCCTCTGGACTGCCCTGCCAGGTAAGCCCCGTATCACCCCATCGCTCCCGGGCTGCAGTCTCCTCAAGGCTAAGGGCCTTTCCTAAAATGCTAGCACAGCCCAACCACTTTCAAGGGTGCTCAAGATGCTGACGTATGCTAGGTGCTGTCCTAGGCCAGCAGATGGCAGGGACAGGCCAGGAGACAGCACCCTCTGAAACGAAAAGTAATTGGGCAACATGAATGAGTTTTATTAACACCAACAATCATCTCAGATTGTTAGCCCTGGATCAGACTGCAAGAGAATGTGTATAAGAACTAGGATATCTGAGCAAAATGTAAATTATCATGTAGTCGCTCAGTCATGTCCCTACTGTTTTGCAACCCCATGGACTGTAGACCGTCAGCTTCCTCTGTCCATAGACTTATCCAGGCAAGAATACTGGGGTGGGTTGCCATATCCTTCTCCAAGGGAATCTTCCCCACCCAGGGATTGAACCAGTGTCTCCTGCATTGCAGGTGGAATCTTTACTGCTGAGTCAAATAAAAAGTAAATAATGTGAGATAAACTAGGTTTAAAGTTGATGATGTGAATGATAAGTAACAAGGTAAGGGTGCTGGGGCCATAGACGGGGCAGGTTGCAACCTGAACGGGGTGGAGGGGTGTGCCCAGGACCCCCAGTCCTTCCTGGACTAATGAGAAGTGATCTGGCTGACTCATTTCTATTCAAAGGGAAGCTCCACGAAACCTGTGTGAACATGTGCATTTCTTTTTACTGTACTTCCCACATCCAGAACACTGCCTGTCACTGAATCAACTTAAAATGTTTGTTGGGTGAATTCACCACAACAAACCAAAGGTCTCTTCTCTGATTCAAGGTGGGTCTTCCGAGGGGACCTACTGGACAAAGATGGGATGTCCAGTCCCAGGTCCCTGGCCAGGGTAACTCCAATTGTATGGTTTATAAAAAATAGCATTAATTAATTAATTATTATTATTAATTGCCTTCACTGGTTCCTCACTGCTTTCAGTAGTTGTGGCGCATGGGCTTAGTTGCCCTGAGACATGTGGGCTCTCAGTTCCCCAACCAGGGATTAAACCCATGCCCCCTGCACTGGAAGGTGGATTCTTAACCACTGGACCACCAGGCAGTCCCAAGAGTAGCATTTTAGTTTCCCAGCTTTTGTGAGATTGACCAATGGAGCAAACCACATTCTTTCCTGGGTCAGCAAAGCTCTGGACAGGGTGGTGGGTCTGGGGTAAGACCACCGGTGGACATAAACGGAGCCTCTTCTGATAGTCCGATCGGGAATGCTGCCCGATTCATGAATCTTTGAGTAAAGCTATGTAGGTTTTAAAAACAAAAACGGAGAGCCCTGGAGCAAGAAGCAGGGGATTTGTTCCCGGTCCCTGCTGTACACAATCCCAGTGATGTTGAGTGAGTGAGGCCTGGCACTTCAACTCTACCCCCACCTGTTTCGTTCCTCACTGTATAGTGAGTTATAGGATGAGGTCCTGTACTTCTTAGACTTGGCTGGGCATTAGAATCACTGAGTAACTGTGGGTAATCCTGACACCCATGCTCCCCTTCAGGCCCATGGACTAGTCTCTAGCAGGGGACTGGACATCAGAATCTTGAAATCGTATTTCCAGTGTGCAGTCAAGTTGGAGCAGGCCGGGTAACCCTTCCAGCTCAAACATGCTTATGTTTCCATGTAGGGCTGAGCCTCCATCTTCCGTGTGAATTATGCTGGACTCTGGGTCAGCTCCCTCCCCTTGGCCCTGGCTCTTACCTCCACGAGCTCATAGCCTTTTTTGCAGGTGGCGATGAAATAGTCCCGGTACTGGTATTGAGGCTGCAGGTCCTGAATGATGGTGAATGAGTCCAGGGTCTTGGGCTGGGGGCACTTGATGACTGTTAGGGAGACCAGAGGGCATGTGTTTTTCCGAGCCACTGGCCTCCTTTCTACCTGCCTCATCCTGCCCCCTTTCTGGCCCATGAGGGGCCCCGGGCAGCCTTACCTTCACTGGTGTAGTACAGCTTCCAGCCCCGGCTGTCCCCTGACTCGTCCGTGAAGAAGAGCAGGTCCACCGAGTTGCTTTGGGCATCAATGCGCTCGGGCCTTTGCTTTCCACAGAACTCACCGATGTTCCTCCCGCTGACATAGATCTGTGGAGGCGGGGGAATGGAGGGAGGGTCATGTCTCCAATTCAGATACAGGGCCAGGGCGGTGGTGCTGGTGGTGTGGATCCTGCTTGGTGTATGTTTTAAGCTGGAGGGGAGTAGGCCTCCCGAGGACCCACCGGTCTGGAGTGTGCGCTAAGTTGCTGAGTCGAGTCCAACTCTTTGCGACCTTATGGACAGTAGCCCACCAGGCTCTCTGTCCATGGAATTCTCCAGGCAAGAATACTGGAGTGGGTTGCCATGACCTCCTCCAGGGGATTTTCCCTACCCAGGGATTGAACCTGAATCTCTTACATCTCCTGCATTGGCAGATGGGTTCTTTACCATTAGAGCCACCTGGGAAGCCAGGTGTGTAGGACAACTCATGTGGGACATTGGCCATTTCTGCACCCATTGGCCAGACAGTCCAGTGGGGAGGAGGGATGAGAGGAGACGTGTGGGGATGGGGACAAGAGGATTTCTCTGTGTGGGTGGGTTGGCTGTACCTGCAGCTGGTCGTAGGGACAGTGTATTTGCTGGTGGTCATCGATTTCAAAAGGCTCCAGGAACTGGAGGTGGAGGGTGTGGCCTCGCTCTACTCGGATACTGTAGTTGCAGCGCAGGTCAGGG
The DNA here is from genome assembly GCF_019923935.1 of Bubalus bubalis. Lineage (NCBI taxonomy): Eukaryota > Metazoa > Chordata > Mammalia > Artiodactyla > Bovidae > Bubalus > Bubalus bubalis. The sequence goes on from NC_059160.1 coordinate 16,555,471, forward strand.
GGGTAGGGCCCGGGGTACTCCAAGCTGGAGATGTAGCCTGAGGGCTCCGTGAACAGCTCGCTGCTGCATTCGGCTGGGAGAGCAGAGCGGGAGCGGGTCACCCAGCGAGCCCCACCTTGCTCAGTCCCTGCCTCCTCTGAGACCACCCAGGCAAGACCTCACCCTGGCAGGAACGCCCATCCTGCTGGAGCTCATAGCCTGGACGGCAGGAGCAGAAATAGCCGCCGACGTAGTTGTGGCACAGGTGCTGGCACCGGGCCGGGGGGTCCTCCTCGACTGAGTTGAGCTGCAAGGCACATTCATCCAGGTCTGGAAGAGATTCCAGAAGGAAGGATTCAATTCCACAGAAGCCAGGGTGGGAGGCGGGGCAGGGACCTGTGGAGGCGCTGGTCTCAGAGAGGTCACTCATCAGAGGCCTAAGGACAAGGTTATCTCAGGCCACCTGGAACTGCCGGCCCCTCTGACCCTTTCTGGGACCTGCCCAGTGGGGACAGGGCCCTGGTGGATAGCTCTCTCCTAGAAAAAGCTCTCTTGGGAAAAAACAAGAAGGCCTGGCTTCCCGATTCTTTGGATTCAAGAATCCCCTTTTCTGGCTCCCATTCAGTATGAGCCCAGGAGACCAGCACAGGCACCACTCACCCACGGCTTGGTAGTACCCCAGGAAGCCCTTGTAGAACATGGTGGTGCCGTTCTCCTCGTTGGAGAAGTCCGAGTGGAAGGTCAGCAGCATCTTGTTCCCTTGGGACATGAATTCCTTGCTTCCTGGGGGGTTGCCCAGGGGAGAACCCAGCTGCCCGCAGAACCTCCCCATGGTCTTCTTATCAGCAGAAATCTGTGGAGGAGGGACAGGCGGACAAGCTGTTGAGGGGACATGTCCCATGTGGAAGGTTATGAAGGTCATCCTTCTCTTGTCCCAGAGAGGGCATTCCCCCCCCCCCCCCCCCCACCAGCCCTTCTGGATGGTCTCCAGCTGCTGTCTGCCTGCTGGGCTCTGGCTGTTCCAACTTCCCCAGAGGCCTTTCCTCTGTCCTGCATCCCCACCGACTGATCTTGCATGTTATCCTGTGTCTGGGACTCGGCCTTGCCTTTCTATGACCCCCAGCTATGACAAACCTAGACAGCATATTAGAAAGCAAAGACATCACTTTGCTAGAAAGGTTCGTCTAGTCAAAGCTATGATGTTTCCAGGAGTCATGTATGGATGTGAGAGTTGGATCATAAAGAAGGTTGAGCACTGAAAAACTGATGCTTTCAAATTGTGGTGCTGGAGAAGACTCTTGAGAGTCCCTTGGACAGCAAATAGATCAAACCAGCCAATCCTAAAGGAAATCCACTCTGATTGTTCACTAGAAGGACTCATGCTGAAGCTGAAGCTCCAATATTTTGGCTACGTGATATGAAGAGCTGACTCATGGAAATAGTCCTGATGCTGGGAAAGAGAGAAGGCAGGAGGAGAAGGGGATGACAGAGGATGAGATGGTTGGATGGCATCACTGACTCAATGGATGAATTCAAGCAAACTCTGAGACATGCTGAAGGACAGGGAAGCCTGGGGTGCTGCAGTCCATGGGTTTGCAAAGAGTCTGACACGACTTAGTGACTGAACAACAATATGTGTCAGACCTTTCTTTACCCCCATCTCTTCCCGTGTCCACCTCCCACTGGAATCCTGGTTGCCTTTACCTGGTTTCTATCATTCCTTCATCCCTAGAGGCAGGATGGTCGGCTTTACCCTCTGTCCTGTCCTTCACCTTGTCTTGGTCAACCCATTCCTGTCCAGCCATGACTCCTGATATTCAGCTGAATGTGAGCATCTGGGACCTGCCAGCTTAGAAGGCATCACTGAGCTCTCCTTACCTCTTCCTTCACAGATTCCTTAACTCCTGCAAAGCAGAAGACGTCCCTTCTCCTATCTCATCCCCACTTTGCCTGCTACCAGCACTGCTGACATCCCAAGTCCTCTGGGCTGGGAAGATACGGCATTTTCATGGTGTGCTTTTATACCCTCCAGGGGATCTCCTGGAAATAGTATTTATGGGTTGTGTGTAGGCTCTATCTGAATCCTGAATCAAGAATCTCATTTTTTAATTTTTATTTTATTTTTAGGTTGTGCTGTGCAGCATGTGGAATCCCTAACTTAGGTTAGTTCCCCAACCTAAGTTCCCCAGGAATCAACCCTGGGCCCCCTGCCTTGGGAGCACAGAGTCTTAGCCACTGGACCACTGGGGAAGTCTCCAGGAATCTCATTTTTATAGGATGTAGAAAGAGGGACTGAGACGATGCCCTTGGTGGTGACAGAGGAGGGGACTGAGCCCACTGTCCTGGCTGGAGACCACCCTTGAGCCACCACCACACACATGCTGCTTCCCCACGTCCCTGTGCTCCTGGTGAGGAGGCAGCCACGGTGACACTCTCCATGGCAACAGGGAAACCGAGGCATGGAAGTTTCCAAAATCCTCCGGGCAAGTAAGCAGACAGGGAAGGTTTTTCTGACTCCTGTGGACAGTGCATTCCCCAAGAGCAGGGCCTGTCCCCTCCCTCTCTGTTTCTCCCCTCTGTGCTCCACAAGGGTCTCTCAGAGCAGTGGCCTCCCATCCTCGACACCCCTGGACTTCCAGAGCCCCACCTGGCCATCAGCTTTCACCGGCTTGAGGCTGTGTCCCCAGGCAGGGTGTCCTAGCCAGGCCGGTCAGAACCCGGGTCCCCTGGTTCCAGAAACACTCAGTTCTCCCTCTGCCCACCCCCCTAACCTGTCCCCTACCTTGACATAGTCATAGAGACAACCTTCCGAAGGCTCCAGGTCAAACTGCCAGAAGACAAGCTTCACCTTGTACCCCGTGGGTACTGTGATCACAGTGGTCCTCTCAAAATTGTTAGGGTAAGGCTTGGGGAACAGCGGGGACATCACCTCCCCATAGAGCTTCTGAGGGGTGGGTATGGCGCCTCCCACCCTGTAGAACAGGACTGGCAGCAGGAGGTACAAGAGCCACCTGCCAAAAGAAAAAAGGTGTCTGTAGGGCAGGAGGGGTGCAGACCCTTGTTGTTTGGTAGGGGTGGGATTGCCTTACCGCTGGGCATTTTCCTCTCGGTCCATTCTAGCTCTCAGGGAGATGTCCTAGGGTGGGTGGGGAGGGTGCTGGGGGGAGGCTGGTCTCTGCAGCTGCTGCACTGGGTGCGCCTCCCCAGGCCAGTGTACCCAGTCCAGAGGTCATCGTGCTCCCCCCACCTCTCTCCCCAGCCTCTTCCTTGCCCTGTTGCATCACTCTGCTCCCCTTCCAGGAATTGGGCTGGCTTGGGACCAGTAAACTGAGGGTGGGGGTTTCTAATCATGGTCTCTGAAATGGCTCCCACATGCTCAGCAAGGCCTCTGGGAGAGACCACCTATGGAAGAGTGTCTCAGGCACAGAGGCTGACTGTCTAGGCCGAGGGAGGGACCACCCCACTGTGACCCCTACCTTGCTGCTCCCTGTGAGCTGGAGGAGGAAGGCAGTGTGGCCTCACCTCCTGGGTCTGAGCCTCCTTTCTCCTTCGGAGGAGAGATGGGGCATGCATTTTTGAGTGTGCACATGTGGGCACACTGGAGGGATAAGGTATATGGGGAGGGTCAGGGTGCTCCCAGCTCCCTGAGTAAGTCTGGGACAGGGGGCCCCCAGTGCCCAGGATCGTCCCCTCTGGTGTCTCCCTCCCTCCTTGGTCCCCACCAGGCTTACTCACATTTCTCAAGGCCTGTTGTTGGATCCCTGACTCTGTGACAGCGTCTTCATGCAGTCTGGGTGCAGAGAGAGCAGGGTCACGCAGAGGAGGGAAGGGGGAGGGAGGGACTGTGGAGGGGGAAGGGGTGACCATTCCGGGAGGAAGGTTGTAGGGAATGAACTATTTGCATAAACAAAACCAAAAAAGAAAAAAAAACAATTCTGTTTCGGTTTAGTTTGGGTTGTGAAATGCCTGGTGGTGCTGCCACCTGCTGGCCTTCAGGGTAAGGGCTAGAGAAGGTTCTGCATTTTTAGGGACAGAAAGCCTTGGGTTGGAGGCCCAGATGTCCCTTTCTAAATCTGATGGGAATCCCGCCCCTCTTCCTCAGGGCCCTTTCTGGTGACTGCAGCTGAGTGTTCCGGGTTCCTACCCAAAGAGCAGTGGAAATCGCAGTTGAGGGGGGTCTTTTGTGACCCTCTCTTCTCCTTTAACCCCAGTCCTTAGTTAGCCAGAAGCTCTGGTACAGGAATGACCAAGGTTCAATGCCCAGGATAATGGGACAGGAGCAAGGATTAGAGACGGGGAGTGCAGGAGGGCACAGAGGAGAGAGAAGCTTGTTTGACCTGGGGTCCTGCCCTGCTTCCCTCCGCAATGACAGAGGGAACTTACCTGAAGCTCTAGTAGTTGAAAATCCGCGTTTCCAATCCCTGGTCAGGGAACTAAGATCCCACACGCCATGTAGTGCAGCTAATAAAGATGTTTAAAAAAATGACAAGTAGTGACCCCAAAGCACCACTAGGGTCTGTTTTAAGTCCCTCCCTGGACTTCCCTGGTAGTCCAGGGATTAAGACACCCAGCTTCCCAGGCAAGCAGCATGGCTTTGATCCCTGGTCAGGGTACTAAGATCCCAGCCAAAAAAAAAAAAAGAAAAAGTCCCTTCCTCCCCGCTCAATGGACTCAGGCCTGCTAATGAGCTTGTCCCAGAAGGTAATTGCACCCCACTCCAGTACTCTTGCCTGGAAAATCCCATGGACAGAGGAGCCAGGTAGGCTGCAGTCCATGGGGGTCGCTGAGGGTCAGACACGATTAAGCGACTTCACTTTCACTTTTTACTGTTATGCATTGGAGAAGGAAATGGCAACCCACTCCAGTGTTCTTGCCTGAAGAATCCCAGGGACGGGGGAGCCTGGTGGGCTGCCATCTATGGGGTTGCACGGAGTTGGACAGGACTGAAGTGACTTAGCAGCAGTAGCAGCTTAGGGAAACAAGGGCAGCCGAGGATGGGATGGAGACATCCTTTTATCCTCAGCATCTGGTCCAGAGTGTGAACCCCTGAAGGTCTTGGCACCAAGGGCTGGGCAAACAGGCTGGCTGTGGACCACCAGTTGTGGATGTGACTGGTAATGGAAGTAAAGTCTGATGCTGTAAAGAACAATATTGCATAGGAACCTGGAATGTTAGGTCCAAAATCAAGGTAAATTGGAAATGGTCAAACAGGAGATGGCAAGAGTGAACACTGACATTTTAGGAATCAGTGAACTAAAATGAACAGGAATGGGAGAGTAGGAGGAGGAGTAGGTCAGATGACCATTGTATCTACAACAGTGGGCAAGATTCCCTTAGAAGAACTAGAGTAGCTCTCATAGTCAACAAAAGAGCCCAAAATGCAGTACTTGGGTGCAATCTCAAAAAACCACAGAATGCAAAGAAATAGAGGAAAACAATAGAATGGGAAAGACTAGAGATCTCTTCAAGAAAATTAGAGATACCAAGGGAACATTTCACACAAAAATGGGCACAATAAAGAATATGGTATGGACCTAACAAGCAGAAGATATTAAGAAGAGGTGGCAAGAATACACAGAAGAACTATACAAAAAAGATCTTTATGACCCAGATAACCATGATGGTGTGATCACTCGCCTAGAGCCAGACAACCTGGAATGGGAAGTCAAGTGGGCCTTCAGAAGCATTACTACAAACAAAGCTAATGAAGGTGATGGAATTCCAGTTGAGCTCTTTCAAATCCTAAAAGATGATACTGTGAAAGTGCTGCACTCAATATGCCAGAAAATTTGCAAAACTCAACAGTGGCCACAGGACTGGAAAAGGTCAGTTTTCATTCCAATCCCAAAGAAAGGCAATGCCAAAGAATGCTCAAACTACTGCACACTTGCACTCATCTCACACGCTAGCAAAGTAATTTTGAAAATTCTCCACGCTTGCTGCAATAGTATGTGAACCGAGAACTTCCAGATGTTCAAGCTGGATTTAGAAAAAGCAGAAGAACCAGAGATCAAATTGCCAACATCTGTTGGATCATAGAAAAAGCAAGAGAGTTCCAGAAAAACATCTATTTCTGCTTTATTGACTATGCCAAAGCCTTGAACTATGTGGATCACCACAAACTATGGAAAATTCTGAAAGAGATGGGAATACCAGACCACCTGACCTGCCTCCTGAGAAATCTGTAGGCAGGTCAAGAAGCAACAGTTAGAACTGGACATGAAACAAACTGGTTCCAAATTGGGAAAGGAGTATGTCAAGGCTGTATATTGTCACCCTGCTTACTTTTTTAACTTATATGCAGAGTACCTCATGTGAAATGAAGTACATTTCATTTCGGGCTGGATGAAGCACAAGCTGGAATCAAGATTGCCAGGAGAAATATCGATAACCTCAGATATGCAGATGACACCACCCTTATGGCAGAAAGCAAAGAGGAACTGAAGAGCTTCTTGATAAAAGTGAAAGAGGAGAGTGAAAAAGCTGGCTTAAAACTCAACATTCAAAAAACTAAAATCATGGCATCTGGTCCCACCACTTCATGGCAAATAGATGGGGAAACAATGGAAACAGTGACAGACTTTATTTTCTTGGGCTCCAAAATCACTGCAGATGCTGACTGCAGCCATGAAATTAAAGACACTTGCTTCTTTGAAGAAAAGCTATGGTTAACCTAGATAGCATATTAAAAAGCAAAGACATTACTTTGCCGACAAAGGTCCATCTTATCAAGTGAAAGTCGCTTAGTCGTTTTCCATTCTTTGAGACTCCATGGAATTCTCCAGGCCAGAATACTGGAGTGGGTAGCCTTTCCCTTCTCCAGGGGATCTTCCCAACCCAGGGATCGAACCCAGGTCTTCCAAATTCCAGGCTGATTCTTTACCAACTGAGCTAGTGTGGAAGCCCATCTAGTCAAAGCTATGGTTTTTGCAGTAGTCATGTATGGATGTGAGAGTTGTCAACGTAGTCCATGGGGTAGCTTAGAGTCCACAGAGTCAGACATGACTCAACGACTGAACTGAACTGAAGGTCATCACTAAATGTAGTCTGAGAGCAGGCACACAGAGGAGGCCAGGTGGGTCCTGGTTGGAGGGTTTCTCCAGCAGGCTTGTTTGTTGGAGCCGAGGAGTGGATGTGCTGGCAGGGCTGATCCATGACATGACCCACACACGGTCTGTGCCCTGTCAGATAAGGAAGGACAAAAGATAGGGGAGAGGGTGAGGGCCAGATCAGGGGGCAAGAAAGAGGGGGCATCTAGGGACTTACCTGGTGGTCCAGTGGTTAAGAGTTCACCTTCCAATGCAGGGGGCGAGGGTTTGAACCATGGTTGGGGAGCTAGGATCTCACATGCCTTGTGGTAAAAAAAACCCCAAAACATAAAACTGAAGCAATATTGTAACAAAGTCAATAAAAACTTTAAAAAATGGTCCACACAAAAAAATCTTTAAAAAGAAAGAGTTGGCATCTTGTCTAACAAATGCAAATTAATATCTGGACAGCAGTGTGTGTGTGTGTGTTGTGTGTTCACCGTGAGGGTAGGATGGCAGATGTGCGCTAGAAGAGGTGGTTCAAGAAGGGAAGTCTTGGCAGAAGCTCTCCCATCTGTCCTAGGGGTTCTGTCCTGGGATCATGTAACACGACTGGACCTCATTAACTTAGCTCCTGCCTGACCCCCACTCTGCCCAACCACACACAACAACCTTGACTTGTACATAGTGTTAGGCTTTCCTGGTGGATCAGCTGTAAAGAATCTGCCCCTTGTAGGAGACCCGAGTTCAATACCTGGTTTGGGAAGATCCCTTGGAGGAGGCAATGGCAACCCACTCCAGTTTTCCTGCCTGGAGAATTACATGGACAGAGGAGCCCGGCAGGCTATAGTTCATAGTGTCGCAAACAGGTGGACATGACTGAATGACTTAACACTTTCAGCTCCTTCATATGTTGTGTTATACCCTTGACAGAAAGAAGAAATGGCCATGTGACGATTGCTCATGAACTTGTTTTGAAATCAGTATTGAAGACACTGTTATATTGATCATGCCTTTTATGATTTGATTCTGGGGAGAAAAAAATTTCTTAAGGTAATGTAAGTTTTTCCTCTGAGGATATATTTATATCTATATAACTATATCAGTTCAGTTCAGTCTCTCAGTTATGTCCGACTCTTTGCAACCCCATGGACTGCAGCATACCAGGCTTCCCTGTCCATCACCAACTCCTGGAGCTTGCTCAAACTCATGTCCATCGAATTGGTGATGCCATCCAACCATCTCTTCCTCTGTCGTCCCCTTCTCCTCCTGCCTTCAATCTTTCCCAGCATCAGGGTCTTTTCCAATGAGTCAGTTCTTCACATCGGGTGGTCAAAGTATTGGTGTTTCAGCCCCAGCATCAATCCTTCCAATGAATATTCAGGACTGATTTCCTTTAGGATTGACTGGTTTGATCTCCTTGAAGTCCAAGGGACTCTCAAGAGTTTTCTCCAACACGACAGTTCAAAAGCATAAATTCTTCAGAGCTCAGCTTTCTTTATAGTCCAATTTTCACATCCATACATGACCACTGGAAAAACCATAGCTTTGACTAGATGGACATTTGTCAGCAAAGTAGTGTGTCTTCTTTTTAATATGCTCTGCTTTTAATGTCTCTGCTTTTTAATCTTTTGATATGCTGTTTATATTTAATTATATACCTGTACCTATATCTGTATCTACCTCTATCTATATCTAGATATGTCTAGATCAAAATATATCGACACAGACATTTGATTCCACTGTTTGCTAAATTTTATTGAGTATATATTAGTTTTATTTATCTATTTTGATGATTGAAAAAATGATACAATTTCTCCCTGCCAAGGCAAAAACACATACACCTAGATATAAAAATAAATAAATAAAATTAATATATGCTCATTAAATACAATTTAGCAAATAGTGGAGAATAGGGGGAAACAAAACAGACAAAATAACACTAAAGGTAACTCAGTTTAATATTTTGGGCATTTGGTACTGTGTATAGGTTTCAGCTGTCTGTGGCTCTGGAGTAACACCTGAGAAACGACTAAGACTAGGTTAGAAAGTCCATGTTTGACTAAAAAAACTGGGTTTCAAAAGTGGTGGGCCTGAGGGAATTTCCTGGTGGTCCAGTGGTTAGGACTCTGGGCCTTCGATGCTATGGACCTGGGTTCAATCCCTGGTTGGGGAGCTAAGATCCCAAATTTCATGACTCAGCCAAAAAACTGAAAAAGCAAAACAACCAAAAATCCCAAATGGTGGACCTGAACCCTCATCTGTTGCTGGTGTTGCTGGTAAAACGGTGCAGTCACCGTGGGAAACAGCATGGCAGAGCCTCAAAGAGTTACAGAGAGTTAGGACATGTGTGTGTGTGTGTGTGTGTGCGTGTGTGCACTCATTCATGTCTGACTCTTTGCAACCCCATGGACTGTAGTGCCCCAGGCTCCTCTATCCATGCAATTCTCCAGGCAAGAATACTGGAGTGAGTTGCCATTTCCTCCTTCAGGGGATCTCCCTGTCTCGTAGATCACATCCTTGTTTCCTGTGTCTCTGGCATTGCAGATGGATTCTTTACTGCTGAGCTGCCAGGGATGTGAACCAGCAATTCCAGTAGAGAACTGAAGACTCTTTAAACAGAAATTTGTGCAGGAATGCTCACTGCAGCAATATCCATAAAAAGCAAATAGTGAAAATGACCCAAATATCAACCCATCGCTGAATGTGTAAACAAAATGTATTTCACCCACACAGTGGAATTCTATTCAGACGTGAAAAGAAATGGAGTACTGACACCCATTACAGCGCGGGTAAACCTGGAAAGCATCACACTAACTGAGAGAAAGCCAGGCACAAAAGCCATTATAGGATTCCCTTGAGATGCCATGTCCAGAACAGGCAAGTCCACAGAGATAGAAAGTGGTTAGTGGTTGCCAGAGGACTGGGAGAAGGTAGAGTTGGAGTCTCTTTTGGGGATGATGGAAATGTTCTAGAATAAGTGCTAATGGTTGCACAAATCGTGAACATGCTAAAATGACTGAATTGTGTACTTTAGTGATTTTTATGTTATATGAACTTTACATTACACACACACACACAATGCTTTAAAACAATGCTAGGCTTTCAGGCACTATAGCATCAAGGTAGGGAGATATTTGGGGGAAAAGAGCCTGTCTGTGTATCCTTAAAGCAGACCATGTCAATAGAAGGTTTTCTCTTATTTCAGCTCATCTGTTCCTGTTCCTCTTTCATTTTCCATCTGGTTAACTTCCCTCTGGCTTTTCCTTTCTGGGTTATCCCTTGACCCTCAAGAAGAAGGGGTGGGCTCCTTGCTTCTCCTTTTCTGGGCCTTCTTGGTTCCCCTTTCCTTCCTCACTTTCTCCCTCTCCTTCCCCCTTTCTATTCTAAGGCTGTCTGGCACCCACAGGCCCATTCGCACCTGAGGCCCTTCTGGTCAGGAAACTAAGATCCCACAAGCTACATGCTGTGGCCAATGTATATATATAATTTATATATTTTTAATTGAATGAAAAATGTCAAATTTAAAACATTGTGACTATTATGCAACACCCCCCCTCCCCACAGTATTTATATTCTCATGGCCTTGAATGCCTTAGGAAGAATACCTAGGAAATAGAGAACAAGGAAGGATGTGAGACCCTCAGAGAGGTTAAATAACTTTCCAAAAGTCACACAGCTAGAAGCAGCTAGTAAATGGTCTGAACTCACTGGTGCACTCATGTAGTCATTCATTCCTCAGATACTCACAGGACTTACTTCTTTTATCCAAAAAATATTATTTTATTGATGTATAATTGATTTACAATGTTGTGTTAATTTCTGCTGTACAGCACAGTAATTCAGTTTTATATATATATTCTTTTTCATATTCTTTTCCATGACAGTATGACAGGATATTGAATATAGTTCCCTGTGCTACACTTTAGGACCTTGTTGTTTATCCACTGAGCACTGTACTTGATTGCAAGAGAGAGAAATCAACTCTGGTAGATTGTGGCAGAAGAGGAATCTATTAAAGGGGTCCTGGGATGCTTTTAGAAGTGCCAGGAGAGCTGGGGAGCCGGGTGTGGACACGTCACAGCAGGAGCAGTGGACACAGTGTGGCTGCCACTGTCCCTGCCATGTCCTGGTCACTTCACCTTGCGAGGCTCACCTACTGGGGCAGGCTGCTGGGTGCTGTCTGCAAGCCCCAGCTCCTCCTCCATCTTAGGGTGGCTACCACTGTCCCCAGAGTTTCTGTAGGGCCTGCTTCTTGGCGTTACTGCTTCTGGACTCAAAGTCTAGACAGTGCCTCTGATGAACAGAGCATGAGTGTATGGCTTCCTCCTGAGCTGACAGACTGCTGAGGGACCTGCTTCCTGCATGTGCATCTTCTCTCCGGGGAGATGGGCTCTGTTCCCAAGTCTCACAATGAGGAGCTCCCCAAATGTGGTAAAGATGTTTCAATGCTGGGCAGCCAGAGGAACACCTAAAGGTCCTTTTCCCATCAACTGCGTGAATGATGCAGCTAGACATGGAGCATGCAAAGGTGAGTCACACCTAGAACCTGCCTGCAGACACCTCACAGACTCAGAATTCCCTTCCTTTCAACTTGTAGGTATTTGCTACCACAGTTTGCAAAGCCCTCTCACTCTTTGTTTCCTTAGGTCGTTCTGACAGACAGGCCGTGTAAGGTAGACAGAACTGACATTCTCTCTATCTCATCCTTGAAGAAGCTAAGAAGTTCGATGATGAGCCCAAGGTGCCTCTGCTGGTGGGTGGCAGAGTGGAGACTTGGCTTGTCCTCTGATTCCAGGCCCAGTGTCAGCCAGAAGCAAGACGTGATCACAAATAGGGCATGTGGCTTTCCCTCTGCAGTTTTTTTTTTTTTTTTTATGTGAACAGAACCAGCCTTCTTTATTTATTTTTAACTTTTCATCACACACATTTTCAAAGATACACTGAAAAAATAATATAATAAACTCCCACTACCCACCATTTCAATAATTATAACTGAAAGGTTGCTGCTACGAGATGTGAATGATGCTGGAATTCTTGGCCTCTGGAGAGGAGGAATTCAATCCGGGGCA